>NC_049230.1:56892940-57213218 GCF_011100685.1 Canis lupus familiaris
CTTTCTGGCTCCTTCAAATTTTTAGACATTGCAGTTTATAAGGGTTCTGGCTGAGCTTTCTCCTCATTCCACATGCCTTCCCTTTGCACCCTCATCCCTAGCCATCCTCTGACTTTAGCTGTCCTCACACACCAGCCTGTCTCTCCTGACTCTGTCTCTTGTCACTGTCTACTTCTCCCTCTAACCAGAAGAGGGAAAGTCCTGTAAATCTCTGAATATGCTGCATGTTGTTCATGCATTTGCCTGACTTTTTATCCAGGCTGCTCCCCTTCCTACACTCTCCATTTCTTTTTTTTTTTTTTTTTAAATATTTTATTTGTTTACTCATGAGACACACATACACAGAGGCAGAGACATAGGCAGAGGGAGAGGCAGGCTCCCAGTGGAGAGCCTGATGCAGGATTCCATCCCAGAATCATGACCTGAGCCAAAGGCAGGTGCTCAACCACTGAGCCACCCAGGTGTCCCTCTCCTTTTCTTCCTTGTCTGCTTTCCAAACTCCCATTCATCCCTCAAGACTCCACCTAAACATGCCTTCTTTAGTACAAATTTCCCCGGGCTTGTTCCAGGCTCACTGGGTGCCTGCACGTCCCCCCTCTCTTGTTTGCACAAGATACTTGAGGCATTTGATACAAGCCTGTCTTCCTAACATGACTGTGACCTCCTCAAGAGCAGGGACAAAGCTCTTCAATTTTGAACCCCATTTTCTAGGACAATTTTTGACCTAGAGCAGACAACTATTGAACATGTGTTGACCAAATCAAGTGTTGAACCTACTCCATTAAAACCTCTGTATCTTTTTGATATAAACTACTATAGCATCTATTATTCCATTTTTGCACATATGTGTTTGCCAATCAGACTCAAGAGGTCTCTGTATTATACCATGCACCCCATTCCTCTCTGCACTGGAAGAAAACAGGTATGATGTAAGAAGAAATCAGTGGTGGCAATGGGGAATGGTGGTGGTGGGGCATGGAGAGCAAGTTTCTGATCTCCTATAGACAACGTGTGGTTGACAGAGTACATGTGAAATTAAAAGAGATTTGAGTTGCAGACCTGACTGTATCTTTTATGGAGTAACAGCTCAAGAGGAATGTGGTGGGCTGAAATGAAGTCAACCCAAACTCCAGCTTTAGTGGGACTATGATGCCGCATCCAGAGAGAAGAGAGGCCCTGGACTAGGGACAGCATTAGAGAGAAGAGTTGCTATGCTGCAAACATCTGCTTTTCACTTGTGTTGTTTGGACACAGGAAGGAGAGGACGCAGAGACGGAGGATGAAAAAGCACAGCAAAGCCTCCCTTAATGAGAATGGACAGTTGGAGCTGAGGGGACAGATAACCTGTGGTTAAAGAGGAAGAGAGAGTCACCTGCTGAAGGAGAAGTGGCCCAGAGGCACTTCAGTGTCAGATTAGCCTGAAAGTGACAGACAACGGGAACCAAGGAGGCTCTGCAATCAGCGGAGTCTCAGAGCAAAAGGAGATTCTAGTTCCCCGGAGTGGGAGAACCCCATGCCAGGCACTGCACTGGGTTCCTTCACAGACACTCCTCGCCTCATCCTCTTGGCAACCTTTTCAGATAGGAATAGTTAACTCCACTCAATAGAGCAGGGAACGGGGCCCTCAGAGGTAAAGCTGACCAACAGAAAGCAGGGAATTCGTGAAAAGGTTCGTCCATGTGTCCTCTGGGGGTTGTTACTATTATCTGAAAGTTACCTATTGTATCATCTTGACTGTCAGGTATACAGAGTGAGGACTGCACAGTCCATCTCAAGACTCTTTAGAAAGGGATGATGCCAAGGACTCAACATCTCAGCCACCTACTAGCTTGATGACCCTGGCAGGCAGGCCACAGTCCCTCTGTTATCATGTCATAAAGGGAAAAGCAACAGATTTGGATGACCTGTGGCTCAACCACATACCCAGGAGGCAGAGCAGTGGTGGCAGTTAATAGTACCAACCCTAGAGTCAGCCTGGCATAGGTTCAAATCCCAGCACCACCCCCGAGAGCCGGGTGCCCTTCAAGTGACAGTGTGTTGCCTCCAAGTGCACACCTTGCTACCATGTAGAGCAGCCCATCCCTCCTCTTTGAATTTGTCTTGTTCATGGTCCCTGTACCCACATCCTCTAACCTTATCAGCTCTCTATACTTTCATTCCTGCCTCAGGGCCTTTGTACTTGTTTCCTCTGCCTTAAACACCCTTCCCCCAGCTCTCCTGGCTGGCTCCTCCCCCAGGCAGGGCACCCCCTAGATGCCTTCTGGGGTACCTTGTCTCCATTTGCTCTTACGACACCCCACTTTCCTCTCTGTAGACCCCTCCCACTCTACAGTACTATCAATTTGTTCACAAGTCACCAGAACATGATCTCTACTACACTTTCCAACATACCCCAGTGCCTAGAACAGTGCCTTGCACACAGTGGGTACTTGAGAAAATGAGAGCCATATAAGATCGCCTAATACCTGAATGAGCGAATCCAACTTGGACTTGTACTTTGAGATCATCTGAGGAAACCTACACAAAAAACTCCCACTTGTCTCTTTTTCATTCCCAGGACAGGATTGGATAACTGGAAAATGCGGCTATTTCTGATTCATGAATATTTTTTTAAAAGATTTTATTTATTTATTAATGAGAGATACAGAGAGAGAGAGGCAGAGACACAGGCAGAGAGAGAGAGAAGCAGGCTCCATGCAGGGAACCTGACATGGGACTTGATCCCAGGTCTCCAGGATCACGCCTTGGGCTGAAGGCAGGCGCCAAACCGCTGAGCCACCCAGGCATCCCTGATTCATGAATATTTTTACTGAAAGGGTAAATACATTCATCATGACAGTGCTTATAATGCCAAAAACTGGAATCAAATATCAAACAACAGGGAATTGGTTAAAAAATTAGAATACAGCTGTCTAAGTATTTTACAGTCATTTCAAATATGAGGACTAATAGCCAGAGCCCATGCCTGTTATTGTAGCATCTAGCAAGAAGAGATATAATATCCTCATTTTTCACACTTGAAGCTCTGATTGGTTAACCCAACACCTTGGCTTCTTTCCCATAGCCTAATCATCTAAAGAGATTAAAGGAACACACCATTAATGATGCTGGGTGCTAATGGCAAAGGAAAGAAGAAAGAAGCCAGGTACTGCAGCAGACCATGGACACGAGATGCTCAGCTCTTCTGAAGTACCCAATCCAGAGGGGCTATAAAACGAGTAGGTACTCCATGGCTTCCAGCCAAACTGAGCAGTCTAAGAGTGTGGTGGTTGCTGGTGCCCTGTGGACAGCAAGTTCAGCGAAATCATGTCAATGGGCCCCAAAGCTGCTGATTACTCCATAAGCAGAGCAATGTGTTTCAAATTTTAAGAGAGTTCATGAAGATTGCTAGCATACCAAGAGATAGACCCAAAGACTCGGGAAACCATCTCTACCTAGGGAGGTATTTAGAGATGAAGACTTTCTAGTACCATCTCCAGTAGGCCTTGGTCCACTGGAACAAATTGACCACCAGAGGCCAAAGTTTTCTGCCACTTGACTCAAATGATGGCTTACTATTACAAAATCTGTTTGGTAACCAGAGAATACAAGAAGAGCCCCTAAATCTTGCTGGGGGGGGGGAGGCTGAACCAAGCTCCCCTCCTCATTCTCTACCCAGGGAACAGGCCAGAGGACAGAGGCACACCCTGCAGGGTGATCACTTCTCTCTGCAGGAGGGACTGGCTATTGTATAACAAACAGGTCAGCATCACACATGCTCCTGACAACAGCTCTGGCTAAATAGATGCTGAGGGAAATTTCATTTTTTCCCCCAAGTCAGTTTTAGGCACCTTATTCAATTAACATGGCCACTAAGCTGCAGACAGCTCTGTATAAAAGCCCTTCAGTTATAGGATACATTTTATTAGGTGACAATAGTTGCCAGCACGATTTATTTCCTTTGATGGGATTCTGCTTTTTCCTTGTTAATTTAAATCTGTATTTTCTAGTGCTGACTCCAGGTCTGTGTGAATTTTTAAAATGTTACCATTAATCTTCTGGACCCAGTGGCCACATATAATGAAGATGGCTCTGCCCAGGCAGCAGTGATGCCTGCTGTCCTCTCAAACTGTCAGAGGGCAGCATGGAGGGAAGGGTGGCTGGTAAGGCAGAGGCAGACTCATGGTTAGAGATGGATGTCACTTTTATCTCTCATCTCTTTTTTAAAAAATTAGTTAATTTGAGAGAGAGGGATGGAGGGAGAGATAGCGAGGGAGCAAGCACATAAGTGGGAGGCAGGGGAGAGGGACAGAAGGAGAGGGAGAAGCAGACTCCCTGCTGAGCAGGGAGCCCAACGCAGGACTCCATCTCAGGACCCAGAAATCATGACCTGAGCCAAAGGCAGGCGCCTAACCAACTGCACCCCTAATCTTTCACCTCTTATACACACACATGTGAACACACATGCATGCACGTTTACAAAGCAAGCTTTGTGGTGAAACTACAATTTTCATTCTGTTTTTCTGGGGCTGACAGTTATATTAAAATCACCTTTGGTGGCAGCAGTTTTCAGAGTTTGCTCCAAGGACCTCAGGAGGTGAGGGGTGGGGTTTCCCAAGATACTTTCAGGGAGTCATAAGGTGATGATTGTTTTCATAATAAAACCTAAGATATCGCTCATCTTTTTTGCTCTCCTCTCACCAGCAGAAAGAATTTTTTTAAGTTTATTTAATTATTTTGGAGAGACAGCATGAGTGGGGAGGGGGCAGAGGGAGATAATCTCAAGTCGACTCCTTGCTGAACAGGGAGCCCAATGCTGGGCTAGATCCCATGACCCTGAGATCAGGACCTGAGTCAAAACCAAGAGCTGGATGCTTCACCAACTGAGCCCTCAGGTGCCCCAGAAAGTTTTCAGAAGCTGCATGACTTATGAGATCATCACTCTGAGGTCTTGCATACTTGTATGCTTCACATTTTTCTCAATTTTAATTTCTAATAAGGTACTTCTAGATGAACACAAGCCATGTAAACAAAAGCTCTTTGGAATCCTCAATTTTTAAAGATAACAAAAGTCATAGACCGAAAAGTTTGAAAACCACTATTATAGGGCAACATGTTGAACCTAACTTTGCAAAAGCCTGACGTCTGAAGTTGGTGAGGTTGGCCTAAGAGGAATAGTAAGAAAAAGAACAAAGGCTTGGTCTCAATGGTATGCTCCATTAAAGAAAAAGGTGCTCCTGGAGAAAGTTAATAAAGTTTCACAAGTGGGAAAAAAAAAGAAAGGCGAGACTTACTTGCAAAGACCAGGCAAATAACTATTACCAAGAATTTAGATCAGGAATAAAATAGTCTAAGATATTTGAAGATATTAAAGTTTGAGAACAAAATAGGCTAAGATATTCACCTTGCAGGGCTAATGGCAGAGGTATAAAGCGTTTGTCAATATATATAAAGGAGGGCAGCCCTGGTGGCTCAGTGGTTAAGTGCCGCCTTCAGTCCAGGGCTTGATCCTGGAGACCCGGGATCGAGTCCCACGTCAGGCTCCCTGCATGGAGCCTACTTCTCCCTCTGCTTATGTTTCTGCCTCTCTCTCTCTCTCTGTGTGTGTGTGTGTCTCTAATAAATAAATTTTAAAATATATATATGTAAATATATATATTTATATATTTAAAATATATATGTGGCAGGAATAAAAATATGAGATGATCCAAGAGATTCATGTTAACTGTTCTCGACAAGATGAAAGGAAGAGACAAAATTATTAAGTCCAGAAGGCCTAGGGTTTGATACTTTCTGTTTAAATGAATCTTGATTTAATAGACACAGCATGGCGGGAAGGTGACAGTGCCCAGATAGCCAGCCAGGAAAGAGTCATCAAGTGTCTGGCTATCCTCACTGGATCGTGATGTTCCTCATGGGAAAGCCACCTCATAGCTCCCTGCAGAGCCTGCAAATCCCTTTTCTGAATGGCATGACCAATTCCTTAGAGAATATAAACTTGGGTTTGGCAGACAAACACCAAACGAGTGGCAGACCGCTCTAGAAAGAACAGTCTATCCCCAAAATAATGAGCAATAACATTTGTTTATTCACTCTCACTGGTACAAAGAATCAATAGTTGAAAAAAAAATCAAATCAGGAGGAGGAAGCAATATACGCCCTGGAAAAATCAAGGCTGTAGGATTTGTGGGGCGGGTGATGGCCCTGGCCAGCCTCCTGTCACTGGGACTCTACAAAAACTAACAAGAACAGAGAAAGGTAATGAAGATTCAGAAGATTATCTACCAAATTATGAGCACCTAAGTGAGATGAGGGGATAATTCACACATCCTGCCTTTTGACCAGTCTAGAAATATACATCCTCACACAGGTCTATAAAAAGTATCACACAATATAAGAACATTAGCTCTAAAAAATAATTTACTATAGGAAATAGAGAAAGTTATCTGCATTAGAAATAATACAGAAATAAAATTCAAAAAAAAAAACAAAAACATCGAAAAGCCCAACATTTTCCAGAATGTAGAGAGAAAAAGAACACAAAAGAGGAAAAATTATGATAAACACAGAGAACCAACCCGAATATATTAAGTGTTGGAAAGAAATCACAATTGAAAGAGAAGAACCAGAAAAAAAGAAAGTTTGAAGCTTGTCTAATTAAAACAACTAAATACAGAAGTCAATAAGACTTCCAATATTCCAAGCAAAATCAATAAAGAGACTCACAGCTAAATAAATCCTGATTTCCAGACTCCCAATTTCAAGACTTAGTGTAAAGCTACAATAATCAATATGGTGTGGTATTAGGGCATAAAGATAGACATATAAATCAATGCAACAGAATGGAGCATCCAGAAATAGACCCACACATATATGATCAATCAATTTTCAACAAAAGGGCCAAGACAATTCAATGGAAAAAGGGTAATCTTTTCAGCAAATGGTGTTGGAACAACTGGATAGCCGCATGCAAATAAATGAACCATTTGATGCTTACCTCACACCACACATAAAATGACCAAAGAGGTTCACAGAACTAGTTTTAGAAAAGAGGAAAGGGAAGGAGTAAATTATTAGGTAAAAAAAAATTCTGGAGATCCTAGGATTTCATACTTTTTATTTCAATGTATCTTGAGTTCACAGGCATAGCACCGCCTCTTCTAGAAGAAAACAAAGCGGAAAATCTTTGTCACCTTAGGTTTGGCAAATTTTTTTTTTTTTTTTAAGGATTTTATTTATTTATCCATGAGAGACACAGAGAGAGAGGCAGAGACACAGGCAGAGGGAGAAGCAGGCTTCCCGTAAGGAGCCCGATGTGGGACTCAATTCCAGGATCCCAGGATCACACCCTGAGCCAAAGGCCATCAGATGCTCAACTGCTGAGCCACCCAGGCATCCCAAAACTCTTGTTCTTTAAAAAATTTGTTACGTAAATGCAAAGATAACCCACATACCTGAAGAAGCTACCTGTAAAACTCATATCCAATTTATAGCTAGCATTTATATAGAACTCGTACAACTTAATAGAAGACAAACAGCCCAATTAAAAAAAAGATGGCCAAAAGATCAGAACAGACACTATACTAAAGAAAATGTACCAATGGTAAAAGCAGCACCTGAAAAGATGATCAACACCACTGGTCGGTCAGCAGGGAAGTACTCACTGAAGCCACAGTACAATACTACTACAGATCTTCTAGAAATGGCAAAGATTAAGCAGGCCCCAAATATCAACTGTTGGTAAGGTTGAGGAGCAGTGGGAACTCTTCTGCATTGTTGGTGGGAAATGGCAGAACCACTGCAGTAAAGAGTTAGCAATTTCTTAGAAAGTTAAACATATCCTATCATATGAGCTAGCCATTACACTTTTAGGTTTTTACCCGAGAAGAATGAAAGCATAGATCTGTATGAAGATCTGTACACAAATGTACCGAGCAGCTTTAGTTGTAATGAGAAACAAGCCAAATGCCCAGTAAAAGGTGATTTGATAAATATATCAAAGTATATCCACACAATGGATACTACTCAACAATAAAACAGAAACTACTGATATACCCAAGGTGGGTAAATCTCAAGATAATTATGCCAAATAAAATGTGCAAGGTAAAAAGCACATATGGTATCATTCCATTTTATTATGTAAAATTCTAGGAAATGCAAACTAACCCACAGGGATAGAAAGCAGATCAGTGGTTGGCCTGAGGAGGGAGAGTGTACTACGAAGGAGCACAAAGAAGTTCTGGGGGTGGCAGATATATTCATGACCTTGATTTTGGTGATTGTATCATATATACATATATATATATGACATATATATATATATATATATATATGTCAAAGCTCATCAAATTCTACTTTGAAAATGTGCAGTTTATTGTATATTGATATACTTTAGTAAGCCTGAAAATATTTCCCTCATCTAAAAAGCATTAAAAAAAAAAAAAAAAGGCCTAAGGAAGGAAGCCAAGAGGGATGACAATGCTCCAGAAATGGCAATGAAAGGAGACCCACCAAGTGATGAATCCTGGAAGATACTGCCGGTGACTTCAGACTTTTCCTCTAACATACTACATGCCTGAAGACAACGGAGCCACAGAAGTTTAAGAGAGAGAGGGCGGCTTTTCAGAAACTTATTCCTTCAAGTTGTCTTTTTATGTGAAGACACTGACAAAAA
Source organism: Canis lupus familiaris (assembly GCF_011100685.1). Classification (NCBI taxonomy): domain Eukaryota; kingdom Metazoa; phylum Chordata; class Mammalia; order Carnivora; family Canidae; genus Canis; species Canis lupus. The sequence continues at coordinate 56,901,594 of NC_049230.1, forward strand.
AAGATCATTCACATCCCTTCCTCTGAGAGAAATACATTCAAACATGTTCCAGAGGATTTGAAATTAAGACTTCAGAAAGGGGAAGGAAGCAGACAAAAGGACCAGCATTTTTGCTTTCCCTCTAGAAACGTTGCCTGAGGAAATAACTGGAAATGTGGGAAAGGACTTATTTAAGATAAAAACAAGCAAGTAACATTAGCTGACATTTTCACAGGGCTTATCCTTCTCATGCATCACGTAACCCCCACCCAGAATCCTACGACTAGGTGCTGAGATCATCTCTATTTGACAGATGGCTTCAGAAAAGCTCTGCAGCTTGCCGGAGGGGATACAGCTTGGATCTGAACCCTGATGGGGAGAGTCACAAAATTCATCTTGGAAGCATGATGCTTGACTCAAAAACTGGAGCATTATAAAATGTTATAAACATGATATAGTTTACAGGACATTATAAAGTGTCTTATTCAGAATACCATACAGACATAATATGTTTACAGGTTTTCTAGGTGGGACTGGGGGTGTGTGTTGATCATATGGTGCAGGGAGAGTGCACTCAGCCACAGAAGAGGCGTGAGCTGGGTCTTTTTGGCAGTGTCCGTAGAAGCAGCAAACTGGGAAAATGTTCATGATACTAAACTGGGATGGAACAAGAAGGAACAAGTCAGACAGTTTTTTGTTTTTATGTCACCACAGTCAAACCTGCAAGATTCAGCTATTTGGTCAAAACAAAATGCAACAAAACAAAGCCTGAGTACAGAAATAACCATACAAACAATATATTTCCAGGGTAAGCATATATGTTCACACCGAAGAATAAAAGGGGCTTGGGAGGATACACCAGCTCACAGCAGAGATGGCCCTGGGCAGGCGGCGGGACTGAGATCATGATGTGGACCACAGACGTCTGAGGCGAGAGTGTCAACACCCCTCCCCCTCCATATATTTTTATGTGTTAATTTTTTCTGATGAGATGTTATTTTTCTTTTTATCAGTAAGAAGAAGATGGCAGAAAACAGAAGTTGCTGCGAGTGTTAGCAGGGCAAATGCATATGAAAGCAAACAGCACAGCACTTGGTGCTACAGGAGCATCTTGTTTTCTAGACAATCTGTCTGCTGGTGGACAAGGACCAGAGGTAACATGCAAAAAAAGTAACAGAAATGGGAAGCAGCGGTGGTGGTGGTGGAGGAATAAAATATGCAAAAGCCACCATCACTGAGTGAAGGTGGTCAGGTGGGGGAAAGAACACAGCCAACGGCTACGTGAAACTCCACTTTATTCCTCAAAACACCATTGGGAAGAAGTCATCTGTGACACACAGCTTCTGTGCCAGGTGTAAGGACGTGCTTAATGAATGCCATTTAATGAAGAAAAAGGCTCTTATAAAACACCTGGCACAAGCAGGGTGAGGGAGTCACAGGAAAGGGGACCCTTGCCGCACCTGCTGGCATTTTAATAAGCACTTCTAGAGCATCCGCTCTCCAAGGCTGGTCAACGGTGTCAGAATGAGGTCCCTGACCATTGCCCACACTTGCTGACAGTTTGGGCAAGCTTATTTCTTAAGGACCATATGCTCAGGTATTGGATTGCCCTGGATGGTAATTAAAATGAATCATTTTCAGCTGGAAGGCCTGACCAGCACCATCATCGTCCTCAAAGACTTCACAGAAAGGATTCCAGCTCCAGGTCCCCTGCACTTCCAAACTGAGTTCTGAGTTATGATTCAGATCTGTGAAGACTCAGAGATAATGTGAGATAATGTTGCAAATTTTTCTTGTAACTGCATTCTACTAAAACCTAAGTCAGTTATTTTAAAGACCTTAGGCCCTAAAAATCAAATAATTTTTGGCATAGGGATTTTTCTTTTCTCATTGATTTTAAATGAGCAAATCTTGGAAAGAAATTACCATGTGCAAAGTTTACTACCATTCTTCCTGGTCTGATGAGACATTTTTGTTTTGTTTTGTGATTGATACCAGTGAAGTCAAGTAAGGTTTTGTAAAACCTGAAACAGACCCATTTCCTTTACAGTGATATTCACTATTTCATAAACTTTCTATGCCCAGACTTGAAACTCAATTTCAAATATACCCAATGAATTGATGCCATCCAAGGGCAGATGGATTGTGGTATCAGCAGGCACACAAGGCTATGATAACCCTATGTTGTGACTGATTCAGTCCACCAGTTTTTAACTGAGTTCCCACCACATGCCAAGTACAGGATTTGGCACTGAGATCATTTAAAAACCCAAATGATAAATGCATATTACCAAGTGAAAGATGCTAATCTGAAAAGGCTCCATACTGTAGGATTCCAACGTAGGACATTCTGGAAAATGCAAAACTGTGAAGACAGTAAAAAGACCAGTGGTTGCCAGGGGCTGGGGGAGAGGCAAATGGGCAGGACACAGAGGATTTTTAGGGCAGTGTAAAAATTCTGTGTGATTTTTATAATGATGGACATATGTCATCATACATTTGTCCAAACTCACACAATGTACAACACCAAGCGTGAGCTCCGAGGTAAACTATGGACTTGAGTGATTATGAATGTCAATGTAGTTTCATTCCTGATTACAAAAAAAAAAAAAAAAAAAAAAAAAGTACCACTCTGGTGAGTCATCTTGAGAACAGGGAGGCTATGCTTATGGGAGGGTAGAGGATATATGGAAAATCTCTGTACCTCCCTCTCAATTTTATAGTGAACTGAAAACTGCTCTAAGAGAAGAAAGTTTTTTAAAAAATGAAAACAAAACAAAACAAAAAAACAACAACAAAAAAAGAAAACAAAAAAAGAGCCAAAGGAGACTTCTATCTGTCCTCTCTAGGGATTTATCTACAAGCAAATTGAAACACATATATTACCTAGATCATAAAGTAAAAAGCGCTAAATATAAGTTATATAAATAAGGTTATAGGTTTCCATTTTAAACCAATGACAAAAAACAAAAGAAAACAACAAACATCTGTTGAGTGCCTACCATGCACCAGGTGCTTCATCAAACCCTAGAAAGTGGCCAGTCCAGGGCCATGGAAGCTGTGGTCCCATCTGCCAAGAGGAAAGACTGCAGGGGGTGCAGAAGAGGCCCAAGCAATGAAATAATAATTTGAGCTAGGAGAGATTACAGAGTAAGAGACAGCAAGGGAGGCTCCCACAGTCAGAGAAGTGGGAGATCTTTTCTGATTCAGACGGTCAGGAGGTGGGGGATGGGGTGGGGCATGTAGCTAGCACTGAAGGCCCTGTTCCCATAATCATCTATTACTATGACAATTACCACTTACTGAGCACCTGAACTATTCCTCATGATTCATACTCATCTCTAAGCAGCCCAGCCCAGCAAGGTGTTATTCTATTGATCAGGGGAAAGGGGGTTCAGAGAGGTTAGAGGATTTGCCCAAGGTCATACAGCTAAAGAAACTGTCCAAGCTAGGATTTGAGTTGATGCTTTTTCCACTAGAACATGTTGCGTTGCCAAGATAATGCAAAGCACAAGCTAAATGTAAATGCAGACTTGTTCATTTTCCATTCAAGCAACCCATTTGCCGTGATCAATACAGTTTCAGCATACCAACTTGACTACATAATGAGTTTTCCTCCTGGGCAAAATAGACACCACCCCCTCCCAACCAAATCACTCTGCACTGGACAAGAAAACTGCCACTGGAAGACTAAGGAAATCAAAATTCCAAACTCCCCAAGTTCCTAAACGCACAGCTTTAAAGTATGTGCAGCTCAACAGCATATGGCAAATCAATTACTAGTTTAAATCTTAAAACAAAAACATGGCAAGTGTGGTACAGAAATAATCAAGAACAACAGTTCAGTTTAGATTACAGTGGGCCACTAGAGTTTTGAATACAATTAATCATCATTCCAGGCAATGGGAAGCCATATTGACACTTATTCCTAATTTGAATATTTAATTAGGGTGAAGTTCTTCATCAAATTATCGCAGAACTGGGAGAAAGCCTGGAAGACTTACACAATTACTATCTTAACCCCTCACCAGCTGCTCACCTGTGAGAACAACAATCCCGCCCCAGCTCTGCGGGGCCCCTGCGCCCACTGTCTGGCTCTGTGAGAACTGGTGGGCTGGGGTAGGGGGGGTGGGTTGTGATTGAAGCTACAGCTGGGGCAGGAAGGAGCCAAGTGGTGGCAATAGAGAGGTCTCTATTGGAATGTACTGCTTGGGCTCAGACTGGACTCAACTAAATCCTGGACAAAGAATCCACACACGAGTGTCCACGGTGTGTCTGTTGTGGCACTTTCAAGTGTCCTCTGTTTATTTCTCAGAATAATCTGCAAGGGAGATATGTTTATCTCCCCTTTACTGAAGAGGAAACTGGGACTCAGAGTAGTGATATAACACACTCAAGAGAACACTGCTTGTGAATGGTATAAAGAAGGCCAAGTTAGGGACATCTGGGTGGCTCAGTGGATGAGTGTCTGCCTTTGACTCAGGTCGTGATCCCAGCATCCTGGAATCAAGTCCCACATCAGGTTCCCCACAGGGACACTGCTTCTCCTTTCTGCCTGTGTCTCTGCTTCTGTGCCTCTCATGAATAAATAATAAAATCTTAAAAAAATTAAAAAGGCTAAGTTACTCATTATACTGAAAAAAAAATATTCAAAGCTGTATTTTGGATATCCTGTATTGTATATAGGAATTAGGGGTGGGGGAGGGTTGAACCCAAACTCCAGGTACACTCAACAAGCACTGTAAAATTTAACTCTTGGATTTAAAATGTGCCATTGAGCTCCTCAAACTGGGGAATACCAAGGATACTGTGGCCAGCTGCTCAGGAGAAGAGGGCGTGATGAGGGGCAGCAAAGCTCAAGGAAACTTTCAGCCTGGTACAGTGGACTTGAGGCCTTAGGGGAGCCTCGTAGAGGTGGGCACTGCAGAGCCCTGCTGGTGTTCAAGGGGAGGGAAGTCAGTAACAGCATTAGAAAATGTGGATTTTTCTTCTTTCAAAATGCCAACAGCTCAACAATTGCATTTTTTTTTTAAATTTTATTTATTTATGATAGTCACAGAGAGAGAGAGAGGCGCAGAGACAGGCAGAGGGAGAAGCAGGCTCCATGCACCGGGAGCCCGATGTGGGATTCGATCCCGGATCTCCAGGATCGCGCCCTGGGCCAAAGGCAGGCGCCAAACCGCTGCGCCACCCAGGGATCCCAACAATTGCATTTTTAAAAAAGATTTTATTATTTGAGAGAGAGAGAATATGAGCAGGGGTGGGAGGGGCGGGATGGAGAATCTCCAGCAGACTCCACACCCAGAGTGGCGCCTGACTGCGGAGCTCCATCTCACGATCCCGAAATCACAACCTCAGCCGAAATCAAGAGTTGAACGCTTAACCAACTGAGCTGCCCAGGTGCCCCTCAGCAACAGCATTTGTAACTATCTATCGGTTTAGACAAGAGATAGCATTCCCTTAAAGTACTCACTTTCACTGTATGACAAAACTTTTGACATTTCATAGATGTCATGTGATCCTGCAGGACCCAAAATAAGTTTTTTTCATGAAATCTCTCCCAAGGCCCCTAGGACAGGACCAAAAGCTGGCTTCCCACATTGCACGCGACCATGGTAGGTCCTGAGCTCTTTCTGCTTCCAGACTCCACAGGTGCTTTGGATGAGGGACATCCCCATAAGTTCGGATTAGCAGTTTTCTGTTAAAGGCTTGAGATGGGTTCATTTACCCTCCTGTGGAAGTTGTCAGCACTCCATCTGCGATGGCCGCTTTAGCAGGAGGCCGATTACCGGATGGAGGGATGATGGGCTCCGGGCAGCGCCAGCACGGCCCCCTTTGGCCTCAGCCCCTCGCGTCCCCCACTTGGCCCCCTGCCTCCTTCAGGCCTGCGGCAGCAGACCCAGAATCCATCAGCCCCGCTCCGAGGCTGCTCACTGCGGGAGCAAACGGCGTCGGGAACTTTGAAACTTTCCTTTGTATATTACATTAATCCATATAAGAAAATCTCTTTTAATGAGGAGTGATGTAGTTACAAACTCTCCAGAGCCATAATTAGAGCAAACTAATTGAAGTTGTGTTTTGACACACTTTCCAAATTCACGGGTGCCGGATGACATATTCACAACACTGGCTGCCGCACAACCATGGCGACGGCAAAATCATTAGGCTAATAACACTTATTTGCATTCTTATCACGCCGGCAGCTCTCCCTTAAATACTGTTTCTACCAGTGCTCCTTTACTGTAAGTTTCCACTGAAAGATATTAACAGTAATTATTACTACTTTAGTGGAATTTTAATGTTAAAGAATAACAATGTGCATTAACATACATTGAATGCCAATCCTTTCAACCACCTTCAGCAGGTTTAGGGGTTCTTCCCAGCCCCCATCCCACGGCCTGAGGGGGACTGAGATGCTACTGAAGTTTCTTTTAGGACAACCACTCAGAGCCCACACCCAGTGAGATATGAAGTCAGGGTTTCTCAACTATTTTGTTTCAAATATTTGATGAGAAAAATCTTTTCTTCCTTTTTTTCTTTTTTAAAAGCACATGAAAATGAAACAGTTAAGGAGAAATTTTTTCCAAGCAGTTAAAAAAAATCAACAATTTACAACATGGTCTTTGGTAATAATATTAATGAATTCCAGGAGGACGTGCTTTAACCATTCGGCCGCCACCCTCTCGGTGATTAAAGACAGACTTGGAATAACTAGAACGTGAGAAAGGCCAGTGGGGGTGGGGCGGCCCAGGATCTGTCAATACGGAGGCCCTGTTTGCCACCAACAAGGCCAATTTTTTGGATGCTTAACTCAGACACTCACACACAGAGAGGAAGGCTCGACAGTTCTAAATAATGGTTATTAATGACTCCCTCCTCTAAAGTGACAAATTACTCCTGAAATTTAGAATCGAAGAGGTATGAAGAGTGAATGAACATGACAGGAAATGCTGGGGAACACAGAGTTCCCACTTACTCTATGTGGAGGAGGGCGGGGCTGCAGAAAACAATGAAGGTCCAGGTCCCTCCTGTTTAGGTATGCTGGCGACCACAGCCCTCCCTGTCCCGGGAGTCTCCCAGGACCTCATGTGGGGTAAGCAAGGGCAGCAAAATGTTGTCTGTCCCACACACCGTAGAAGTGTAAGATGCTAGGTGCACCATAGCTGGAGGTGACACCTGGTCCCAGCCCTGCCTCTCTCCACGTGCATGGCATTGAGTCACCTCCAAGGGCCCCTCATTGGAAACTTGGGGTTGGGATAGGCAGTTGCTCAGATTCCCAGCTTCTGCAAATATTGTGGGATGGAGACAAACCAGCACCATTTCCCAATCCTAATCCAAGAGAAAATGAGTGCAAAGGTTGGCATCGTTTTAACAAAATGCACGATTATGTACAATTTCAAAGTACTCAAACAGACAATTGAGGATGGATGCTTAATCTCAACCCGTGAAGATTTAACTGAATGAAGAAAATGCTTCTGTAGAAAAATGCCAAAGACTATACTTTAAAGCTTTGGAGTTTTCAGTTAACCAATCGGTTATTTTTCAAGTCATGGATTACTTTAAAAAAAGAAAAGGAAAGAAAGAAAGAAAAAGAAAGGAGACTAGCTTCATAGCTGCAGCAACACTCCAAATCATGGTATTTATTCACTACACTTAAGTTTTATTACACTTGAACCCTGCAACGCCAAAACACCTACCTCCCATATAAAAGAAATGAAGAAAAAAGCGAAGTCTGGGACCCAGGGCACTGCACTTCCATTCCAGTTGATCTAGTCTAATCTTATAAACTGAAATATTTAAAGAGTCTCTAAACCTCACTGACCCTACTTTTAAAAACGAGGAACATATGGGCACTTCTAGCTTTTCATCTTCTTCCAGCCTACTAAAATATCCGCTTTTCCAAAATTCAAGAGCAGGGAGACTGCCAAACTCAGATCCATAAAAGGCTACGTGCGTGAGAGTGCAGGGTGGGCAGGGAACAGTCCGAGCAGAAAACAACAAACTCTAACAAAGAATCAAAGGCGCATTCTTCTTCTTGCTCAATCTCAGAAGCTGTGGAAAACAATTTGTTTAGCAAAATAAAGCAATGACTAATAAGGAGGTGCAATGCAGACCATGGTCTGGAATGGCTTATGGCTAACGTTTGGTGCCTGGTGAGGCTGCAGGGGACACTGAGGTGAAGACCTAAAATTCAGGCAGGGATGGATGGTGGAACCAGGCTCCAGCCCTGGCTCCTCTGAGTCCTGATGCTCTGCCCTTGGGTCAGCCGCCACCTCTTCCCGATGCAGCTTGCCCATTTCTTAAAGGCTTTGCTCGTTCCCATTATGCACCTCATTGCATGATTATAAAGATGAAAACGATATCTATAAAGTGTTTGTACAATGCCTGGCACAAGACACTAAAAAAAAAACTGTAGCTGAAATGATGATAATAATTTTATTTATTCTAATAATTATTAACATTATTATTCAACTGGAAACAAAACATCTGCTCAAGAAAGATATTCAAGTTGAATGTTACCCTACCCACAGGCAAAAACCCAACCCAAATAAAATTCTAGGGGCCTTTTAAAAGTTACTGCAAGCAAAGGATTTTTATTAAATATCCAAATTAATAATTGAAACCCTGCCTTGAAATAGAATAGCACTGGGATGGGAGTGGGTGGGTAAAATGGGAAATTTCACTTAACACCTATTTTTACTTTGTTCAGTGGCTAGATTTACACTGAGAGATCCAGGTGAAATATTCCACGGAGCTACCTGCAAATAGACTGTCAGCTTCCACTCTGATAAAAGGTAAAATATCCTCCTCTAAATGGCCTGGTTCACAAAACCGACCCTAAAGTGAACTGATAAATCTGTTCTGACACATGGAAAACTATTTTCATAATACTGAAAAAAGGCCTTTCTCCAAACCCTGGAGCTTAAACCTGTATAAAGAGCCCGCGCGTGCTCGCGGACCAGGCACGGGAGATCATTTCACATTTACAACCCTGCTTCCAGGACAACAACAAAAGCACACATCACCGTCATAACCACTGAGAAAAATAAGACACTCACAGAGTCACAGAAATTACAAAGATACCACGTTTACGAGCAGCAAATACCTCATCAAAACCTGATGTGTAAAAGTGAAAGCCAGGAAGGCCAGCTCTGAGGTGGAAGCTGTATTGACTAGTAGTCAATTCTTCATTAAATAGAAGCTCTGACTTCCCAAGAAGCCATATTAAAAATTAATATCAAAAAGTGTATTGCTCAGCCTAAACTCATCATTCATATCCAACAACACCAAACTGCATTCTAATGAAATTTTCCCTTCAAAATTATTCTGACACCACAAGCGAGGTGGGATCCTGTTGCAAACGCAGTCACAGCTCTGTGACACAAGCATTTTAAAGATATTCTGAGAATCCTCCCCAGGAGGTCTCCTTCACACCGCTCCCATGATCGCCAGGATCAAACTGCTTGTAACCCTGCTTCATCGAGGGCTCTGAAACCATTCGAGGGAGCTGTGCCACCAGGACCCTGTCGTGTATGGCCTCCACAAGTTCTCCTCAGCCACTCTCTATTGCCCTGGTGGGCTGGGCCCTGGCCAGCGTTCACACGTCTCCTAAAAGGGTGTCAATGCAGACAGCATGGGCAGCTTCCAACCAGAGGAGGCTAGAGAAGACTATGGGCTCCTCCACCCACACCTGCACACGCCGGGAAGTCCTTGGCTCCCAGCTGCTGCTCAGGAGCCTGGAGAGGCTGAGTGTGAAGACAGCTGGGACACCTGGGTGGCTGCTTCACAGCTAGGGACCCTGTGGCCGGGAGCATCAGGGCCCAGTCTGTAAGCCACAGGCAGCCGTGGGGGGGTTCAAATCCTCACTCAGTAGCTGTGTAACCTTGGGAAAGGATTTAACCTCCTTGGTCTCAGTTTCCTCATTTTAAAGTGGATGTGATGATAGTGGCCTACTTACAGAGCTATTATGAGGATTAAATGAGCTCTTATTTGTAAATCACTGGAAAGTGCTGGACACTTAGCAGGTATAATGTAAGTCTCTACTGGCTGGCTATCTTTCTGGCAGAATAGATGGACAGAGGGATTGAGAAGTATATGAATATCTGGTTCTTTGTCTCTAAAGCAGTTCACTTTATATATTCAACAGATATTCCAAGTACTTCCCATGTGCCAGGCACCCGGTGTTCAAAGGTCACTCCACTGAAACTTGCAAATTTTTGGAACATGTTAAGCCTTAATTGCAGAATTAAGAGAGAGGACACAGTTGAAAGTAAGTTTCATACTAAGTTTCCATACACGGGAGCACGATGTTATCATCTGTATTTCTGTGTGACTAGCCTTTTTCTGAAACTTTAAAGGACAGAAAGGAAAAGGAGAATCCCTGTCATCAATAAGCCAGCAAACCTATTCATAAGACCAAACATAAATACATGTAACAATGACAGGAAAATGTGAAATGCCAAATTGTCTGATGGGAGCAGCCGGAGGAGGGGAAGGGAGAAAACAGCCTAGGCCGGGCTTTCTAGAAGGGGTGAAGGCTACCCCAGGCCGGAAGGTGGATAGGACCAAAACTCTGATTTCTGGAGTCTGGTCTGCCCCTTCCTGGAGGACAGGGGCAGGCACGGGCCGAGATACATAGCAATGGCCACAGCAGAGATGGATCCTGTCCTCAGGAGTCAAGAGGAGAATCATCTGATTAATGCAAGATGATGTGGGAGGTAAGTCAGATAATAGGAAGCCAGCAAAGGTTCCAGAAAGAAAAAAGAACATGTGCAAATCTGGAAACCCCAACAGGACAGCAGTCAACCTAGGGCTTTAATGTTCTTGGCAAAGAATGTAAAGGTGAGCTACTGAAATAAAGCCTCAGCCCCAGGAAGTTCAACCTCAAGTCTAACTTTGACTTAAATCAGTGTTCAGGTCTGACCCCATGGACAGCCCTTCTCAGAGACACCCCTGGCTGCTGGCACTTGTGAATGCACTGGATTGAAAGTGCCAATGGAAAAGAGAAGGGAACTCAAGTGTACAGTGTTGGTGCTTGGGCTGTGTGAAAAACATCTGCATTAAGTCTTCATCTTCAAAGGGGTGACACAGCAAGGAAGGATATGAAAATGTGTATCCCATCTTCAAAGCTAAATAAACAATATGTGTGGTTTTCGTGTGAAGGAAAAGAAAGTCTAATGATCCCAAGGGAAGCCAGACCCACAGTTGGGCCTGGGCATGTCGTGTGGAGGGGCAAGGGTCTGAAGGCCCTTGCAGGAAGAGCCAGCCCCAAGCCCTCTGTCAGTGGGCCACAGCAGAGGGTTCCCCTGGAGCTCCCATACCCCAAAACTGTCTCTCATTCATATGGGAGTGAGCACGGAATCCAGGTCACACAGTGTTTACTACTATGGGGGAGGAAATGAAATCCCTGGAATCGGCTCTTGGCTTCTAATCTCACCTTGTTGCAGGACAAACAATCCTTCTCATAAATGAGGAACTTTAAAGAGAAGAGCTTTCAACTCTGGAATCCCCTTCACTCCCCTAGGCTAAGGCTTCTCCTCCTCCATGAAACCTGTAAGACAGGAAAACCGGCCGAGCCTCCAGACCAGCAAGGTCTCCAGTGCCAAGCTTTCCACCTCTCCTCAACAGGGAAAACCTGGCCTCCCTGGTGGGTGCCATCCCGGGCCTCCGATTCAAGTCCTGCAACAACAGGGCAGGTGACACATGTCCTCTGCAGCACAAAGCCCATCTTTTCACTGAACGCTGACAGGGGCTTAGCCAACAGGATGCCAGTCAGTGCTCGGAGGCTCCCTCCCAGTTGCTGGCTTATTCTGTGGGTTGATCAAGTGGCGGAGTTGATCCCACGTCCCCAGGAAGGTGGGGTCAGGGAAGCTGGCAGGGACACATAGTACAGCGGCTCATGGGTTTCTGATGACAATGGCTGTGATAGGGGTGGGGGGGGGGGTGGCGAGCCTGGGCATGCACAGCCTGAATTCCAGATCCTCGCAGTGTGATTGTCTCTCTCCTTTAGGAAGAGCCATTAACCTTTCAGATGACAGCCCCAGGATTGGAGTGACGGAACGGTTTTTGAGGTCAGCAAGGATCTATGTTCTCAAAACCTGACATCGACATGCAAAAGTTGTGACTGAATCCTGGTGTCCCTGAGAGAAAGACTAAATGCATGTGACAGATCTTCTGCAATCAAAATGCCCCATTTCCCAGAGTATCTGTCACAGATTGATAACATCCACGCAAAAAGTTAAGAACAATTATGTCTGTCACTAAGAAACATACTTTGGAACCTGTGACTGACAACTCACTGGGAGCTGACAAATCACCAGAAGATTACCGGAACAACTCAGGGCAGCGCCATGTGTCTTGTAAGGGAGGCTCAGCCCCGCCTGGTACCTGGGAGAGGCTCCCCTGAGGCTGCACTTCTCAGGTGGAGGCTGTGGGGCAGGACTCAAGAGCTGGCAAAGTGGTGAGTGCTATGCAACTTAGGGGAGGATGGGGTGGGGCACTTTCTCCTGGGGGAGGGACAATGTCCCCAGCAGGATCATAGGACATACCCGTAGCCTGAGGTGGCACCTTCTCCTTCAGAAGTGCAGAGTGCAAGACTCATGCCAACGTGCAGGCCTGAGCTACTAGTGGAGCTACTAGAACCACACACTCCCATCTTTTCTAGGACAGCCCAAGCCCTGGGTCCACATAAGGTAGAAATGCCAGAACTCTGGAGTCCAGACTACCTATTTTGCATGGACTCTGAAAGGGGCAAAATACATGCAAGACACGGGGTCAGCACAGCCGGGGGCCCTCTGTGCACCCCACCCCAGGGAGGGGGCCACACTGCCCTCTGCAGCTCTCTGAGCCTCTTCCCAGACACCAAGCATTGATGAGCAGAAGGGGACAGTGGCCACAAGTCAGATGATGAGGAAGTGCTGAAAGCTGCACACACAGACCCTGGTGACAAGCACCCACCAACTCTGCACCCTCCTCACCGGCTGGAGCTTCTCGGAGTCACCCTTGGCAAGATGTCTGCAGGACCTACCATGCAAGTCTGCGGAGTCTGAATTTTTTTTTTCCTCAAGTAGGCTCCACACCCAGCGTGGAGCCCCATGTAGCGCTTGAACCCATGACCCTGACATCAAGACCTGAGTTGAGGTCAAGTTTCAGACATTTAAGCCACTGAGCCACCCAGGCACCCCAGGAGTCTGAATTTTTGAGGGTGGGGACAAGACAAACCTAAATAAGGCTTATAAAGAACCCCTGCAGGTCTAAAAATCCAACTGTTTGAAAGCTGCCGGAGGTTGGGAGCACACAACCTCTGGAGTGTGCTTCTTCAGTGCCATGGGATTTTTGCCTTTGGGGAATTCTTTCTTAATTTTTGGAACATGTTAAGCCTAAATCTAGCATCTTAAAACTTCCGTCCATTTGATCTAATTTTTGTCTTCTGGGGCTGCCTAATGACCCATCCCCACCTGGAAACACTTCTTTCTCTTCTACAGCTTGACTATATAAACACCTAAAGCCAGCTGCCCTATCTCTCCTCAGGTCAAAACAGCAATTCCTCGTACCCAAATTCAGTACTTAATTTGGGTAACTTTTACAAGGTGGTGCATGGCAGTGGACGTGACCCTCCCAATGAACCTGACAGGTGTGGGACACTACCTCCTGGACATGCTGGGCAAACTGGGCTGAGTTCCACGCAACCCCAGTTCATGCCGAGCCTGGTCACTGCACACAAATCACCGCCTTAGCAGGTCTCCTCATTGCGGTTCTTGTGCAATTGATTTTTTTTTTTAACCTGGGGTGGGGGGTGGGATGTGCTGTCTGTTTCCACCCATCACCTTTCATCTCCTGGTTCCAGTAGGATGTTCTAGCTGTAGAGGAGATGCAGGGTATTGATTCTGTCATTCAGCACATCAGCTCTCCCTAATGGCTCTGTGTCATCTGCAAATTTGATAAGTGTACCTCTGATGTCTTTATCAAGGCACTGGTTCCACTGTTCAGCAAGCCAGGGGGCAGCAGTCCACTAGGGGCCCCCTCCTGGGATGACATGAAGTCATTCATTTATCCATACTCCGGGGCAACCGGTGCTCTATCAATTGTGAATCCACCTTCCTCCCAGATATTTTCCAAACCTTGGAACTAGCAGCAGCAGAAGCACCTTTAAGAGCTGGTGTGTGAGAGGAGCAGGGGCTGCTCTGGTTGAAGTGGGAAGATGTTTCTTGTACCTACACTCTGCCCCAAGGCAGCAGCATGGAAGAGAAGCAGAAAAGCCTGGATCTGCCGACCAACTGACCACTTGTATGTAACAGGCTGACTTGCAAGTTGAGGCCAGCTCGTCAGACAGATGGGGAGATGGGACCATGCCTCAGCCCCAAGGCCAGTCCTTGCTGATCAGGGTGCATGAAGCAGACAGGTAGAGGGTGGAGCAGCACTGATACCCAGGGAGAAAGGTGGCATGCCCTTCTCACTGGGAAGTGGTCAGGAAAGTTGTGCAGAGATGTATGCAGGTGAGGTGAAGAATCATTGAATGAGGAAGAGCTCTGCCGAGATGGGTCATCCTGCCTTTTGCCACGAACTTTATCAAACATTTCGCTTGATTCCCTGGATACAGCCAAAGGGGCTCCCTCACCCCTCTAGGGGCCCGGCCATTCTGAAAGGACAACCCCAGAGCTGGCATTCTCTGCAGCAAGAGAGGAAGGAAACAGGCAGAAAGCACTTGTTCCCAGGGCCGACACTTGCCTCTGAAAGGAGAGGGCAGTTCTGCTAGGACTTATCTACTCTGAAAAAGTCCACCTACTGAGCCTTTTGCCTGAAATAAGCTGGGGATAACAGCTCTCCAAAAAATGGCATGGAATTCTTTGAAATATGAGTGACAACATGAGAAATGGAGGCAGAACACGTTTTTAACTTTTGAGACAAAAGCTTGAGTTCAAGCAGGCAACAAGGTCTGCTGCTGGCCCTTCTGTTGGTCCCTTGCAATCTGCAGAGGGATATGCTGGGAAAGGGGCCTGTAGTCCCTTGCTCGGAACAAGCAGGCCAGTCCTCCTGGCCACCTCCAAATCTGGTCAGTAGAGGGCACTGCATCACCATACTCTCTCTCCAACCCCTGCTTTGCCACCGGATCCTTGCATCCACACAAAAGACCACACTTGGAAGTATTTCTAATGCTTATGCTCTAATCAGAGAAGGACCCAAGGAGTGCTTAGGGATTCATGAGTCATCAGGGGCAGGGAGGCTGCAGCAGAGGGTCCTAGGCTGTTGGAGAAGCATTTGCTGCAAGACTGAATGCATGCCTGGATCTGGATGGAGCGCTCAGGAGGTAACAGGAACTGGACACGGTTCCTGACCTCAAGGGGTTCAAGATGTGACCAAAACCCAAGGTGAAGGCATGATGGCTGGGAAGAAGCATTCAGAGAGGAAAACCCAGCCCCAAGGTGTTCAGGGAAGGCTTCCTGGAAGAGGAGGCATTTGAGCTGACATCTAAGGCAGGTGATTTGACACACTGTTCCACAGGTGTCCACATGAGCAAAGGCACAGAAACATGAAAAAGGAAGGGCAGAAGAGACAACCAGTTGAGCTTAAAATCTGAAACTTAGGAATGGGGGAGAGAAGAGGTCTTGGGGGCTGGATTTGGAAGCCTATACCCTATGGGCCCACTGCAGACCCCCACACAGGATAACAAGCAGCTCACCACCAGAGAGAAAGCGCTCCGATTCCTCTGCTGGAAAGAAGGCAGACCTCAAGCTTCAAGAAAGAAGATGCTCATCATTTCATAAACCTTCAGTGTAAATTGAGTGAAACATCAGCACTTCATTTTTAAAAGTCAAAGGTACTGAGTAGGAAAACAATACAAAAAGCAAAGACGTCAAACCTCCCCCAAGGCATTAGGAGGGCTCACAGAGATGTGCATGCCACCTGGAAATTATTGCCCAGTAATGGGAGAGGAGAGCTTGGGGCAGACAAGTGGTGTTTACTGGGAAGCATTAGTGTGACATTTGATGATCCTACTGCATACTGTTGGACTTAACTCAGTCACGTGGGAATACATTTTATATGGACAATTTTAACATGTGTTTCATTTGGCAAGTAAAGCAAAACTGATCCAATTCCCTTGGAGCCATTGTAAACCACAAACTGTACAAGTTTTGCATAAAATATATAAACCTTATAAACCCCTTGTTCTGACACACTACCTTCCATTCTGCCCAGCTCCCTGTGGCCTGCGTTCTAGGGCCCTCTGGCTGACTGGCAAGCTTCTGAGGAAGTTGCTCTTCCTGCTTTAACAGGGAGAATCAGTGCTCTTTATCCAACACAAAGTTATAACCTGCCTGGAGGTGGGGCCCACATCTAGGCCCTTCCAGGCTATGTGATGTCAATGGGAAGCAGCTGTGACCACTCTGGGGCTATGGTTTGAGCTGGCCCAAGCACAGGTGACAGGCCTGAGCTGACCCCTAGCACAGCTAACAGTGACAGCAGCTGTGCTGGTGCCCTGGGTATTGAGAAAGGAACATGAAAATGCTGAGTTGAGCAGTGGCAAGCCTTGTACTCTGAAACTGGAGACACTCCACTGCTCAGTCTGACTCTGGGGAGCTCAGTGGCTCTTCCTACCAAAGTGAGACTAACAACTACTTGTCAAGTTTCAGGAGACTCAGGGTAGTCAAGTTGAAGTATCATTCTGGGTTGGTGGAAACTGTCACGAGAAAGACCAGACTGTCTTTATGGGGTTTGTCCCAAAGGACAGAGTCCTCTGAGTTGCTGGCTCACGACAGTGGCACTCTTCTAAGGTGGGGGCATACCCTCAATTAGAGGAGCAGCCCGAAGAGAATCTGTGGCTTCCCCACCCTCTCCTCTACACTTCCTGGTGCCCGGGAGGAGCTCCACAGTCTATTCCTGACAGACATTGTTCATCTTTCTTTATCCATGTGGAAGCTTTCAGACTCATTCTCATGTATGTGATATCAGCCCTCAAACAGCACTGCCTTACCAATTCTTGTTTTATTTACTTTTGTAATCCATTTTTCAAATTTAATCCCTCATTGTTGTTTGTTTCTTGCCCTCAAATAATTCAGTACTAGTAAGGCAGTGGATATTTTTTATTATTGAACTATAGTTGACATATAATGTTGTATTAGTTTCAGGTGCACAACATAAGAAATCAACAATTCCCGACATTATGAAATGCTCACCATGATAAGTACTGAGAGGTAAGAGGTTTTTTTAATTTGAAAAGATTCTTTTTATCACCTGCTTTTTTGCAGAGACCATTACTACCTCTATTAAAACTGAAATCAGATGCAGAGTGACCAGTTTGCTCACCCAAATTTCTTTGTGGAATTACTGAAACCAACATCTCCTGAAAACCTTCTCACAATTCTCTCAAACCCAAACTACCCATTTCTTGGTCTGTGGCTCCCTGGGAAAAAAAAAAAACGATATGAAAATGAACAAAATTACTTACCAGCCCTCCAATGAGCTATTGACCAAGGCAGAGAAGGAACTCTACCTTCTTATGGCCAGAGTTCCCAACCACATGGTTACAAATCATGTGTTTGTGTGCAGCTATGAACTCTTTAGAATAAATTGCAAGCCAATTTAAAGTTGCATATTCTGCTGTCTTTGGAGCCTGCAGAATACGTACAAGACAGAATACAGAATGGCCTTCACATTCATGTAATGCAAATATTTCTAATTGGATTTTTAAAAAATCTCCTCTAGTGGTGTATTGCTTCTGCAGTTTACAGTAGATAGGAGGTGAGGGTGTTTTAAAATGTTCTGCAGTGAGACTCAAGACCACATCACTGTGACATGCATAGCAGCACAAGACACCACTGACGAGGCCTCACCTGGGGAGGTTGGGGGCTGGGGTGGAAGCAGCTGATGACTGGGAAGGTGTTGTGGGTTGAGATGAGTCATGATTCCTTGGTACTTTGCCCATTCGATACCAGATCCCCATGCTGTTCAGTTCCCTATAGGAGAAAAGAGAAATATTCATGGTGCGGTTCAAAACAAAGCATTTACCTGAGCAATAAAGCAAACCAACTCATTCAAAAGAATCAGAGCCTCAAACACCAAGGAGTCGACTCTTGCCCACCAAGATCAGTTACATCACCTCCCTTGGTGCTCTGGGTATCAGGGTTCAGAGCCTGAAGGGAAGTCAGCTGCCCCAACAAGGCAGGCTCTCTGATATGCCACTTTACCTACCCTGGAGCCTGCCTTCCTGTATACTATGGACATTTTCCTTGGTACTCAGTCTTCAAAATTCTTTTTATTTTGCCACTTCATTATGGGTAATTATGTAGTAATCCACTTCAAGTACTTTATATGGTTAGGGTGAGACAGGTGGGGAAACAATGGGTGAATGGATGCATGTGTCTGTATTGTTTTTGTTTTTGTTTTTTAAGATTTTATTGATTTGAGAGAGAGACAGAAGAGAGAGAGAGAGAGAGATAGAATGAGAGCCCATGAGTGGGGAAGGGAAGGGGCAGGGGGAGAAAGAGAAGAAGGCTCCCTGCTGAGCAGGGAGCCCAACTCAGGGCTGATCCAAGGACCCCAGGATCATGACCTGAGCAGAAGGCAGATGCTTAACCGACTGAGCCCTCCAGGCACCCCCATGTGCCTGTTTTTGTTTTTGTTTTGTTTTGTTTTGTTTTTACCTGTTAGGGGAATTAGCTGCACCCTGCTCAAGGACATGTCCCAACTTCTGGATAAAGCTCCTACTGCCTGGATGTCACCTGCAGTTGGCTTCATTCTTGGGGGCAGCTGAGGAGACCTCTTTGAACCACAAAGCCTGAGGCATGTGCCCCACAGGCCACTACAACCAAGAGTGGTCACAAAAGGGCTTAACAGATGCCACATCAGGTCTCCTGTTCCCTGATGTGCACACTTACCTCACCCTATTAGGAGTGTTTATGAGACAGGTTTGGTCTTAGGAACTGGAATGGGATTATTTTAGCCACATCCAACTTGAAATGTCTCAACTGCCCCATAGAACTGCATCTCATCAAATGATGAAGACATATTTATTCAGTGGAGACTTTTGGTAGCTTCTCAGGAACTATCCTAAACCATGATCATGTCTCATCAGAGGGCTGATACCCCTCACTCTCTGTTCCATCACACCTCAGCATGGCCACAGGGTCTCAACCTGGGAGAGGCTGCTCTCAGACTCAGATTTGGCTCTTCCAGTGGACAACCCTGAACTCTTGCAGAGTAATGTATGTGCTCATTAAAAAAAAAAAAAATTTATTTTTTTCATGAGACACACACAGAGAGAGGCAGAGACACAGGCAGAGGGAGAAGCAGACTCCATGCAGGGAGCCTGATGCTAGACTCGATTCCAGGACCCTGGGATCACAACCTGAGCCAAAGACAGATGCTCAACCACTGAGCCACCAAGGTGTCCCTATATGTGCTCATTCTTAAGAAAAAGGTGACTCAGAGTTCTGGAGACTGTTCTTTTTTCCTTCCTTAAAAATAACACTGGAATCGTCTTCTTCTGGAAAGGAATTTTTGCCCTAAGATGATGCAAAATGTGCTTTACTTAGCAATCTTTTCAAAAGATATATAAAAAAAAAAAGATTCTAGTTTTGACTATCAAGACATATGTGGTAACCATCTATTCTTCAGAATTGTTTAAATTGTTAAAAATGGAGTGTCTTAAAGCACGATAGCTTGTAATTAAAAATACATATAGTAACTGAAATTAGACTTTAAAAATTCATTATTAAATTGTTGGTTTCTACTATTTCTATGTAAATGGCTGCTTCTAGGTACCTGAAGTACAGTCATTCTCTTAACTATTTCCTCTTCCTGTAATCCTGTTTATATAATTAGTTTAAACCATGTTGCAAGACTTTGGAGTGTGTAGGAAGGGGATGATCCCAGAATCCTGAGACATTCAGATTTCACAGCCAAAGAGTCTAAACAAACTATCAAGCACCAGGATGCAAATCATCTGTTTATGTGACACCTGCTCCCCAGATGCTTCATGCAAACACACCTCTGGGCCATCACCCACGGGGAGAGACCCAAGGAGAAAGGCTCAGTTTGTAGAGTGAAGACCTGGGATCAGGTGAACAAGAAACAAAACAGCATAACCCAGATCCAGAGGCCATTGCAAAAGCCAAGCAGGAGAACACACCCATGGAGACCCATGAGGAGGAGCAGGATATCTGCAGGGCTGGCCAGAGAGAGAGGGATGCTGAAAATCATCTAGGGGATTCATGAGCTTGAGAGATCTGAATTTCAGTTGACTGAATATAATGAATATCTTTTATCTTCTGGATATCCAGCATCCATTTAGCTCTCTTTCTGACTCTCTGCCTTCCTTCCATATTTGGGGGGCAATCAGTGCCTCAGTCTTAGCCCCTTGGTTCCAATGGAGCCATGGAGCCAATCCTATTTCCAGCTCAGGCCTGGTTTCTCAGACAATGACACCTTTCCAAGGAGCAGTGATGCGTTCAGGGTCCACAGGACCCCAGTGAGATCAATCAAGAACAGTGAGACTGAATTCTAGAACCTGTTTGAATTATGAAGAACACAGACTTGCTCTTTGCCTCAGAAATTGAACTTGGAGGAAAAGTAGGTGGAGCAATTTCACCACCATTAGTCCACTAGGGGAGAACATGTGGAAGAATGGGATCCATCACATAGAATCAGAGCAAGGAGGTAAACGGGGAAACTAGAACCTAGTGATGTCTCCTGAGCACTTACTTTGAGCCACACCTGAAGCCATCTTGCCCCTGAACTCTGCTGTTATGCCACCCAACAAATTCTTCCTTTTGCTTGAGCCAGCCTGGGTTGGGTTTCCTGCCACTTACAAGCAAGAGTCCAGAGTGAAATCCTGACATTCCCTGTACTTCGTATTTATAAGACAGCTACAGAGTTGGGCCTCTGTGAACAAGACACAGTGGGCCTAGCCCTCAGCTGTCCTCTACTTATGGAAGATGAATATCAGACCAATGAAATGCACAAGGAATTATCATCTAGTCATGTGATATTCATGTTTCTTCCTGACTCAGACCCTCCAGTGGCTCTCCAGCGTGCTTGGAATAAAATCCAAACTGCCGCCATGTTGTATGAGGTCCTGCTAACTGCTCACTCCAAAGCCCAACTCATCCTTGATCACCCATGTCAGCCACACTGAGTTTCTTTCTGCTCCTGAACACACCACAC
This sequence comes from Canis lupus familiaris, assembly GCF_011100685.1. Taxonomy (NCBI): domain Eukaryota; kingdom Metazoa; phylum Chordata; class Mammalia; order Carnivora; family Canidae; genus Canis; species Canis lupus. The sequence continues at coordinate 56,922,735 of NC_049230.1, forward strand.
TCAATCCCACCTTTACACTTGCTCTTCTCCTGAGCTTAGAAGGTTCTCCCTTCAAATCTCTACATGGCTGGTTTCTTCTTGACATTTGTATCTCTGCCACATGTCACCTGCCCCCACTGACACCCTCGCTGAAGTAGCCTCCATTCATTGCTGTTTCATTTTTGCCACTGACTGAAATGGTCTCACTCATTTGTTTCTTGTTTGTTGCTTGTCTCCCCTGTTAGAATCCAACTCCACAAGAGCCAGTCTTTGCTTGCTCATTCACCACCATATTCTGAGTCTCTGGCCCAGAGGTACAAATGGGTGCTCCTCAAATTCTAGTGGGGTGAACAAACAATACAGAGAGTTGAGGCTGAGTGGTCAAAAAGGAGAGAACGTCTGGGCCTTTGGGTATGTGGAAAGGCCCCCGAGGAGCCTAAGGATGAACACACAGAAGGACAAAGGAAGGAAAGATTGTTAGGTGGAGCAAGCAGCATGAACAAAGGCATGGAGAGGTCAAGAACTCCGTGTCTGGACTGGCAACACCATAGCAGAAGGGCAGCGATGAGAGGCAGGTGGCCAAGAGCCTTGTAGGTCACCCAGTCTAAGGACTTCATCCCCAGGAGTGACCTGAGCTCTCTCAGCAGAGAGAAGAGATGACATCTGTGTTACTAAGACTTACCCAATAAACGTGTACTGAGGAGGGGCCTGCTTGGTCCGCCCCATGATCCGAATGTCACAAATTGCAGCTTCAGTTGAATCCCGTGGGATAAATTTAATGCACAGCCTCTTTTTTCTAAAAGCCACTTCCTCTGAAGAAAAGGACAAGAAAAGGTATGAATCTTTCACAGATGCCAACATCTCTATTCTGAATGCTGTGTCTCCTGTCACATTCCCTTCCTAGCAGCAGAAGCGACTGGCCATCTGAGTCGCTGGGCTGTACCCCTCCTGCTCTCCACAGAGTGCAGAGGCCATGACTGCAGAGTGGACACCAGTCACCCTACCCTGCATCTGGGACCTGACCTCCTGGCACCCCTGCCAGGAAGGGCTCCCAGGGGTACACACATCTCTGTAAGGAGAAGCAGCTTGGAATAAACCCATAGGGCTGGTTTTTAAATGCCACAGTCACCATCTGCTTGCTGCTAAGGCCATCAGGGACATACGCACAGACCTCTGAGTATTAACACTTTTTGCCATGTGGACTTTTCAAACATTCCCCAAAGTGGGGAGGACAACAGAGGGAATCCACTTGTTCCCGTCAACCAGTTTCAACACTGTCAACAATGGACACGCTGCTTTTGTCACCTTCCCCCACTTCCTTGTAGTTTTGCTGGAGGATTTAAAACAAATCTCAATACCATGTCATGTCACCCCTCAATATCTCAGTAGGCATCCATAGCAAACAATTTGTTTTAATATGACCAGCAGGCTATTATCATATCTAACAAAATGAACAATGATTCCTTAGTATCAGTCAGTAGATAGTCTATATTCAAGCTTTCTCCATTGTCTCAAAATTACCATTTAACTATTGCTTTGCCTGGTCAAGATCCAAATGATGTCTATGCACTGAATCTGGTTGTTAGGTCTCTTAAGCTCCTTTTATTCTGTTACAAGCTCCCCCTCCCTCCTCTTTCCTTTAGGTTGCTGCTAAGTTGGTGAAATTGGGTCATCCTCCTGTATTTCCTGTGAAGTAGCAGTTAGGGCAAAAGGCTTGATTAGATTCAGGTTAGATTATTTTTTGGTTAGGTAGGAACTCTTCACAAGTGGTGCATATGTGTCCAATGGCATCCTGTCACGAGGCATGGAGTCCAGCTGTGCCACCCTGCATGGGTTCGGTGGTATTGGTCGAGTACTTGGATTAAAGTCCCCAACAACCATTCTTTGAGCAGTGTTTTTATCCCGATGACTGTTGTCTAGATCCATAATCTCATAAAAGTTTTCAAAATGGTGATTTCTAGTTCTGGATTCCTTCTGTATTCATTAGCTGGAATTCTACATAAAAAATAACTTGTCTTCTTCAACTACTTGGTCTCCTTGAAAAAGCTTTGGTATAGGAAAGAGAAATATGTGATTCTTTGCTCTTATTAAGTTTTAGAGCAATGAGAGAAGTGCATTTAAGGCCCTAGCAATCTCCAATGGTGACCTAGCAATCTCCAATGGTGACCAACCAGGTGTTTTTTGTTTGTTCATTTGTGGTTTTTAAGTATGAATTTCAATCAACTGCAGCCACTAGATACATGAGTCAGATGTGCCTGGTTGAAATTCCAACTCTGCCATCAGCTCTATGATCTAAGGCAAGTGACTTAATTTCTTTGAGTCTAGGTTTCATTATCTGTAAAAGGAAGTTAATGAAACCCCATTCCAAAGGGATGTTGGGCGGATGAAATGTGATAACACACTACATGCTTCACTTAGACCAGTGCCTGGCACACAGTAAGTGCTCAATAAAGCATAGCCATGAATGCTTTTATCATCATTATTACCAGTAAGCCTCCGGCACACAATTAATGGCAGTGTTTGGCATTGACTTTCAAGACCTTTCACTTCTGGAGCAGGAAGTAAGTTCACTCAAATCAGATAACAAAGGGGCAGGGAAGAACAGTCATGCCATTGGTCTTGGCTTGACCAAAGGGAGATGCCCATCTGTGGTGTTCTCTTATTGTTGACTGGGGGGAGGGTGCTTTTTAAAGAGCCAGGCAGAAACTCAGAAACTTGGTGGGTTCTTTTCAAACCAGGCAAGGAAACTGAGGGCTAGGGGATCATATCTATGAGCTATGGGTAATAATGTCTTGAAGCCAGACCCCAGACATTGAACCCTATGAGACATGGATTGCATTCTGGGGGAAAACACCCATGCCAACATTGCACCTTCAAAAACTATTAGCTGGTAAGACAAGCTAATAGACTTTCCAGACTTTGGAAAGTGTGAAGGTGAGAAAATGCAGGTATATTACTTGCTTTTGCCATGCTGCTCTTTGCTCTATTCCTCCATCTACAGCAATGCGGGGTAAGAGATGGAGCCACTAATTACACATGCTTAAACAAGGCCTAATTTTAAGTAAACATATTATACAGAGTCAATAGAAATGTGTTCAGTCATGCTAATGAACACAGAGAAAGGATACAGCACTTTACTAAAACAAACAGTCTTCCAGTTTTTAAGTACTGTGTGGATAGCAACAAACTATTTTAAATTCATTACAGGAGTCTCATCTCTTTGGCTGACTTTATGAAATCAGGGCCTTAAATGCACTGAAACTGCACAGAGCTGACCACAGGTTAATCTGGTCAGCCTGGGCTCACCTGTGCCCTGGGGAAAGGCTCCAGGAAATGACCATAAAACCCAAATGAACAGGCTCCCCTAAACTCACCCTCCTTGTTAATGAGACACTTCTTGATGACGCCAGGTCCTGCCCTGAGAATGTCCACCGGCAGCAACTGTCATGGGGAAGAGGCTTCCTACCTAGGATCACTGGGGCCCCATCACAACTAGACCACAGGCCCAGGCATGATGCAGCCCTGGCCTCCTCACTTAACTGGTTCAACAAATTAAGAGGAAATGCAGAATGGGAAATCCCTTGTGGCTCTAGAGTATATCAATATAAAGATATTATAAGTCAATTAGTTGTCAAAAATGAACACCAATGCAAATTTTGAAACTAAGAAAAGCATGAAGGAGAAGTGGGAAATTAACAGAAGTCTACAAGGCAATTTTAGTTCCTAAGCAGGCAAGTCATACAAGAATAAGCAAAAGCAGCAAGCAAACACTTTTGAAAATGTTCAGTCTTGCTAATAAATGACATGAAAATTAAATAAAATTAGAACAATAAAACTGAATAAAAATTTAAAACCTATGCTGGCAGGCCTGTGGAAAACAGGCACAAGCCTGTATCATTAGTGGCACTGTGAACTGGTACTTCTGGAAGTTAATTTGGCAACAGAGAGTAATAAAGCTTATCTTTATGGAGCCCATCCTCTGAGCAAGGCACTGCATACAGTAGGTGTCTCTGGTGCCTCAAAAATGAATTAAATGCAGATCTCACCCTCAAAGAAAAAGGTTAAGTAGTGAAGATATGTGGAAAACACGTAAAATGCTATAACGCAAGCTAAAAGCAACATTATGAGGTAGATACTAATCCCCCATTTTACAGATAAGGAAACTGAGACCCAGAAAGATGAAGTCAGTTGCTTGGGGTGCTAAAGCTGTGAGTGGCAAAGCCAAACTCAGAATTAGGGGAGTCTGACTCCAGGGCCCAAGTGCTACTCACCCTCTGCTGAGCCGCAGTGTGTCCTGACAGAGTCGAAGTATGAGGTGAGAAACAGAATCTATGACTTCCTTTGGCTTCTGGGCACTCTAACCTGCAGTGCTTACTTCCCTCCCTCCCTCTACTGAATGTGTGCTGTGCCGGGTGTGATGAAAAGCAGCAAAGAAGGCAGAGGGTCCCTGATCTCTGAGGAGAGCTCCATCTGATTACATTGTAATGCAACTTCCTGTTTTCAGGTCACCCACCAAACTAAGTGCCTGGAGGGAAAGGCCAGTATGTGAGTCAGCCACCATGTCTCTTGCAAAGCCTGTGGTGTTTACATAAGGCATTTATCAATCTTCACTGACTGTGCAGAAGAGCTTGCTTGAAACTGGCATCTAGGGATCAGAGATAGTTTCACACAGGGGGTGCAGAATGAAAGCTCACCCTTGAAAGATTTGGGGTGTGGACACTCAGAGTGGAAGCTTTCCTTCAAGCATTTCGATCAAGCAAATAAGTAGCATCAGGAAAGAAACAAGTGTGAAGAGCGCACAGTGAGTGCCTTGGTTTGCGTAAAGTATAGGGTGCTTGAAGACGAGGAAAATGCTTGTAGAAGAAGGTGGAAGAAGGCGGGAGGAGACCGTAGAGTCCCCGAGACCCAGGAGCCTCCAGTACTTGGAAACTCATCACAAGAAAATCATTCAGAACCTATGTGTACCCAAACTGAGCTATATAGATTCAACACCACTTCTATCAAAATCCCAGGTAGCTTCTTTGGAGAAATAGACTAAGCCTAAAAATTCATATGGGAATTCAAAGGAATAGCCAAAATAGCCAGAATAGCCAAAATAATCTTGAAAAGGAAGAACGAGGGTGAAAGAGTCATACTTCCTGGTTTCAAAACTTGCCACAAAGCCACTGTCATCAAGACTGTGTGGTATTCCACCATTTGCTTCAACGTGGATGGAACTGGAGGGTATTATGCTGAGTGAAATAAGTCAATCGGAGAAGGGCAAACATATGGTCTCATTCATTTGGGGAATATAAATAATAGTGAAAGGGAATAGAAGAAAAGGGAGAAGAAATGGGTAGGAAATATCAGAAAGGGAGACAGAACATGAAGACTCCTAACTCTGGGAAATGAACTAGGGGTAGTGGAAGGGGAGGTGGGGGGTGGAGGTGAATGGGTGACGGGCACTGAGGGGGGCACGTGACGGGATGAGCACTGGGTGTTATTCTGTATGTTGGCAAATTGAACACCAATAAAAAATAAATTTTTATTAAAAAAAAAAGTGTGGTATTGGTGTGAGGAAAGACATATACAGATCAATGGAAGAGAGCTCAGAGTCCAGAAACAAACTCACATTTATGGTCAACTGATTTTCAACAGGGATGCTGAGACAATTCCATGGGGGAAAGAATAGCTTTTTCGACAAATAGTGCTGGAACAACATGACATTAACATGCAAAAGAATAAAGGTAGACCCCTATCTTATACTATACATAGATGTTAACTCAAAATGGATCAAAGGCATAAGTGTAAGAGTGAAAAATAGAAAATCCTCAGAAAAAAAACGCAGGTATACATCTTAGTGACCTTGGATAAAGCAATGCTTTCTTAGGTATGACACCAAAAACATAAGCAACAAAGGGAAAAAAGTAAATGAATGGAACTCCAACGAAATAAAAACCTTATGTATTTCAAAGGACATCAAGAAAGGGAAAAGAAAACCCACAGAAAGAAAGAAAATTTTGTGAATAATTGATACAGGGCTTATATCTAGAATATGTTAAAATATTTATAACTCAATAATAAAAAGACAATCTAACTTAAAATGCCAAAGGATCAGAAAAGACATTTCTCCAGAGGAGATATAAAAATGGCCAACAAGCACACAAAAATATGCTCAACACCATTAACCATCAGGAAATGCAGATCAAAACCACGAGAGACTTCATGTCCTCTAAGTTGGCCAGAGTAATAACAACATGTGTTGGTGGACATGTGGAGACACTGGAAGCCTTGTGCACTGTTGGTAGACAGGTGAGGGTCAGAGAGAAATGGGGAGTGACTGCTAATGGGTACAAGTTTTTTGGGGGTGTGTGTATGAAGAAATGTTCTAAAATTAATTGTGGTAGTAGTCACACAATTCTGTGAATACCCTAAAAACCACTGAATTGTACACTTCAAATGGATAAATTAATGGTATATGAGTTATATCTCAATAGAACTGTTATCAACAACATCTGATGCATAAATATATAAAATCTATCTGTAAACGGCACTTAACCACATGCGATGGACAGGGTGGCACTGTGATTAACAGTATGGCTGGAGTCAGACTTAGGTGTGTCTTCTAGTTACTTCCCCACTTCCAGAAGTGTGATCGTGGATTAGTTCTTCAAACCCTCAGTAGTTGCCATGTCCCATTTTCCTCATATGGGACAGGTATAACAATACCCATCTTCAAACAGGGGTTTTCTAGAGATCCAGTGACGTCAGGTACTTAAAGCATTTACCTTGGCAGTTAGCATGTGGTAAGTATTGTACTACATATCAGCTATCATGATTATTAGCTAATCCATATAATAACAAGTAAAAGCAAAATGTCCAAAAGTGAGAGCACTAGAAATATGCAATATGTTTTCATGTTGTTTCATGAAAATAACGGCTGTGTGGCATCTATGTAGAAATGCAAAGTCTAGTCTATATGAAATGCTAACGAGAAAATAGCAAAAGATTATGGAAGCAAAATGGGGCTAACTATGGAAAACTGAAGTGTGCATGATGACCAAGACTGAGATACAGGATTTCATAAATGAATCAAGTGTAATAAGGAAAGGATGCTCTGTATTTTTCCATTTACTGCTTCACTGTTGGTGATATCCTAAAGTTGGTGACAGTAACTAAAAATAAAACAAGTTAAGTTATATCAAAATGAGGAGGTTCAACTATCCAGGGATTTTCCAGCATAATTTAATAATTGACAGGCGTGACAAGAGCTTCAAACCCTCCAGGATCCTGAAGAAGCTTCGGTGTGTCAGTGACTTACTTCTGCTGGGTGTGGCTCAGGGGTCAGAGTATTTACTGAAATTGGATCCTGTGTCCTCTAACATGCAGTCTTTCCGATTCTGGCTTTTCTTGTGTGTTCCAAAAGCCAAAAATAAGGACATTATTGCACTTATATTCCTTCGGCGTCTTTGATTTTTTTTCCTTTTGCTTCTGGGTTTTGTGCCAAGCTTGGCTTCAACGACACCAGAGGATGGACTAAGTAGAAACTATACCCAGTTTCACCGTTCTGTTCTTGGGCGAGCCGATTCAGCAGGGAGCCCATTCTAAGAGAAAAGGACATTCTGCTCATTTTCATGCTGCTTCCCAGAACACCACAAACTCCTTGGAGAACCAAGTCAGACACGCATCAAAAGCAGCAGGGTTTATTCATGGGCATGCAGCAAGACCTCCTAAAATGTTCTCAAAGAAAAATGCACATACAAAACATCTAAAAATACACCTGGAGGAAGAAAAATCCCATTGTGATGAGTGGTACTAAAAGGAGACTCACGTGTGTCCACTGTCTCCTGAATTGGGATGAAGCCTACAGGCAGAGTGTCCTTGATGTCAATGAGCTTCATATCCACTAGCACGTTCCCTAAATGACTCTTGGGAAGAAAGAAAAGAGATACAGACTATTAATCTGAACACCCCTGTGGTGGGTTTGCCATTTTGGCTTTGAGATGCATATTTAACACAATGACTCGTGCAGCTTTACGACAGCAGGTTAATTAGAGTAGGTACCACTCTATGTTTCCCAGTGGCAACACAGGGACTCAGGTGGCCCCCGGGAAGGAGCTTCTCTGTGGCACCTCAAAGCCATTCCCTCAGATCCTGCTTTGGTTAGCAAGACTGAGACCCAGGAGACGCTCAAGACATCACCCAGCAGAGGGCAGCTGTGTGCGCTCGTCCTGGGACCAGGCTGCCACTCAGCCAGGAGCTTTGGCTCTGGGGCCAGCTGGCTTTAGACAAAGCACATTCCTGGGGCAGTCACTGCAGCAGGAGAGAGCTGCATCGAAACCTACCAGAGAAACCAATCACGCTCTTGAGATTGCCTGTCTGCATATTGACATACATCTCAGTCGCCAGACGTTCTGTAAAATCCCAAGAATTATAAACTGATACAGACTGAAAAAGTGCTGCTGCCTCAATATTACACATCTGTTAAAATGACATGCAGAAGGGCCTCTTAAAGTTTCTATTTAGTGGTAGCATAGGGGGTCCAGAGTGCGCAGTTTCTGTAACCAGTGCAAAAATATCTTCTGAAGACAGCACACGCCATTCTGTAATTGCAAGAGAGCATCCTTTGAAAACACTCCAGCACTTTTAGCCCACATCTCTGGTTTTGAAATGCTCAGTGCCAGCACTAGCTCAGAGAGCCAATCAGGGAATTCTTATCATCCAAATTCTGCACTATAATCTCTTGTGGCCACTCCATTTTCCTTCCTACTGGTGTATAATGGCACTTTGGGAGGGTCTTTCTTCAACATCTGTCTCATCACAAGAGTTCCAGAGCCACGAGGACCAAAACTATCTGTTACTGCTATATATCCACGCTTAGCATACTTCTTGGCACATAATAGGTGCTCAATTATTATCTACTGAATAACATAATGTTTTGGGGTACGTTTTAACCTGGGTGAGCCAGAGTCAGAAATCAAGTTGGATTTGCTTGGATGAAACAATCTAAGCTGTATCAGTAAAAACAAAAGTATACTAAATAAAAACATTCTAAACCAAAAGCACACAAATGAAATAAACTCTTCAAACTTCACTATGAAGGTCAATGTGTCAAGTATCAACTATGACCAGGGCTTTTATGGCGCTATTGTCACAAAACCATTTCTTTCTCTCAGAACCATTGCGTTTGCCAACTATTTTTTATTATTAAATTTCAGGTAGCTGGGTCTTGAGGAAACAATGCACACTGCAGTGCGGCTCAGCATGTGGAAACTGGAACGTTACTAATGCAGAATAAATCTCTGATTGTGTAGAAAAGGTATGAACCGTTAACCTAACTTGAAAACATCAGCTGCTTTCAGAATTGCCTGATCTAATCTATCATAATTTCTTTTTTCCTGGCAGTTGCTTTTCCGTGTCATCACTGCTCTCTGCATTGCGAAATTAACAACTGGGTATGTTTTCCTGCCCCAGAGATGGATGGGCATTCATCAATATCCTTCTCAAATGTCTTCTACTTGACAAGTTGGGTTTTACACAAGTCAACTGCAAACCACTTAGCGACCTCACCCTCCACACTCTACAAATGTCGCTGATCATAAAACCAGAACGTCAGTGGTGTGGCCATTAAAAAAAAAAAAAAAAAAAAAAAAAAAAAGCATCAAGAACCGTCCCGTGCATACAAAATGGGAGGCTGTACTGTCAAAGCTTCCCGCAGCCCAAGTGTGGTCCCTCTCTGCGCACAGGGCTGCTGCTGTACGGGGTTTAATACAGTAGGTCTGCGACACCATTAATTTTGCTTGTTCCTCTCCCCTCCCCCATCCCGTGCTCTCTTTCATTTCCTCCTCATAAATATGAAGAACATATTCCCAATCCTTGTTGAGCAAATGATTCATGCCAAAAGCCCAATATGCACTGACTAAGGGTATTTATACTGTCTCTGGTAGCCAGTATTTGCTAGTATACTGTAATTATTTTTGACAACCTTGCATTTAAGGTAGCCACAGATAACCAACTTAATATTCAAATGTTCATAAATCCTTCTGTTTAATATCCTCCCTACCTAATCTATGTACATTATTATTACAGGTAATGCAGAAAGTACAGGGCATGAAAAGTGCAATTAATCTCGATCCTTCCCCAGGAAGCAATGTCATTCCAAAGCCAGGTTTCTCTATTAATAGCATTAAGGGGGGAAAGGAATTTCGGTTCCAAAGGAGTGTCCCAAAACTCCTACACTGGGAGTCTCAAGCCACCTAATTAAGAATCTGCCCAGTCTTGAGATCCCACATCCCTCCTCTACAGTTGTAAAAATATACACTGTGCAAAGTCCTGGCTGTGACAGCAGGGCCAGGATAGACTGGCTGGAGTAGATTGAAATACACCCCATTCCTACTGTGCTCCTGGGCTGGTGAGTAGATCCCTGCTAGCCCCCAAGTAGATCCCTTTGGATCTCACTAAAGGACTTAACAGTTCTTCTGAAAACAAGATGCACCGATTTCCCATACTCCTTCAGAGGGAGAGGCAGGTGCTTCTTCCCGCCGCCCCTCATCCTCCTCCCCGAGCCCTTCTTCACACCCTGCCCCACCACACTCGGTCTGCATGGAGTAAGGCTTACAAAGCAGGCACTCCATAATCTCTCTTTCATGTTCAACAAATGCCGATGAGCCTGGTACAGTTTCTATGATACATTTATCCAGGACACCCAAAATTCACAAGTACTGGTGACTGCTCTGTCATTTTTAAGACTTGTATACCCCACCACCTTCAGGGGAAATGCAAAACAAACAAACAAATAAACACAAAAAACCCCAACCAGAAATAAAAAACAATCAAAACGATGGTGGCTATCCTCTGAGGCCATAGTTTTGAACTGTAGCTTCAGTCAGGGAAGCTGGGGGCTAAGCAGAGGTCAGGAATGAACACTTAGAGACCACTGGGCACAGTGAGTTAGCTGTTCCAGTCCTCGGGATTTCATCCTCAATGCCCTGAGCGGCACTGAATGCACTGCAGGAAGGGGCAGGCAGCACACAGAACAGAGGTAACAAAAGCTAAAAGTATAAAGTTTAAAAAGCAGGTTTAGGTCAACTCCAGGGACAAAGGGGCGTGAGAGCACAGGGATGGACGAATGGAGCATTGGGGGCAAAAGGCAGTCTACCCTCAACTACATGAGGCCACATCCTGAAAGGCAACCCATCCTCCAGATGGCCCCTCAAGGTCTCTTCGGGCTGCAAAGTGAGCCCCAGGAACCTGCTCACACTCATTACAGGCTCAGCTGCCACATTCCTGCCTTTATGAGAAGGATTTCTAGTGTTTAGCACTGGGACGGTGGTCCTCGCCCCATTAGAAACTCTGTATTTCACAAGCATATATTACTCTCATAATTGGGTGGGGGGAGGATTAAAGCAATGACTTCTCCCCTAGTCCTAAATACATTAGGAATGATTTCCCTAACAAAGACTTATCAATAAACAACAGGAACGGCTGGTGGAAGAGTGTCAAGCCAGAGAACCACATGACTGTCTACATCCAGTCAACACCAAAGGGACACACAGAACCCTAGGATAGGATCACAGGCTGTGTCATATGTGATGGGGAGAAAGACTTATTGTTCCCCTTTCACACTTCTGAATGAGGATGTTTGAAAAAAAATGTTTTTTAAACCATGAGCATAAATTACTGTTACAATAAAATTTATGAAAATGAATCAATAAAAACATTCCTCTCCCCATTTTTTTTTTTTTTTTTTTTTTTTGGTGTGCCTTAGAAAGAGACAATAATATTTAGGCCCAAATAAAACATCACCTCTGAAAATGAAAATCTGACTGCTCCCTCTTTGGGGCTAGGGAAGACAAGGGACACCGTCGGACAAGCACAAACTCTCTCATTTCAGGAAAGGAGCTAATACTTCAAGAGACTGTCTTTGGATGGGAGAGATTTATCTGCAGAGTGCCTAGGACATGCCTCGCTCAGGGTAGACTTGTGCAAGTCCTTGTGAAAGCTACTTCCCTTTTTTCCTAAGCCACTCATTAGAACATTCTGCTGGAAAAGCCCTAGTAGATAGCTTTAAAATTTCCTGATTTATGGGCCCAAGAGTTAAGGATAGCATTCTGAGAGAAATCTGCATATGTGGTAGAGACCTACCTGCAGAAACAATGAAATATCAAATGTTATAGAGACTTAGGGAGAAAGGCAGTCATTCTGGAAATAAGGCCATGTCTGGGGAAAGAGATGATCATGGAGCATCTTTCCAGCTACACTTCTGTGTGTTGGCTGGTTAAGCCCAGTCGCACTCGCAAACACTCACATCCATACCACTGTGTGACTTGTGACTTACATGAAAGCTAGGCAAATTAGGGTTGGGAGAGAAATTTCCTGGTTCCCTTTGGAGAACACATTTTAATGGAATTCACTGTACACTTGGGCACATGGTTAATAATACTGTTAATAAATGAAACAGCGCTAGCTGCTGATTCTACCCAGTTCACTAAAACCACACATTAATATGGCAATGAAAATAAACCACCACCACCACCACCACCACCACCACCACCACCACCACCACCACCACAACAAAGAAAATGAGGAAATTTCAACCAGGCACGTAAATGCCTTGTGTTCGCTCAGCAAACGGACACCACTCCTGGACTTACATTTTCTTTGGAAAATGATCTCGTGAAACACAGGTATCTGGTAACCTTGGATTTAAATAAGCCGTCTTTCCAGAGGTCAGCATCCACACCATCTGCTGTCTGTGCAACCTGTACCAAAGAGACAGAGAGGTGCGCAGGTAAGGCAGGCTGGAACCCAAGGTGTGTGTGAGCAGCTTCTCCGTACCTGCGCCAATTAACACTGGCCCGAACTCTCATGGCATCTCATTAGTTCATTTCACTAGGTGCCAGGAAGGGGCTTTCCAAAAGGGGGAAAGGGAGAGTGTGAAAAATACAACTTCTAAAAATACTGTCCCCTGGGAAGCCATTGATTAAAGATGCCCTGACAAAAACGGTTCTAATGAGAAAAGAGCAACTTTTGTCGCAATGGACCCAGGGATTGGGGAAGTCAGCACATTGAGTTGCTCATTATCACTCGGGGGGAACAGGACAGGGTGCAGAGAAAAGTCCAGGGGGGTGTGAAACGCCACCTGCTCCAGGACCCCGGGGCCAGCCAGGGTGCCTTGTCAATGGGACCCCAGTGGGGAGTAGGGGGCAGGTGCCAGGGAAACTCGCTCCTCGCTGTGACTTCTCTGCACAAGCTCTGGGAGTGGTACTCAAGGTTAGAAACTGTATCATGATGGAAAAATAAAAAAGATTCAGCTCCCTGTTTATGGTCTCAGTAAGAAGCCATTTTCCAGTGTGTGGCTGTAGAGGTGTTCCTAGCAGAAGCACTCAAGCATGAAGCCAGCCTTGATTTGAGTCTTAAAGGACCTGTGTACTGGGATGGGGGCGGGGGGGGCAGTGGTTTTAAGGCCCCTACTTTGGGGCAAAGAGTCAACAATCAGACTGGAGAGCAGGAGAGAAATGGCCAGACAAGGACAGCACCTCCCCCCACTGCTCCCCATGTCTTTCCAGACTGCTCCATTCACCGACTGTCGGGACTTGTTTTGCCTTCTGACATCGCACCCCAACAGGACAGCATTCCCAGCACAGTGCCTTTGGCTGGCACCCCGAGGGAGCACATCTGGGAGGACAGAGGGAGCAGCACCTCATTTAGGGATGCGCTCCAGAGCAGTCTGCTCTCTGCCGCCTCCCTGGCTGTCCTGTGGAGGTTTAGACTTTGGGATGCCGTCCTTGATCTGACAAACTGCTGAAATGAGATCTTTGCACAAAAACTGCCTTGACTGGGCCCCATCCCAAGTACACATCCCACGAGCACGCCCACAGCCTCTGGCTGTCACATGCGCAGGGCGGGGGCACATAGGCCCCCCTGTGTCTGCCAGGACACCCCCAGGGCCCCCCCACAGCCATGCTCTCTGAGGCTGCCTCAGAAAGACCCAAAGGCCAACTGGCAAAAGAAAAAGGCCTTTTTCCCGCCAAATGGAACAATCGTAAATTAACAAATACAACACAGGAAAAAGAAAGATCCTTATGCTGCATATGCAAATATATTTGACCTGAAACCTGGAGGACAAATGGCATGGGAGTAATTTTAGGAATCTTTGGCTCCAAATACGTTACCCCCACAGAAAGACATGAAATAGAATGGCATCAGGCCTCATCAGGACTTTTCCCTGTAATGGTCTTACATCAAATCAAGTTTCTTGGAAAACATGAGATTTAAGGCAGCAGCACTAACTCTCTGCCACCAAGGATCCCTTTTGTCAATTTTCTCCTGTGGATTCCATGTTTTGAAAGATTTTTTTTCCCCCAACTGTCCTTTTACTTTTACTGTACTTCCTCAATTCTAGGATGTAGTCATTTGGGAATCGCCCATGGATTTAAAGAATAACACTTTAGGAAAAAAAAAAAAAGAATAGAATGTCAAAAGGTACAGATTTATTTAAAGATGCATTCCAATTTCAGAACTATTTAGATGTGAAAATAAAAGATGCTATAGGAATAAAGAAATAAGGGAACTTATATGGTTTCTCTATATTAAATACATTATGTTGGATAAATAAAGAAAAATAGTCTGCAGAACACTGGAAGGCTGCATGCAGAACTGCACGCTGGGACCTCAGAAGACAGAGCTATCTTTGACCTTCCAATAGAAAAGGAACAGAGTTCAGAAGGGCTCTCCTGAATATTTGGGAATTCCACTGGCAGGGCGGGTATACCCTAAATCAAGGCTATTGTTTCCAGGGCTTAAATATGATTTCCCTCCCCTCGCCCCGCTCTGCTTGCCCCACTGTCTAAATTTTCTTTTTTCTGGGTGAGAAGACACCTCACTGTGATAAAGAGGACGGGGCAAGCATGTAAAGAGCAAAGGCTCACAGCCAGGCCTGCCCCTTCCTCAGAGGCCCAGGCAGTGGCAGTTCTCCAGCCCTCACTGGAGAAGCGTTAAAAATGGACAATAAAAGGCCAGGCTTTGCCCTGAGGCCACAACTCATTTACAATGAAGTAAATATGTGCAATGCCTTCCAACCTCAACTAAGAGAAGGTGAGGAGGATAGTGAGAGAGGAAGAGTGTGAGTAAGCACAAGCATGAATGTGTGTGTGTGTGTGTGTGTGTGTGTGTGTGTGTGTGTGTGTTTCTGGGCAGAATGCAGAAGTGCCCAAAGCTCAGACCCACACAGGGGATGGACTGGAGCAAGGAGTGAGAATGTCTGGGGTCCTGGCTTATCAGGAGCACAAGGGAAGTGGCCCTGGCATCACAAAGCCAGGCATTCCCAGCTTTGCCTTTCTCGTAACAATAAGATATACCCAGAGGCTTCTTTCCAATCTGGTCACATACAAGTGTTTACTAACCTTAACTCTTCCCGTCCCAAATTAGATGAGCTAACGACCTACAAGAGAAGTGATGTATGAGACAGAGTATGCATGTGCACCCCTGCAGAAATTCATGTCTCAACTCTGACCATGAGGATCCAGCAGCCAGCCTCTAATCCCGGGACAGGAGAGGTTGTGGGAAGGTGGGCCAAGGGCTGCAGAAAGAGGTGCTCCAGGTGGAGCGCAGCCCATGAAATCAAAGGCAGACGTGAACTTGACACCGGATGGCTTAAGCAAGCCACCTCCTCCTGGGAACACCGTGATTAGAGATGATATACATGCAAAACGTCTGCCTCAGTGCTCACCAGGGAACACCCACAAAGCAAGGGCTAACACATCTAAACTAAAGATGAAGATATCTGGTCTGACATCGGACCAAACCTTTAAAGCGATGTCATGCTACATCAAGATTCAAAAAGTCCTCAATTGCCAGGCTGGGGTTGAACTGGGAATCCAGTTCAATCCTCTGGGATTCCTTCCCCATCTCTGGAACTAGATTTGGTCTCCAAACACCAATTATATACATGTGCAATTAATGTTTACCTGCCCACCCTGCTATCCTGCCACTGGACCATAAGTTTCACAAGGAAAACACTGATCCTCATCTCCCTGCTGCAGTAAGCATAGTGCCCAATATGTATGGGCTCAACTAAAACTTGTGGAAGGAATGAAAGAATCAGCCATTCAATCAGGAGCAAAACGTAAAGAGCTACCCAAGAAAGGTCATCTCAAAAAATTTTTTAAAGATCTTTTTAATTAATTAATTAATTAATTAATTAATTAATGGGGGGGAGTAGCAGAGGACAGGGAGAAGCAGACTCCCCACTGAGCACAAAGCCCAACATAGGGCTCAATCTCATAACCCTGAGATTATGACCTGAGCCAAAACCAAGAGTCAGACACTTATCCGACTGAATCACCCAGGCGCCCTGGTAATCAAACATTTTTAAATGAAGTTTCCAGGATGTAATCCCTTGAGCTGAGTATAACCCCTTCAGAATCCCCACTGTGAAGCCACATACCCATTTCAACAATGAGGTCCCTTAGTCTTTTGGACATCTTGCTGGTACCCTGTCCTGTTTCCCAAATCACTATAGGATGTCCAATGCTGCTGCTATGCTTCCAGAGTATCTGACATGGGGCTTCACATGCATACATATGCATACACCCACACACATACACTCTCACACACTCTTATTACATACTCACACACACTCATTCTTCTGTCTTATAGCCACTCACTTTTGCACACCTCCCCTGTCTTTCCAGTGTCTCCCTGGGTACAGGAGCTGCCTCTGGGGAGGAGTAGGTGGGCAGCGACAGACTGAACACATGGGTTTGTCTCCCTACTCTGCCAATATTCCTCTCAAATGACAACCATGTGAGAGAACATACACGAACCCACTAAAATAAAGATCAAGAGAAGGGTATGATGCAAGAGAGATGCCAACAACTGTCTGGAGATGTGGAGAGTGAAAGGCTGGGATTTAGCAGAATGGAGGAGTGGACATCTAAGGACCTAGAGAGACAAATGATCTGCCCCCCGCCCCGGGCCCTGGGCCCCAGAACCACCAGATTCCATTGGGGTGAAGGTGGGGTTGTGGGGGTGTGTACATGTGAGTTTAGAGCTGAAAGAGGAAGACTGGAACAAGGTCTATGAACACAGCAATTATACTCCCAGATCCCCACCCCCATTTCAGATGTATTTTCTGCAGAAATGGAATCAGTAAGGCTCAGGACTCCAGAACACCAGGAGGAAGTAGACTCTGGACTGGAAACGGGGGTTACCATGCACACTGAATGGTGGGCCCCTTCCCCTGCTACCACCAGTCTTATCCTCCTTTCTGCTTCTGGCACTGTGGCAGCCAGGTTTATCACCTAAATGCTGGATGTCAAAGAATTTGTCTTTGGAGACACTAAAGAATGCCAGAGAATGGATTGGCACACCCAGACTCTGGGGGTCTCCTGCAACAAAGCTACTTCCCTACTACATCACCCTGTGTGCCGCCCACCAGCAACAGGCCCCACCCCTACCCTTGGCGCTCCAGCCTCACTCACCCGGGCCTTGCTCTTAAATAGAAACTGGCCACAGATGATCACCAGGGGCTGGGGGTAAGTTTCAAATATGAAAGACAGGCTCCAAATTAGAAAAACTGGCATTTGAGGGTAGCACAGAGAGTAGGAGAAAACAAAGTTAGGGAGCAAACAATCAAACCTATAATTTGTATAACTGCATCCACCAAATAAAATGGAATATTGTGAAAACAATTCTAAAGGATCAATTTAAGAATAATATAAAGAGCTTAGAAATAAAAGTGTTATAGATAAAATTAAGAATTAAAAAAAATACTGGAAGATAAAATTGAGGAGCTCTTTCAGAAAGTAAAATACAAAGACAAGATAAGCTATGGGGAAGAAAAAACTAAGAGGGCTGAAGAGTCAGGACAACATCCAAAGAATGACATAAAAAATGGAAGGGAAGGTGAGGATCCATATTAAAGAGGCCCTCGGTGTTCCAGCACAGGGAATGAGAAAGTCCCACCCAAAGCAAAACAGGAGAGAACCACACCAAATTTGGGAGAAATAAACCATCCTGAAAACTTCCAGAGGGAAGTAACAGGTCACATACAAAGGAGTGCGAATCAGAATGCATTAGACTTCTTGATGGCAACACAGAATGCTAAGATGAGAAAATGCCTTTAAAATTCTGGGGAATTCTAGAATTCTCCACCTACACCAACTGTGAGGGCAGAATAAAGACCTTTGCAGATGTGCAGGGACTTAAGAAGTTAATCTCCCACCAGCCCTTTCTTAGGAACCTACCAGAGGATGCATCAGCAAAACTGGAGATGATATCAATGAAGAAGAAACCACGAATCCCAGAAAACAGATCCTGCACAGGATGGCGATGAGAGGGGCAGCGTGCCTGGACCAGTGTGCCCGGACCTAGACCCAAGGAAAAGAAGGCCGTGGCAGGCCACCTGCAGGAGGGGACATGACAGTTTTTGGAACTGTACTTAAGCCCTGGGAAGAAATATGGATGGGTGTGTGACAGATGTACTGGAGCATGTAGAAAACTAAAAACACAGGAATAAAGCTGTTTAAAAACATATTTATTAAATAAATTAATTTTTTTAATTAAAAAATTTGAATGTAAAAAATCAATAGGCACTTAGTATGGAGGTTCCTCAAAAAGTTAGAAATAGAACTACCCTATGATCCAGTAATCACATTACTGGGTAGTTACCCCCAAAATATAAAAACACTAATTCAAAAGGGTAGATGCCCCCCAATGCCTATAGCAGCATAGATGTATCACTATATTCTATATACAACAGCCAAGATATAGAACATTTATAACAGCCAAGATATAGAAGCTTCCCAAGTGTCCACTGGCTGAAGAATGAAGAAAAGGTGATATATTATATATTATTATATGTATATTATATATTATATGTTAACAATTATTATATATATAATGGAATATAATTCAGCCATAAAAAGAATGAAATCTTGCCATTTGCAATGACATGGATGGAGCTAGAGAGTATTATGCTAAGCAAAGTATGTCAGTCAGAGAAAGACAAGTACCATATGATTTCACTCATATGTGGAATTTAGAAACAAAACAAATGAGCACAGGAAAAAAGAGAGAGAGACAAACCAAGAAACAGACTCAACCATAGAGAACAAACTGATGGTTACCAGAAGGGAGGTGGGTAGAGGCTTGCATTAAATAGGTGATGGGGATTAAGGAGTACACTTGCAGTGAGCACCTAGTGGTGTATGGAAGTGTTAAATGACATATATATTATACACCTGAAACTAATATAACACTGTATATGTTATACTGGAAATAAATAAAATAAAGTAAAATAAAGATAGGAAAAAATTAGAAAAATTAAAAATTCAAATATAAAAATCAATAGATACCTACACAATTAAGCAAATGAAAGAAGTAAGTTAATGACGTTCCAAGAAAATGAAAAAGTTGTATAAGAAAAGCTACCCCCCTGTACATGACCCTGATGGAGTGGTACCTCATGTTTGCCTTGTCATAATATGTAAACACTGACAATCAATTTACCAAAAATTGAGATGTTGTCTGATGGGGGAGATTATAAGAGAGCTGAATGTGTAGGATAGGTAAATCAAGAAATAAGCAGTATACTCATACTATTTAGAAACATGGAGATAAAACACCAGAAGTGAAGAAATGTAAGATCTGAAGGTGACTACCTCTGGGAGTGAAAAAAGAAGAGTGGGACTGGGGGGCTGCCGAATGGTCTTACCTGCATTTGGTACTCTTTGATTTTCTTTTTAAGTAGGTTCCACATCCAGAATGATGCCCAGCATGGAGCTTGAACTCATGCCCTAAGATCATGAGCTGAGGTCAAGAGTTGGACGCTTAACCAATTGAGCCACCTAGGTGCCCAAGTACTCTCATTTTTTCACTTAGTTAAAAGAAAAGTGAATTTTAATTTAAAAAAAATCAGAGAGCTGGGAAAATAGATCATGGAAGACCGTATGGGAATGTTCTATTCCTTTTAGGGCAATACCTCAATACCAATTACCCCCTTGGTGTGTTCCCAAGAGTGTGACGATGTCCAAAGCTGTGTGTAAGAAGATTCCAGCCATCTCTACTGTTAGAGTCCACCAAGAGTCACTCCCTGGGAGAGTCCTGTGAGTGGTGGCCCCTGGCCCTGCAGAACCAACTGCAGGACGACCTTTCAAGAAGCTGTCTAACCAGGATCCTGGCTCAGCCTCTGTCTCCCAGCCCAGGCCTCTGGTTTTCCTCTCTGGCCCAAGTTTAGAGGTCTTATTCTGGACTACTGTGCACCAATCACAGAAGAAAATGTGTGCCCAGGAGGCCAAATAGCCTAGTATGCAGGGGTCTGGTTACCTGCAGCTAGCCTATGAGGATTTTTTTTTTTTAAGATTCATTTATTTATTCATGAGAGACAGAGAGAGAGAGAGAGAGGCAGAGACACAGGCAGAGGGAGAAGCAGGCTCCATGCAAGGAACCTGACGTGGGACTCGATCCTGAGACTCCGGGACCATGCCCTGGGCCAAAGGCAGGCGCCAAAGCGCTGAGCCACCAAGGGATCCCAGCCTATGAGGATTGACGCTGTAAGGAAAACCTGATGTTAAATGTGAGAAGTCCTCCTGGTTTCAGAGCAGGTGGCTGGGCTGGAATCTTTGCTTTGAGGAACTCCTGTCTGCCTGGCATAGGTCTAAGAAGGTCATGTGCATTTCTCATTGAATTCTCCCAATGATCCAATGACATAAGTTCCATCTGCTCCGCAGATTACAGATGAGGAAATGAGGCTCATAGCATGGAGGTAAACTCGGCAAAGTCACTCAGCGCTAAGCGAAGAAGAGGGCCTCTTGGATCTCTAGCCCCGACTGTGCACTCCTGCCTCTACCACATCAACATTCAGGAAGCAATCGCCCTTCACCACCCAGCAAAGGATGGTCGGCCTGCCAGGACCTGACTTTGGGGCAGTTGAGAAGCCACATGCAGGCATACCTGGAATATACCAGAAGGACAAGACCCAAACAGAGCCTCCCAGGGCCACTTCAGAGACCCACCAGGACCACAACTGTGAAAGGAGACTGGGAGCATACCGCAGCATCTCAGTGCCATATGCCACGGAAAAGGTAACACTTGCAGACACTTCTGGAAGCACTGAGGTCTGGAGAGTTTTGCTTTGAGGATGAAACTATGGAAAACGGTGAAATTAACTTTAACGCTGAAATGCCTTCCTCACTTTGTGAGACTTAAGCCTAAGCTATTAACTCTAATGTTTTTAAAACGTCCTCCGCATCCAGGCAGGGACCCATGATATCACTGCATTTCTCTGCCTGTGAGACACAGAAGTACTGGAGCTCGCCTGCGTGAGAGGGAGGGTGGGGAAACAGAACTAGAAATAGGACACAGGGGCCCAGAAACCAAAAAAAGTCAGAGCGAGCAGACCTCCCTGAGAGAGAGCGCTTCTGGCTCACTGGAAGGTCAACAGCTGGCTCCCTGGAAGTGGGGCAGGGGCGGGGGTTGCTGGACTTTTACCCAATGCCACACCACCCTTGCAGACAGCGTTCCTGTCCAGCCACTCCACTGTGTCTTCCATGTACTGTGGGTAATAATAACAGCTAACACTCACTGCATGCCAGGAGCCTAAGTATTCGCACTAAGTCATTGTAAGTAAGTGTAATAAATGCATTTACACAGCAACACTAAGAGTTATGATAACAATGATCAGTTACCATCTGATTTTACAGGTGAGGAAACTGAGGAATGAAAGGGTCTTGGCTCAATCAATTACGGTATGCCAATACCACAGAATATTTATTCAGTTCTTAAAAAGGATGAGTATATTTATAACTATATCCCTGATATATTAAGTGGAAAGGGGGAATGTTACCAAGAAGCATATGAGAGAACAAATGGCACGAACCAGAAGTTCACAGAAGACCAACGGCCAGTGAACATGAAAATATGTTCCACCTGAATAATTAAATTCAAGTGCCAACAACAAGATGCCACTTTCTTTGCCAAAGAAAGACACATTTTAATGGGGAAAGAAGGCAATAGTGCAGAGAGGCTATGGGGGAATTAGGCACCTCGACTGCTGCTGGAGTGAGAAGAAAGTAGTATAACTTTAACTTAGATTAATTTGGTGCTGCATATCAAATACCTTAAAAATAGACATGCCCTGGGGCGCCTGGGTGGCTCGGTTGGTTAAGTGTCCAACTCTTAGTTTCAGTTCAGGTCATGATCTCAGGGTGCTGGGATCAAGCCCCCCATCAGGCTCTGCACTTGTCAGGGAGTCTACTTCAGGTTCTCTCTCTCTCTCTCTCTCTCTCTCTCTCCCCCTCCCTCCCTCTATCTATCCCACCCCCCTGCACTTGTGCTATCTCTCTAACATAAATAAATAAATCTTTAAAAAAAATAGACATGACTGTGACCAAGGTTTTCAATTAGCAATAATCGCGCCTCGGATAAACCTCATTGGCTATGATACTGCCACTGCGCAAAGCCAGACTGTGACCAAGGAATTCTGCTCCTGAGCAGAGAGCCCAAGGAAATGATGGGATGTGCACACAAGAGTGCAGCGACCATTTGTTCATTCATATTGAGTTTCTGGGGGCCCAGCTCTGATGACATTGCAGATGACAGACAGTTGAATAAGACCTTAGACCCAGCACTGACCCCACGGGGTCATAAACTCAATGGGGGAAGACACACGGTAAACACAAACAAACATATGAAGATAATTTTAAGGAGGAGTAAGTGCCTTGTATAAAATAAAATAGGGTCATGGGAACAGAGACTGAAGAGGAGGTTGCTTCAGGTGGGGTAACCAGGGAGGCCCTCTCTGAGGAGGTGCCTCAGTCTGATATGTAGATGACTTCTGGAAGCATGGAGGTCTGGAAAGTTTTGCTTTGAGGATGAAACCGTCATGTGAGATCTGGAGACACAGCCTTGCAGGGCGAGGGTGGAAACCAGGCTGATGAGGTAAAGGGACAGGAAGGGGGGAGCTCCGTCACCAGAGCCTGGTCACATGGGAAGAGGGTTATCTGTATGTCCCTTGGGGCACAGTGTTTAAAGGCAAAAGCAGGGAGTGATAAATTTCTAACAATCAGAGAACACCTTTACAGTGGAAGACTCAGCAGCAGGAAACAATTTTGAGGACATGTAGCTAGGAACACAGGAAGTTTAGGGGGAAAGACCAAGTTACAAAATGGTTTACATAGGGGATCCCTGGGTGGCGCAGCGGTTTGGCGCCTGCCTTTGGCCCAGGGCGCGATCCTGGAGACCCGGGATCGAATCCCACATCGGGCTCCCGGTGCATGGAGCCTGCTTCTCCCTCTGCCTATGTCTCTGCCTCTCTCTCTTTCTCTCTCTGTGAATATCATAAATAAATAAAAATTAAAAAAAAAGAAAAAAATGGTTTACATAGTACAATTTTATATTTGTTTCTTAGGAATAATCTATATGGAAACAGATATAGACAAATGTAAAGCAAAGCACTAACTACTGTTTGGTTCTGAACAGTTGAGATTATGGGTATTTTTTGGTGTTGTCTTTCTTAATTAAGGTATAATCGACATACAACATTGTATTAGTTTCAGGTGTACAATATAGTGATTTGATATTTATCTATACTGTGAAATGATCACCACCATAAGCATAGTTAACATCTGTTGCCACAGAGAGTTACAGAAATTTTTCTTCTGAGGTCTAGACTCTCAAATATGCAACACGGTATTATTAATTCCACCACTTATAATTAAGTCACCACTCCCCATGACTGCTGTATTTTATAACTGGAAGTTTGTTCCTTTTAACTCTATATAGCTTTTTTTATAATAAGAAAAACAACAACAACAACAACAAAAAAAGAAAAACAACAATCTAGAAGACTTCATTTGATGTGGTGAGAAATAATGATCTATCAGATTTAAACCTGAGAAACACTTTGTAAATCAGCTACCCATCTGAGCTGCCCAGAGGGGCTGTGCAGTAAATCCTTACTACTGGCAGTATGTCTTCAATGTCAGCATTGAGTACTCCTTGCCCAATGAAAGGTTCTTGAAAGACACCACAGCTAATCACCAGGCTAACTAGCAGATTGGTCAACCCGTTCACACCCCGGTGTTTTAAGGGAGCCCACCCACAATTCAAAGATGTATCTGGCAGACACAAAGCAATCAAAGGGGCCAGGAAATTCTGCAGACATTCCAAAGGAAATATCTGGCTGACACTGTAAGAATGAAGTTCAAAGGGCTCTCGATGTGTTAGATCATCCACTGTGGAAACACAGACACTTGGCCCAGGTCAAACAGTGGCCAACCGTGAAGCCATTTCAACTCTTAATCAGAGCAGTTTAGGCACCACATGGAGACAGGGAGCCTAAGTAACCTCTCTTCTGAATCCCTAACAGAAGATGTGCCCAAAATGCTTTTATCTAAAACTCTGAAGTGGAAAAGAGCCATCTGACTGATATGAGTCCAGAAATTCTTGGTTGTTGTTTGGTTCTGATTTCATTTGCATTATTTTATTCATTCTGTATCCTAAATGGACAGCTCAAGTCCACCACAGATTTTCGGCTGAAATGTCTAATATTTCTTAGCAAAAGAAATGGATGTATGTCCCTGTCCCTGAGACTGCTCTATCTCCCTCAGCCTGTGATTTCCTACCTCCCTATCTTCACTCATGGAGTTCCCTCTGGAACCTCATTGTGTGGAATGTTCTTATCACACTTTGGGCCTGGCTGAAGAAAACCTATGATGGCAAAGTCTCCTTGAGGATACCAGCCAGAAGCACATGCTCTTCTTCCAGGATCTTCCCTTTCCTTTAGCTTTTTTTTTTTTTAAGATTTTATTTATTTATTTCAGATAGAGCACAAGCGAGAGATAGAGCATGAGCAATGGGAGTGGGGGGCAGAGGGAGAAGGAGAAGCAGGTTTCACGCTGAGCAGAGAGCCTGACATGGGCTCAATCCCAGGACCCTGAGACCTTGACCTGAGATGAAGGCAGATGCTTAACAGACTGAGCCATCCAGGCACCCCTTCCTTTGGCTTCTTGCATGAAACCTCTAGGATGGAGGAAACCATAGACAAAAGAAAAGAACTCGGATTTTTGGAGTCAGGTAGATTGGAGTTCAAGTCCTGGTTTTGCTACTTCCACACTGCAGTCTCCCAGAAGTCATATTTTTCTTTTCTGGCCCTCATCAAAAAATGAAAATCATCGTAATACCTAACTCATGGGATTATTTGTGAGGATTAAAGGAGAGAAAGCACAGAAAGTACTCAGCCATAATGAGATATCACTTCATAACTGCTAGGATGACTACAATCAAGAAGACAGACAAGAATGAATTTGGGCAAGGATGTGGAATTTGAACTCTTGTCCACTGCTGGCCAGATGGTATTGGGGTGCAGCTGTTTTAGAAGCAGTTTGGCAATTCCTCAAAATGATAAACAGAGTTATCAGAGGATCCGACAATTCCAATCCTAAGTATAACCCCAAGAGAACTGAAAACATAATGTACACGAAAACTTGTTCACAATGCTGCTTACAGCATTCTTCATAATCGCCAAAAAGTAAAAAAAAAAAAAAAAAAAAAAAAAATAATCGCCAAAAAGTGACAACCCAAATGCCCACCAACTGACAAACAGAATGTGGTACATCCAGACAGTGGGATATTTTTCAGCTGTTAGAAGGAAATGAAATACTAACACCTGCTACAACATGGATGAACCTTGACAGCATTACTAAATGAAAGATGGTCACAAAAGGCACATATTGTATCACATCATTTACATGAAACATCCAGAAAAGGCAAATCCACAGTCAGAAAGCACATTGGTGGTTGCCGGGGGCTGGTGGGCAGGGAGAATTGGGGAGTGGCTGCTAATGGGTTTAAGATTTCTTTCTGGGGTAATGTAAACATTCTGGAACCAGACAGTGGTTGGTGTAGGTTGCACAACTCTGTGAAAACACTGAGAACTAGTGAACTGTTCACTTGTAAAGGATGAATTTTATGGTATGTGAATGATATTTCCATAAAGGTATGATTTTTTTTAAGCTCTTTGCCTAAGATCTGGCATGTAGTGTACACTTAAAAAATTTGAGCTCCTTATTCTTATTTCTGCTCCTTAAAATAGGATTCTATTTTATCCAGTAGGGTCTTTTTCAGAATACCCTGTCCAAGGCCCTACTGGTGGTCCACAATCAGATATTTCCTAACTGGCTGAATGAATAAGGAACAGAGTACCCAGTGAGAAAATGCTCAAAGACTAAAGCTGGCACACGAGGGGTTACACAGAAACCCTTCCTCATTCTACCTGGTGCACAGCTGCTGTCGCTCCAGCAGGCATAGAGAGGACCCATTCCTGAGGCTGGACAGGGTGGAAGAAAACAAAGGCCCCTGGCGACACTCCCAGAAATCAATGACCCTGCTTCTGCACCTGCTGATGGGGAAAGGCAGATACAAAGGGAAATCAGTTTCTGGAGACTGTGAGGCTATGAGCTGGGAATATGGGATGTAAATGCAGGCAGGGCATTTGGCTACATCAAAGAGGGAATATCCTTTCCATTCCTGGTCATCAGGAAAGATGGCTTGGGGACACAGCCCCAGATCTCCACAGATCCCAAGAGTAGCAGGTTCCCCTGTGGCTGGTTGGCACCCATGCACAGAGGCAGGTTCCTCTCCACCACAGACAATCTAGGGCAGGGCTGTAGATAACAGAGCAGTGGTCAAGCACGAACCTTGAATCAATACTACTCAGACACATGCTGGTCACTGTGAAACAAAAATCTAAATAAAAACAAATCCTGGATGGATTAAAGATTAAAGGTGAAAAGCAAAACTTGACAACTTTTCAGAAAAAAACATTAAAAATATGTATGGTTTTAATTGAGGAAATTGTTAAAGAAATAGACACAGGCGTAGAAAAAAAATCCATAAAAGAGAAAACTGATGAATTTTACTACCCTGAAATTTAAAACTTCGGTACTATAAAGGACACTCAAAACAGTAAAAAGACAAGCCTCAGACTGTGAGCAATGCATAACTGGCAGTGGATTAATTTCCCAAATAAATAAAGAACTACATATCAATGAGAAAAAATAATCTAAAAGAAAAATGATATACAATATGTAGCAGCCTTGGGAGAAAATGTTCAACCTCTCTAGGAAATGTAAATTAAAAATGACAATGTTACATTGTGCAAGGCAAATCATGGGCTAAACTGTAAATATCTGACAAAAATGAGCAGGGCGCAACCTGGCACTATTGGTTTGGAGAACACATTTACTAATTTAAGTAAGGTGAAAATGACCCAGCAATCCCACCCCTAAATTGTTCCCTAGAGAAATTCTTAGCATAAAGAGATGAAGGTATTATTTGCAACACTTTTTATAATAGCAAATGATTAGAAACAACACACATCCTTATCAACAGGAGGATGAATCAATACATCATAGTATATTCATGTGACAGATTTTTTTTTTTTTTAATTTTTTTTTATTTATTTACGATAGTCACACAGAGAGAGAGAGAGGCAGAGACACAGGCAGAGGGAGGAGCAGGCTCCATGCACCGGGAGCCCGATGTGGGATTTGATCCCGGGTCTCCAGGATCGCGCCCTGGGCCAAAGACAGGCGCTAAACCGCTGCGCCACCCAGGGATCCCTTTTTTTTTTTTTTTTTTTTTAAAGTGACAGATTTTGATATAGCCTTGAAAGTACATGAACTGGAGCTGTAAGGATCACCAAGGATAAATCTCAAAAACAATGCTCAGCCAAAAGAGCAGGTTGAAAAATAAGTACAGTATGATAGTAGATTGCATATGAATACCATCTATATATAGTTTGAAAACAGGAAGAATATATAGGAATGATAAACACCAAACTCAGTAGTTACTCCGGGTAAAGACACATGGCCTGGAGGGTGTGCAGGCACCAGTAATAGTTTATCTCTTTCACTGAAAATAAACTTCATATAAACTTAGTGAGACGTTAATAACTGAAAAAGCTGCATGGTAGTTACGTGGGTATTTGTTCTGTTATTCCCTATACGTTTCTTACATATAGTTGATCCTTGAACAACACAGGTTTGTGTCGGTCTACTTCTTTGTGAATTTTTTGGCAATAAATATAGTATGGTACTGTAAATGTATTTTCTTTTTCTTATGTTTTCCTACTAACATTTTCTTTTCTCAAGCTTACTTTATTTCAAGAAAACAGTATGTAATACATGTAACAAAAAATAACTGTTGACTGTTTATGTTGTATCAGTAAGGCTTCTGGTCAATAGTAGACTTTTAGTAGTTAAATATTTGTGAAGTCAACAGTTACAAATGGATTTTCAATTGAGACAGTTGGGGGAGGCTTAGCACCCCATCCTTCTTATTCAAGGACAATTCATATGTGAAATGTTTAGCAATACAATTTTTATTTATTTTTTTAAAGATTTTATTTATTTAGTTGGAGAAAGCAAGCGAGAACAAGCAGGGGGAGGGGCAGAGGGAGAAGGAGAGAGAGAATCTCAAGTAGACTCCATGCTAAGCCTGGAGCCCAAGACCTGAGCAAAAATCAAGAGTCAGATGCTCAACTGACTGAGCCACCTAGGCACCCCTAGTAATACAATTTTTAAATTAAAAAAAAAAAAATCAGATTTTAGATACCTTAAGAAACAAGAGTGGGGCCTTCAAACACTTGTAAATGTACACAAGGAAGAGAGTTGCCAGAGAAAAAAACACAGACACCTGATTAAATTTGAATTGCAGAGGAAACAGTGAATAGTTTTTTCAAATTTAAAGAATTTTCAGCTCTCTGCTCCTCCCTGTTCGACAGACAGTCGCATCTTCTGGTGCAGTGCCAGCCACATCCCCAAGACACGATGGTGAAGGTCGGAGTGAATGGCATTTGGCTGTATTGGGCGCCTGGTCACCAAGGCTGCTTTTAACTCTGGCAAAGTGGATATTGTCGCAATCAATGACCCCTTCATTGACCTCAACTACGTGGTGTACATGTTCCAGTATGATTCTACCCACGGCAAATTTCACGGCACAGTCAAGGCTGAGAACGGGAAACTTGTCATCAAGGGGAAGTCCATCTCCATCTTCCAGGAGCAAGATCCCACCAACATCAAATGGGGTGATTGATGCTGGTGCTGATTATGTTGTGGAATCCACTGGGGTCTTCACCACCATGGAGAAGGCTGGGGCTCACTTGAAGGGCGGGGCCAAGAGGGTCATCATCTCTGCTCCTTCTGCTGATGCTCCCATGTTTGTGATGGGCCTGAACCACGAGAAGTAGGACAACTCCCTCAAGATTGTCAGCAATGCCTCCTGCACCACCAACTGTTTGGCTCCTCTAGCCAAAGTCATCCATGATGACTTCGGCATCGTGGAGGGCCTCATGACCACCGTCCATGACATCACTGCCACCCAGAAGACCGTGGATGGCCCCTCTGGGAAGCTGTGTCATCACGGCCGAGGGACTGCCCAGAACATCATCCCCGCTTCCACTGGCGCCACCAAGGCTGTGGGCAAGGTCATCCCTGAACTGAACAGGAAGCTCACTGGCATGGCCTTCTGTGTCCTCACCCCCAACGTGTCAGTTGTGGATCTGATCTGCCACCTGGAGAAAGCTATCAAATATGATGACATCAAGAAGGTGGTGAAGCAGGCATCAGAGGGCCCCCTCAAGGGCATCCTGGGCTGCACTGAGGACCAGGTTGTCTCCTGTGACTTCAACAGTGACACCCACTCTTCCACCTTCGATGCCGGGGCTGGCATTGCCCTCAATGACCACTTCATCAAGCTCATTTCCTGGTATGACAATGAATTCAGCTATAGCAACCAGGTGGTGGACCTCATGGTCCACATGCCCCCAAGGAGTAAGAGCCTCCTGGACCACCAGCCCCAGCAAGAACAAGAGGGAGAGAGAGGCCCTCAGCTGCTGGGGAGTCCCTGCCCCAACTTAATCCCCCAACACACTGAGAATTTCCTGACCTCCAATATACATCCCAGACCATGAGGAAGGGGAGGGGCTTGGGGAGCCCTACCTTGTCATGTACCATCAATAAAGCATACTGTACCAAAAAAAAAAAAAGAAAGAAAGAAAAGAATTTTAAAGATTTTCATATTTAATTGGGCATCTTATTCTTATTTGCTAAATCTGGCAACCCAAACAAGAGGGTATGCTCTGCAGTTCTGTCCAGTGAAAAACCATAAGAAAATCATACACTGAGCATCAGGAGAATGCTCCCGTAGCACATTCAGCATGCTGCGGACGCCACACGGACATCACATACCAGGGAATGAGAATGTGTTAGTCCTATACACACTAACCTAGAAAGATCTGACCAGCATGTGCATTGTTTGGGAATAACGAAGTAAGAGCTTACTGCATGATCTAATTTATATTAAAAGTCAAGTTATAATGACATAGTTCTGTAAGTCATTTAAACACGTAAGTGCTGAAGCAAAAGGAAGAAAATGAGCAAACTGAGGACAGTGGCTAATAGATATTAGGGGTGTGGTAGAGAATTACTTGAGACTTGGCTGTATTATTTGATTTTTTAAATAAGATTTTTGTATCCTTTATTTAATTAAAAATAAATAAAATTTTTTTGCAAAAAGAAAAAAGTCTAGAAGGATACTTCCAAACTGTTAATAATATGCATAGGATTAGAAGAAAGGAAAGGTAGTAATATTTTCACTCTTCAGTTCATATAATTCTATATGATTTGGATTTTCTGAAATGAGCCTTTATAATTTTTTAAATATCATGAAGATATTTTTAACTTAGAAAAAAGGTTCACTAATCCCCTCTCTACCACAGGATCTGATGAGTAAGAGAGAATTATTATGGAGGATGCATCTGCTGAACAAAGGTTGTAAGAGAGAAGAAACGAAGAGACGCTCACAAGGCTATTCCTGAAGACCATCCTCTCTGTCTCTGCTAACCATGGCAAAGTATTTCAAAGTTCTTTTCTGGCAGGACTCTGGGATAACAACTTATGCTTCACACCACCCAGTCCTACTCTCCTGGGTCAGGAAAGCAGAAAAAGGCAGTATTTTAGAACACGGGCTTTGATACTGCACAGAGAGATGTGAGTTCAAATCTTAGCTTCAAAAAAAAAAAAAAAAATCTTAGCTTTACCACTTGGTAGCTGTGTGACCTTGGCTGAGTTCCTCAATTTCTCTGAGCCTCAGCAAATGGAAACAGTAGATTTAATCTCATACAGGTGTAGTAATCATTAAACGAGACAATGCAAACCAAGTGCTTTACCCATCAGCTGGAACACAGTAATCCCTTATCAGTGGTAAATATTGACGTTTATGTAGCAGAAACACTCCTTCCCACACCCAGGTATGCAGGCTGACCTGACCTTAAACAGAGACCTTTATCTGCCATGTGCAATTCATCTCTTCTGGCGACAAGTCTTTACTTTTCTTTCAGCAAGTATTTACTAAGTGCTTAGATTCACAAGGCAATGCACCATGCTCTTCAGCATAGACAAATATGAGTAAAACATGATCTCTTCCTCAGAGGAGGGCCAACAGACGAGTGGAATCAGCAGTGAAGGTGCAGTGTGTGCACGCAGGAGACCTGGGTGTGATCTCTGCTCATCCACACATGTTGTGTGATCTCAAGAAGAGCCCCCAAGCTCTCTGAGGCTTTGTTTTCCTATTGTAAAATAAGATTATAACTGTAACTCCACAGGGTCATTGTGTGAAATAAACACAGTCTATGGAAACAACTAGCACAGGGACAGACCTAGCAGGGATACTCGGCGTTACCAGAAGTGCACACCTGGTGGGGCTACTTGGAGCTACCGGAAGTGCAGACCTAGTGGGGACACTTGGAGTTACCGGAAGTGCAAGGAGAGTTACCTTAGTAATAGAATAGAGATAAGTGTTCAGAAGAACAAGAAAGTACTTCAGGGTGCAGGGACGGGGGATGAGATAGAAAATGGAAGGAGCAGAGCAAAGGCAGCTTCAGGTGGGATGCCACGAGGAACGGAGGTAGGAGGAGCCAGAACCTGGGGGAACAGAGTAGGTGCAGGAGTTAGGACTCTGCCTGATGCTTCAAAGAGAAAACCCTGGAGCTGAGAAAAAAGGGATCAGAGTCCTCTTGGAAGAGGCCACCCAGAACATGAATAGTGAGGGCAGGCCTTGGTAACAATAGAAACAGAAAAGGAGGGACGCCTGGGTGGCTCAGCGGTTGTGTCCAACTTGATCCGGGATCCAGGATCGAGTCCCACCTCGGGCTCCCTGCATGGAGCCTGCTTCTCCCTCTGCCTGTGTCTCTGCCTCTCTCTGTCTCTCTCATGAATAAATAAATAAAATCTTAAAAAGAAAAAGAAACAGAAAAGGATGGTGTGAAAGATGACGCCCTGGGAAAATCTCAAGACCCTGACAGCAGGGGGCAGCGAGAGGGGAGGTGGTACCCAGGAAGTCTGGCCTCTGCTTGGTAGGAACAGTTGGGAGCAGGGGCGGTTGTGGGTCCGGGGGCTGGGTGAGCGGTAGGAAGGAAACGGAGGACTGTTCAGTTTGAGTGTTACAACCGTCATACGTGGACTAGTGTGGCAGGCATAAGGAAACGGGCGTCTGGCTAAGGAGAATGGCCTGAGTACGGGCTGTTTGTGTGAGGATGCGGCCCAGCCTGAGGTGGCTGGGACCCAGGCTGGAGGAGAACACACTGAGAAGGAGTCTGTGATGCAACCGGGGGATGTCATGGTTGCAGGAGAGGCAACACAGGAAGGGGAAATCAAAGGACAAGGCAGGAGAAATCACATTTCAGGGATAAGAGAGCTCCAAGAAAGAAGGGCTATGGAAGAATATTTGATGACCTAATAGTGCAATAATAGAAAAAAACATACAATGTAATAATAAGCATAGTATATATTATAGACAGTAGAAAAAGAATATGCAACAGAATCCTATTATTGCTGAAACACCTGCCTGCCCACACAGGAAAAAAACTAAAGGATACAGGCCAAAATGTTACCAACACTGTTTCTCTGAGTGGTAGAATTATGAGCCACTTCTTTTCTTCCTTGTGTTTTCTATCTTTCAAATCATCTACGGGGAGCTTGTGTTAGTTCTGCATTTAGAAAATGGGTATGTTCAAGAAGAAAGGAACTGGCCAACAGCATCCAAAGTTGAGATGAGATCAAGAATAAGAATTAGGAAAAAGCCATCGAATTAGACAATTCGGAAGCAAGGGATGAGTGGAGATAATGATAGAAGAGAGGCAAGCAGAAACAACCGGGTGGGGGTGGGGGCGGGTGAGGACTATTAAGACAGCAGCCAGAGGGGCTGGTAAGGCAAAGGGAGGAAATGGGGGGAGGAGGGGTGCACCTGTTTCTAGGAGCAGAGGAGACAGCAGTATGTCTGTGTGGAAAGGAAAGGGGGAGAGGAAAGAAAGAGGAGAGGAATATTCAAGCAAGAACCCAGGCAAGACGACGAAATGAGAACTCCCCTGGGAGGATTACTCTTGGGAAGGAGGCAGCTACCCAAGGATGCACATCTCTTCCCTTCTGCCTGGGTCTCTAAATTGCATGCAGACAGGGACCACATCTGACATGCACAATTCCCAGTACCCAGCACACGACCTACAATTGGTGAGGACTCAATTAGTATATGCCAGTCAGTGAACGCTTCCCATCCTCTTCTGCTCCATCTCTAAAGTTTCAGAAAATCTCTGAATCCAGCTGAATGGGCTCATATAAAGGAAGCCCTTACATAAAGGGCTTACATGTCAGTCGACTTAGGGAAACCATAAAAATACTCATTAACAAGCAACTGCATAGGTCCAGAAAGATTCTGGACCTTGAGACTCCAAGACATCTAAGTGCCTTCTTAAAAACAAGAAAGAAGTTTCTCTATTCAACCAATTGAACTGACTTCAAGGAAGGTCCAGTTACAAGACACAATTTCTTTTTTTAAGATTTTATTTATTTATTTATGAAAGACACAGAGAGAAAGGCAGAGACACAGGCAGAGCGAGAAGCAGGCTCCATGCAGGGAGCCTGATGTGGGACTCCATCCTGGGACTCCAGGATCATGCCCTGTGGGCTGAAGGCAGGCGTTTAACCGCTGAGCCACCCAGGCATCCCTACAAGACACAATTTCTGAGTACAATTCAATAAAGCCACAAAAAACAAAATAGGTCTAAGATAAGCAGGCAAGGTCTTTGATAAACGGCACTGTTTTTGCTTTAGCTAGGGCTCTCGCAGGATATGGTAAAGAAAACAGCACACACTAGCAACCTTGGGTTCTGCATGGCTTCCCTAGACCTTGAGGGAGGAGGCTGGCCTGCACACTAGCCCAGGCTCCCCTGCCCTGGCTCTCAGCAGAGACCACCGGCAGCTGGCGGGACAGCCTCCTGCTGGAGCCAACCACCTCTAACCGCAAGGCCTGGCCCTGGGCTTCTGGACAGTCTGGTGTCTTCCAAGGGGCCCTTGGAAGAGACCAGACAAGACCAGGAGGATGGGGAGACTTAAAGCAATGGAGCATAGGGGAGGACACTTGAACTCGCACCATTCGTGCGTCATACTCCGTGACAGGAGGCAGGAAAGCAGAGGAGATGAACTGGCACTTGTGACTAAGTCACCCTTCTTATTTACTCTGTTACTCGGCTCTCAAACCACACTGCCAGCTGTAATTGCATTTCAATTCATGTTTAACACAAACATAACGTAGCTGGATGTTGGCATCCAATATCACAGCACAGAAAGGCAGAACAAAGGAGCCAGCTAATTCAATTCAATAACTATTCTTTGCACGCCTGATGGGGTATGTATACACTCAGGCACTGTACGGGGGGTTCTTGGGTACAGCCACATGAAAGACATCATTCTACAGCCTCCAGGGGCCTCAGACCAGGGTTGGGGTGGTAGTAGACCTGTGCAATTAGAGTGGTAGGAGCTGCAAGAGAGGAAAGTAAAGGCGCTACCAAAACACAAGGAGCCGGAACATAATTCCCCTAGAAGAGGAATGCCATGCACACCCAAGAGCACACAGGTGAGAATGGGAACAGTCCATCTGAAGAGCTACACAGAGGTGAAGGGGATAACAGGGGCACTGGAAAGGCAACGAAGGGACAAATCAAAAAAGGTCTTAGATTCCAATGAAGTCCATCCATTGGATGAACACCTACTCTGCACTAGTTCCTGGGTATTTAAGTAAAACAATGAATTTGCCTATGAATCTAGACACAGATTGCTGGAGAACAATTCTTTATTATTATTATTATTTTTTTTTAAAGATTTATTTATTTTATTTTATTTATGATAGAGAGAGAGAGGCAGAGACACAGGAGGAGAGAGAAGCAGGGTCCATGGGGGGGGGGGGGAGCCCGACGTGGGACTCATCCAGGATCGCGCCCTGGGCCAAAGGCAGGCGCCAAACCGCTGAGCCACCCAGGGATCTGAGAACAATTCTGAGCAGGAATGTAATCTGATCTTTTAAAAAGCTTCTATCGGCAATCACATAGGGAAGACTGGAGGTTAGAATCGAGCTAGGGAGACTTGTGAGAGACAATTCAATAGGCCTTAGCAAAGGACAGAGGAGATGCACTTAGTAGGTATCTGCTTAGTCTGCAGGCCAATCCCTCCTTAAAACTCTGCCCCCCTCACGTGCTCCGCTCCACACACACACACACAGTGGAATTTGCAATCTTGTAACTTTTTACTGCATAAACTGTACAAACTTGTCATCTGTTTAAACCATGGTCCTAAAGGGTAAGGGAACGGCCAAGGGACAGAAGAGGAAATCAGAAACAAAAGAATTCAATGAGGTTGTTGGACACAGATAACTGTATTTTTTAAAAGCTAGTTTTCCTTTATACAAAATATGCAAACCAAACCTAATAATCATTTAAATAAAATGATAGGAAAAAAAACAGTACCATGCACAAAAGCAGTATCAGCTATCAATTAAATTAGCTCTATAAAACAACCTGAAAAGGTTCCCTTCCTATTTTATAGCTTTAAGATAGTTTTCAGGATGTTGGAATTACTTGTTTCTCGACAATTTTAGGGAATGCTACCTTAAACAACTGGGCCTGGTACTTTTGTTAGAAATAATTCTCTAATGACTTTTCTTATTTCTTCCTTCAACACACACTTTTTATAGGATTTCTTCTTAAATCACAGCAGAAATGATCTACTTCATCGAGATTTTCAATTTTAGTCACATAAAGCTGCATATAACATCTATGCACCACATTCTCTTATAATTTTCAAATCTCTTTATACTCTTGCTTTCCTTTTCTCAATCTAAATTCCACTTATTTTTATTTCTGTTTACCACTATATTTGCCATAAGTTTATTTATTATGCGTTTTATAAAGAATCAATTCTCAACAATTCTCTCCCTCCTTTTACTTCTAATTTCTGATCTTATTTTTGTTATACCCTTCCATGTGTTTGTCCAGCTACTTGAGCTTTGGGACAATACCAAGTAGTCCAATATATGTGTAATTAGAGCCCCCAGAAAAGGGAGAGGTAAAGAAGAACTATATGAATAATTCCCCAAAATTTCTAACTGCAACAACAGTAGAATATACATTCTTCTCAAGTAAACATGGAACATTTACCAAGACTGTAGTCCTGACTGGGGTTGATGAACTACAGCCCACAAGCCAAATCCAGCCAGTAGCCTATTTGTGTAGTCTATGAATTACAAATGGTTCTACATTTTTAAGGGCTAAAAAAAAATCAATATGTAATAGAGACCATATTTGGTCCATGAAACTTACAGAAAAAGTTTGCCAACTCCTGTTCCTGGCCAAAAAAAATGAGTTTGTTCTCTAATAATTTAGAATTAAGTAAGATACCAATAACAGAAATATAGCTAGAAAATTCACAAACACATGGAAGCAAGGTGACACATATCTAAATAACCTATGGTTCAAAAAAGAAACCAAAAGGTAAATTAGACAGTATCATGAACAGAATTAAAACTTAATACAACATATCAAAATTTGAGGGATGCAGCTAATGGAGAATTTAGAGGGAAATTCATAGCACTAAAATTCTTATATTAGAAATGATGAAAGGTCTCAAATCAATGACTATAACTTTCACCTTAAAAAAATTGAACACTAAATCCAAAGTAAGCATAAGAAAGAAAATAATAAAGAGAAAACAATAAAAAGAAAAAGAGAAAATCAATAAAACCAAAAGCTGGATCTTGAACAATTTTATGGCTAGGCATCAGGAAATCTAAGTTAAATGGAAAAATTTCTTCACATAAATTACCAAAGCTCATTCAAGAATAGATAACTTAAAGAGCAGTAATATCTATTTAAAAACTTAAGCTTATAAAACCTTCTCCTGACCAAGCTCAGATAACTTCACTGGTAAATTCTATAAACACTTAAAGAAGAAATAATACCAATCCTACATTAAATATTCCAGAAAATATATGAGGAAGGAACATTTCTTAACTTATTATACGACACTAGCATTACCCTAATACCAAAACCAGACAAAGACATTCTAAGAAAAGAAAACTATAGACCAACCAATATTTCTCATGTTCTAACACAATTCAGGAAATTGAATCTAACAATATATTAAAAGCACAACATATTATGTCCATGTGAGGTTTATTCCAAAAAATGCAAGTTTAGTTTAACATCCAAAAATCAATCAGTATATTTCATCACATTAAAAGATTTAAAAAGGGAAAAATGATATGATCATCTCAACATATATAGATAAAGCATTTGATAAAATTCAACATCCATGTATGGTAACAACTTTCTGGAGGGCTACTTCCTAAGCCTACAAAACAGTATCTACAAAAAGTCAACAGCTAACACTATAGTTGAGTGATGAGACGCTAAATGCTACTCTCCTGAGATCCGGAAGGAGGTGACCATGTCTGCCTTCACCATGTCAGTTCAGTTGTGTACTGGAAATTCTGGCCAGTTCAGTAAGGCAGAAATAAATAAGCAAATAAAAAGACATACTGATTGGACAGGAGGAAGTAAAATTGCTTTTCTTCACAGACAACATGACAGTTTATATAGAAAGGTTGTGAGGAATATTCAAAAACCTACCAGAACTAATCAAAGTTGCAGAATACCAGGTTGATATACAAAAATAAATGTTATTTCTATTAACTAAAGTGGAATTAAAATGAAAATAAATGACATTTACAATAGCATCAAAAGTATGAAATTGTTAAAGGATAAATTTGGCAAAAGATCTGTATGACTTGTACATTGAAAACTAAAAAGGACTGAGAAACTAAAGAAGACTTAAATAAATGAAGAGATATATTAGCTTAATAAATCTGAAGGTTCAATATTGTTAAGATGTTCATTTTATGCAAACGGGTCCATACCTTTAATACAATTCCAATAAAAAATCCTACCAGGCCTTTTCTACAGAAACTGATCTGCTGGTTCTAAAATTTACATTAAAATTCAAAGGATCCAGAATAACTTAAAATAGCTGGAAAAGAATAAAGTTAGAGAATTGATGTATTTTAAGAATTAATATAAAGCTAAGGTAATCAAAGGGTGCAGTTTTAGCATGCAGACAGATATAAAGATCAATGGAATAGAATACAGAGTCTAGCAAAATACCTATACATATATGATCATTTGATATTTGACAAAGGAGCCAAAGCAATTCAATGAAGAAAGGATAATCTTTTAAAGAAAAGATGTTAGAATAATTTGACAGCTATATGTAAAGGTGATCCTTGATCCTTACATCATACCATATATAAAAATTTATCTCAAATAAGTTTGATCTAAATGTAAGAGCTAAAAATATAAAATTACCAGAAGAGAGTATAGAGAAAAATCTTGACCTTTAGTTTGGCAAAGATTTCTTAAATGTTACATCAAAAGCACCAGCTATAAAAGAAAAAATTAATAAGCTTGACTTCATCAGACATTACCTTTTCAAATATATTGTTAAGATAACAAAAGGCAAGCTACAAACTGGGAGAAAATATTTGTAAAACATATATCCAACAGAGGACTTGTATATAAAATATACAAAGAACTCTTTAGGGGTACCTGGGTGGCACACAGGCTGTTAAGTGTTCAACTCTTGATTTCAGTCATGAAACCAAGGGTTGTGAGATCAGGGCCCACATCAAGCACTCAGCACAGAGTGCTGCATCAGACTCTCTCTACCTCTTTCCCGGACCCTCCCCCAGCTCTCTCTCTCTTTCTAAAGTAAATAAATCTGGGCAGCATTAATAAATCAGCTCAGCGATTTAGTGCCGCCTTCAGCCCAGGGTGTGATCCTGGAGACCCAGGATCAGGTCCCACATCGGGCTCCCTGCATAGAGCCTGCTTCTGCCTGTGTCTGTGCCTCTTTTTCTCTGTGTGTCTCTCTCATGAATAAATAAATAAAATCCTTAAATAAATAAATAAATCTATACAAAACTCTTCAAACTGAGTAGTAAGACAAACAACCCACTAAAAATGGGCAAAAGGGCAGCCCAGGTGGCTCAGCAGTTTAGCGCTGCCTTCAGCCCAGGGTCTGATCCTGGAGAGCCAGGATCGAGTCCCATGTCGGGCCCCCTGCATGGAGCCTGCTTCTCCCTCTGCCTGTGTCTCTGCCTCTCAATCTCTCTCTCTTTCTCTCTCTCTCAAATAAATCAATAAAAGATTTTTTAAAAAATGGGCAAAAAACCTGAACAGACACTACACCAATGAAGATATATACAAATGGTAAAAACAACAACAAAAAAGCACAAGATAAGATACTAAAAAACATTAGTTACCAGAGAAATCCAAGTTAAAACTATAATCAAATGCCCCTGCACACCTACTGGAATGGCTAAAATTCAAAAGACTGAGCAAATCAAGTACTGACAAAGGTAGAGAACAACTAGAACTCTAAGGTCCTGCTGGTAGGAATATGCAATGATTGATGTAAACACTTAAACGTATATCTACCATTCAATCCGGTGTCCACTCCTACATGTTTACCCAAGAGAAATGAAAGCATATGTTCACACAAAGACTTGTATCAAACATTCATAGCAGCTTTATTATTAACAGCCCAAACTGGAAACAAACCAAATAATCATCAAGTAATTTATCTAGAAGTATTCAATGAGGCTGAATACATTACTACTCATTAAACAAGCACACAAAATCTTTTGTTACAGTCAACAGTATGGATTAATCTTGAAATAATTATTCTGAGAAAAGAAAGCCAGACAAAAAATTCTGAGAAAACAAAGCCAGACCAAAAAAAAAAAAAAAAAAAAAAAAAATTTATGTAAAATTAAAAAAAAAAAAAACAAAAAACGCAACCTAGTCTATAGTGAGAGAAAGTAGACCAGTGGTGCGGTGCCTGCGTGGTTTAGCCAGTTAAACATCTGACTCTTGGTTTGGGCTCCGGTGATGATCTCAGGGTCCTGGGATCAAGCCCTGAGTCAGGCTCCACACTCAGCTTGGAGTCTGCTTGAGATTCTCTCTCCCTTGTCCTCTGCCCCTCCCACCTGTGCTCTCTCTCTCTCTCTCTCAAATAAATGAAGAAATAAAATCTTAAAAAAGAAAAAATAAAAGTAGACCAATGGCTTTCTAGGAATGGGGCTGGGATGGTGAGGGATATGTTACTAAAGGGCATGAGAAAATTTCTGGGGGTAATGGACACACTCATCATGTTGACTGTGGTGGTTTCACAGGTGTAGACATTTACATGTCAAGACTCATCAAACTGAATACTTCACATATATGCAGTATATTATAGGTCAAGTGTGCCTCAATAAAGCTATATAAAAAAGGAACCTATGCACAATAAACAAAAAGGCACATGGGGAAATAACAAGATGTATAAAGAACACTTAAAACTTCACATTAGGACATAAAATAAGACCTAAATACATAGAAATGCATACCATGTTCCTAGATGGGAAAACTCAATATTGTAAACATGGTGATTCCCCTCAAATCAGCTTATTAATAACTCAGTGCAATTGTACTGAGAATCAAAACATAGTATTTTGTGGAATTTGACAAGGTGATTTTCAAGTTCTTTAGAAAAGGTAAGATGTGGTAACAACCAAAACTTTTTTGAAAAAAGAACACAAAGGAAGGAAATGGATCTATCAGATATCAAAGCATGCTGTGAAATCTTGAAAACATCATGCTGAGTGAAAGAAGCCAAACAAAAAAGGTCGTAGAGTAGATGATTCTATTTATACAAAATATCCAGAACAGGTAAATCCACAGAAACAGAACCCAGTCTGGTGGTTGGCAGGGGCTGGGGAGAACAGCCAGCAACTTCTTGATGAGAGCTGGGTTTCCTTTTGGGGTCATGGAAATGTTCTGGAACTAGAGTGAGGTAATGGCTGCACAACTTTGTGAGTGTACTAAATGTCACTTAATTGTTCACTTGTGAAACTCAGTGATTTTACTCACCTCAGTTTTCAGAAAATCAAAGAATTACTAACTTCGAAAAAACCACACATGCTATAAAGATTCCAAAATAGAAACAGTGCGTTGTTGTGGAAGAGTAGGTTAAATAGATAAATGGTAAGGAACAGAACCTGGAAATAGCCTGGAAAATTCCTGTCTTTGGGGCTCAAACACATGCCACCCTGCAATAAGATTTCTACCTCTGGTCACCAGACTGCTTCCTAAATCAGCTGATGCCTGAGGCCTTACATTAACAGTGAGATGCTGCACCATGGTCATAATACAGTAATTTTAGATTTACTCACAGAAGCTAAGGTTGAATGTTAAGGGCATGATTTGATGTTAGTGGTACAATCTGACCTAATTGGAGGGTTT
Organism: Canis lupus familiaris; assembly: GCF_011100685.1. Taxonomy (NCBI): domain Eukaryota; kingdom Metazoa; phylum Chordata; class Mammalia; order Carnivora; family Canidae; genus Canis; species Canis lupus. Next base: position 56,964,418 of record NC_049230.1, read on the forward strand.
TTAATACCCCTGGGCCTGGGCCTGCTGTCACATAGCCGCTGTTGTATCTGCTGGCAATGCACGGGGGCCTCGCATCCCAGCCCTGAAGGCAAGGCCTACCCGGCATTCCTTGCAGATCCCTAGGATCAGCTCTCTCCCTTCTCCTCTCCCACGCCCCCCATCTCAGGGGGCTGGTTGGGAGTCAGTAGGAGTCAGAAGGGCAGCAGCAACGGGGCTTATGTTTGTTTGCTTCATGTCCCCCACTCTGCATGAGAGCCCTATCCCTAAGGGAAAAGAAGCTGTTCAATTCCCCTATCATTTGGGATAGGAAATGAGCCTTCGACCAGTCTAGAGCACAAACCTGTATATATGCAGGAGTCTGGTTTATGACGAGAGCAGTGCATCAAACCGATAGGTAGAAGATGGTGCTCAGAAAGTGGTTACATGTTTACAGTCCATGTTGTACTATAATCCAAAACAAGAATCTGGATGCTCAAAAAGCCCAACGAACAAAATAACATGAAGTTTTGGCCAAAAATATAGGATACTACTTCTATAATCCTGGGGTAGGCAGGCTTTTTTGTGGCTCTTTAATTTTTTTATCTTTGTTTTGAAATAACTTATTTTATTCTTTTTAAAGATTTTATTTATTTGAGAGAGAGAGACAGTGAGCATGTGAGACAGAACACAAGCCGGGAGGAGAGGCAGGAGGAGAAGCAGACTCCAGGCTGAGCCAGGACATGTGGATCATGACCCCATGATCATGACCTGAGCTGAAGGCAGACAACTGACTGAACCACCCAGGTTTTGAAATAATTTAAGATTTAGGAATGTTACAAACATAATACAAGCAATTCCTATATAACCTTCACCCAGATTCCCTAAAATGTTAACATTTCACATTTGTTTCTTCTCTCTCTTCCTCAATCTCTCACATATATGTATGTAACATATATACATTCCCATATTTATTTATATGCTATGTCTTTCACAGTGTATCATATCAAGAGGCACATGAGTTCTGTTTGTCTCATTACTGGTAATGTTAACTTGGATCACCTGCTTGAGATGATATCTGCTTGGTTTCCTCACTTTTGTTCTTTTGTAATTAATAAATATTTTGTGAACCATGCTTTGAGACTACTTAAAGGTACTGTTTCTCATAAAACTTTCACCTACGAGTTTTAGCATCCAGACAAATCTCTTAAAGCATTAAGACAAGAAAACCTGACATGTGTTGAAAACCTGATATGTGTTTACATAAAAACCAAAAATGGACCACATGAACAAACAACTAAATTTGATACTGTGAACAAACCTAAAAGACAATGATGGTCTGAGAGAAAAATATCTGCAACATATGTAATAGGCAAAGAATTGATAAACAGAATCAATGAGGGACTCCTACAAATCAGCAAGAATAAGCCAACTACATGAGTCAACTATGAAAACAGGAAATTAATAGGAAAAAAAGAAGTGGCCAATCAACAGGAAAGATGCTCAACCTAAATATAAATAACAGCATATACAGTCACATGGTGAGCTCCTAGTTTGGGAAAATAAAAATAAAAAGACATAAGAGTGACAGTAAGGATGAGGATAAATAAAACTTCTATATGTCATTCACTGGGAGTATACAAAAATTGGTAAAGCATTTTTGAAAAGCTATTGGCAGTTAACTACTAAAATTTAAAATGTACATATCCTTTGATTCATCAGTCCACACCCAGGCATGTATGTACTTATCACAGCTTTGCTTTTCAAAGAACAAAACAAAAAAAAATAAATTTTCATCTGCAGGGCACTGGCTACAAATAAATTACTATACAGTAGAAAAAGAGCAATGAAAAAGAATGAGCTTGATATATAATATAGGTTAGGACATGGAATGATTTCCTACAAATACTGTTAAGGAAAAGAGAAAAGCCAAGGAATATTATGTATATAGAGCTTATGTATAAATATTAATACACTAACAGCTACATAGCTTAGAATAATACAAACTTACTATTTTAATCACTTTATGAACATTAGCTCACTTAATCCCCCCCACACACAATTTTATGAGGAAAGTGATTTATCCACACTTTAGAGTCAAGGAAACTGAGGCACTGAGAGATAAAGCACCTTGACCAAGGTCATGCAGCTAATAAGTGGCAGAACCAAGATTTTTTTTTTTTTTTTAAGATTTGAGAGAGAGAGAAAGCACAAGCAGGGGGAGAGTGGGGAGAGGCAGAGGGAGAAGCAGTCTCCCTGCTGAGCAGAGAGCCTGATGTGGGACTGTATCCCAGGACCCTGGGATAATGACCTGAGCTGAAGGCAGATGCTTAACTGACTGAGCCACCTAGGCACCCCCAGAACCAAGATTTGAACCACCTAAGCAATACACCCTCTCTCTTTATAAAGAGTTGATCCTTGAGCATTGTGGGGGTTAGGAGCACCAACATAGCCCTCTGTGCAGTGGAAAATCCAATATAATTTTCAACTCTCCCCAAAACCCTTAACTACCAATAGTCTGCTATTAACTGGAAACCTTACTGATAACATCACCGGTTGATTAACACACATTTTATATGTTGTATGTATCATATATTGTATTCCTGCAATAAAGTAAGCTAGAGAAAAGAAAATGTTATTAAGAAAATCATTAAGGAAGAGAAAATACTTTTAGTGTACTGCAGTGTATGTGCTGAAAAATCCACATATTCATAGATGTGCACAGTTCACACCCATGTTGTTCAAAGATCAACTATATTTGCAAATCCACAGAAAAGGGATTGGAAGGGTAGAGAACAAACTATTAACAATTTACCTGCTATTAAAACTAAGCAACACTTTACAAATAACTAACTAATTAATATAACTGGATGCTAGAACCCCTGGATGTTTGCCTATTTCAGGAAACATAATAGAGCCTTCTACTTTCACCTCCCCTATTTGGAGACATTTCATGGACTTTCTTCTGTTCCAGTGATCCTCAATCTTTCAATAATATAGCTCACCGCCCACAATTCTCAACTCCAGCTACATCTTCTCTTCCAAATACATACCATCCTTCATGCAAACAGTCTCTAAATACTGTAAGTGTGGACCACAAAAATTGAGAAAGGTGGCCCTGAAGCATTTTGAGTCTTGAAAACATTAAGGAGTAACTGGCAAGTATTTTACAAGCATGTAGTAACATATTTCTTGCCTATAAATATAATAAGGCTGAGACATAAACGTTTTAGAAAAATCTTTCTAAAGGCATAGAAACAAACAGATTTTGTGGCTAACCCTGAATTAACATAAAATTAAAGCAAGCCAGGACTTCCACTTCCAGGAATATAGGGTGGATATACTTTTCCCTATCCCTCCTGCTAAGTACAACTAAAAACCCTGGACATTATATGTAACAAAAATAAGTGATCCCTGAAAGATGACAGAAGAAAGCAGACAGCTATGGACCTTAGGACCCAAAGAATACCATGGTGGTGGTAAATTCTGTGGATTTCTTTTTGCCCTACATGCCAGTCTTGGAGCTAAAGAAGCCAGCTACGCAGAAACAGCAACAGACATAGACCAAAAAAAGCCCCAACAAAAGGCTGCTTTCTCCAGCCAAAAGGGCATCCTAGCAAGACAGAGACTTTTAGACATTAATAGATCGATTCTAGACAAACACCATATAAAATACTCTGTCCCCTCCCCTCCGACCAGCAAAGCCAAAGTAGGGAGCCTAGACTTCCACCCTCACCAGGCTATAATGGGGCATCCTAATGACTCTGCCAAGATGATGTCAGGGAAGGCCAAGTAGGGAGCCAGGACTTTCATCCCCATCTCAAAAATTGATAGAATACCAAAAAATCAGCAAGCACACAGCAGAATACAACACTCTCAGCCATGAGGATAAATAATATTTAAAGGAAATTTCTCTCAGTAACAGCAAAGTACAGAGTCTTTTTGAGTGACCGTGGAATATATGCCCAAATAGACCATTTCATGGGCTATAAAAACAAATCTCAACAAATCTAAAATAATTGAAATCATATAGATTGTGTTCTCCAACACAGTCAAATCAAAATAGAAATCAATTACAGGAAAATCACTAAATGCTTGTAAACTAAACAACACAATTCTAAATAATCCATGGGTAAAACAAGTTTTAAGGGAAATTAAAAAATACAATGAACAGAATGAAAAGTTTCAAAAATACGAAAATTTGTGGGACATAGCTAAAACATCAAGGGGGAAATTCATAGCACTAAATGCATACATCAGAAATGAAGAAAAGTCTCAAATCAACAATCTAAGTTCCTTCCTCTGGAATCTAGAAAAAGAGCAAAATAACCCCAAACTAAACAAAGGAAATAATGACGATCAAAACAAAAATCAATGAAATTTAAAAGAGAAAAATAGAAAACAGTCAATGAAACAAAGAGCTGGGTTTTTTAAAAGATTCATAAAATTGGTAAACCTCAAGGAAAACTAACAAAGGCAAAAGGAGGACACAAAATATCAGAAGTGGAGAATACTATTACAGACTCTACAGACATCAAAAGGGTAATAATGGAGTGCTATGAATAATTCCACTAATTTGACAACTTAGGTGAAATGGGTCAATTCCTCAAAAATGCAAACTACTACAACTTACCCAATTTGAAATGAATTATTTGAACAGCCCTATAGCTAGTAAGGATATTGAATTCATCATTTTAAAACTCCCAAAAAAGTAAATGTCCAGGTCCAGTCTATCTCATTAGAGACTAAAGAATTCTATCTAACATTAAAATCCTACCTAATATTTTATTAATAACAATTCTACACAATTCCTTCCAGAAAACAGAAGAGGAACAAACACTTTCCAATTAATTTAATTTTATTTTATTTTATTTTATTTTTTATTTATTTATTTATTTATGATAGTCACAGAGAGAGAGAGAGGCGCAGAGACACAGGCAGAGGGGGAAGCAGGCTCCATGCACCAGGAGCCCGATGTGGGATTCGATCCTGGGTCTCCAGGATCGCGCCCTGAGCCAAAGGCAGGCGCCAAACCTCTGCGCCACCCAGGGATCCCTCCAATTAATTTTATGAATCTAGTATTAACAAACCAGATAAAAATGGTATCAAAAAGAAAACTACAGATCAATATCTCTCACAGATACAAATATAAAATTCTTAACAAAATATTAACAAAGAGAATTCGTCAATAAATAAAAAGAATTATACGTTACAACCAAGTAGAATCTATTTAAGTTTGCAAGGCTGGTTCATTACTAAAAAAAAAATCAATTAATGTAGTACACACATTAATAAGCTAAAGAAAAAAACCACATGATCACATCAATCAATGCAGAGAAGACATCTGACAGTATTCAACACCCATTCACTACAAAAGTTCTCAGAAAAACAGGAATAGAAAGGAACTTCAACTTGATAGAAATCATCTACAAAGAAACCTACAGCTAATATTAAACTTAATGGTGAAAGACTGAATGCTTTCTCCCTATGATCAGGAATAAGGCAAGGATCTCCACTCTTACCACTTTTATACGACACATCACTAGAAGTTCTAGCCATTGAAATAAGGCAAGAAAAGGAAATAAAAGGCATACGCAGGTCAGAAAGGAAGAAAGGATGATGTGATAGTCTACACAGAACATCCCAAGGAACATACGCTAAGTGAGTTCAGCAAGGTCTCAAAGTTCAGCAAAGATAAACATACAAAAGTGAGTTCAGCAACAATAAACACACAAAAATCAATTGTATTTCTATATAATAGCAATGAACACACAGATATCAAAATTATAATTACAATTTCATTTACAATTACTCAAAAAATGAAGCGGTTAGGTTTAATTATACCAAAACATGTATGGAGCTTGTCTGTAAAACATACAGAATGCTGGTGAAAATAATCAAAATACTAAATAAATGGAGAGAATATTATGCTCATGAATTGGGAAACTCAACACAGTAAAGATGTGAATTCTTCTCAAGTTGATATACAGATTTAATATTGTGACACTGTGATTTATAATAAGAAACATATATTTGGTTTTCACCCATGGTTCCTGGCTCACAGCTCCCGCCCAAGGCCCTTGGAATTTCCTGAGCAATAAGAGTAATGGAAACATCCTTTGTTATAATATTTGGTCTCTTGCCCTCAGTTCCTGAAACTGTTTCAGAGCCATAAAGGTCAAAGAGGTGTCTTATTGTCCATAACAAGCTCCTTTCTATCACAACTGGGTTTATGTTAATGAGGTGACTTCTGAAAAGCACCTAAGGATGGGGGCCTCTAGGGGAACCAACCATGAATAAAGCACTGGAACTTTTAGTTCCACTCCTTGTATTTTGGGAAGGGAAGAGGTAGTGGAGGTTGAATCAATCAGCAACTGCCTATGATTTAATCAATTGTGCCTCCACAAAATCCCAAAAGCATGGGGTTTGGAGAGCTTCTAAGTTGACAAGTACATGAAGATGTGGGGAGAATGGTAAAAGCCCGACGACCTTTCCCCACACCTTGGCCTTTGCATCTCTTCCATCTGGCTACTCCTGGGTTATATCCTTTTAAAATAAACCAGTGATTTAGTATGTAAAATGTTTCTGTGAGCTCTGTGACCCACTCTAGCAAATTGATTGAACCCAAGGAAGAGGTGGTTGGAACCTCTGATCTATAACTGGTAGGTCAGAAGCACAGGCAACAACCCAGCCTTGTGATTGTCATCTGAGGTGGGGAGAGGATAGTCTTGTGGGACTGAGACTTTAACCTGTGGGATCTGATGCTATTTCCAGGTAGACAGTGACAGAATTGTTTAACTATAGTACTTCTAGAGCTGGTGTCTGAGAATTGCTTGTTGCCAGTGTGAGGGAATCACCCCCACACTGGACTTGGGTCAGAATCCCTTTTAAATGTTAGTTCCTATCTAAATTCCAGCATGCTATTTTTTATAGCTATGGACAAGATTATTCTAAAATTTATATGGAAAGACAAAGGACTTGAATAGCTGAAACAGTTTTTAAAAAGAAGAAAAAAGTGGGTGGAATCTTTCTACTCAATTTCAAGACTTATTACAGAGCTGCAGTAATCAATACTGTGTGGTATTGGCAGAAGGCTAGACACACAAAATGGAACCTAAGAGAGAGCCACACCAATATGCCCAATTGATTTTTTTCTAAAGGCTTAAAAGCAATTCAAAAGAAAAGGTTACCTTTCCAACAAATGGTACTGGAATAGTTGTTCATCTATAGTATAAAAAAGAGAGAACTAAGTCCACACCCTGTACAAAAGTCAAAATGTACCACAGACTTAAATGTTAAATGCAAAACTATAAATCTTGTAGGGAAAAAAAGGAGAAAATCTTCAGGATCTAGGGCTAAGCTAAGAGTTCCTAGACATGATGCCAAAAAATGGAAAAATTGAGAAGCTGGACTTTGTCAAAATTTAAAACTTTTGCTCATATAAGACCCTGATACAATAAAAAGACAAATATAGACCAGAAGAAAATATTTTCAAACCACATAATCAACAAAAGACTCTCACCTTCAGTATACAAGGACACTTTAAACAGTAAAAAAACAAAAAACCCAAACAACCCAATTAGAAAACAAATAAGAGGTAAGGTGGTATTTCAGTGGAGACACAGATAGCAAATACAAGCAGGAAACATGTATCTGACGTCATTAGCTGCTAGAGTAATACAAATTAAAACCAAACAACTTGTCACCACACATCTATCAGAATGGCTAAAACAACGACAACAACAAAACAGTGACAATAATAAATAATGGAAAGAATGTAGAGAAATTGGATCCTATCTATATTACCAGTAGAAATGTAAAATGTTACAGCCACACAGGAAAAGAATTTGGCATTTTCTTAAAAAACTAAACATGTAGCTACTATGTGACCAACAGCCGCACTCCTGGACATTTATCCCGGAAGGATGAAAACACGTTCACACATAGACGTGTACACAAGTATTTACAGCAGCTTTATTCAAAATAGCTCCAAATTGAAAACAACCAGGATGTCTTTCAATAGGTAAACAGTTAAGCAAACTGTGGTGCAGCCATACCAGTTAATACTATTTGGCAATAAAATACACAATAGATAAAACTCCAGAGAATTACGCTGAGTTTTTGTTTTTATTTATTTATTTTTTAAATATTTTTTTCTTTATTTATTTATGATAGTCACAGAGAGAGAAAGAGAGAAGCAGAGACACAGGCAGAGGGAGAAGCAGGCTCCATGCACAGGGAGCCCGACGTGGGATTCGATCCCGGGTCTCCAGGATCGCGACCTGGGCCAAAGACAGGCGCCAAACCACTGTGCCACCCAGGGATCCCTGTTTTGTTTTGTTTTTTAAGATTTTATTTATTTATTCATAGACACAGAGAGAGAGAGAGGCAGAGACACAGGCAGAGGGAGAAGCAGGCTCCATGCAGGGAGCCCCACATGGGACTCGATCCCTGGTCTCCAGGATCACACCCCAGGCTGCAGGCAGCGAGCGCCAAACCACTGCGCCACCGGGGCTGCCCTACGCTGAGTTTTTGAAAAACAGAACAGCACAAAAGCCCAATCCCAAAAGGTTACATGATGTATGATTCCATTTATATAACATTCCTGAAATGACAAAATTATAGAACTAAAGAACAAATTAGTGCTTGTCCGTGGTTAAAGAGGTTAGTTAACTCCTAGAGATAGTAAACAGCTTGCCTCCAAGCAGTGTTTATTTGCAAAACAACCAATCCTGAGTCTATATCCCCACCCACCTCCTTTTAGCAGGCTCCTTCTACTGTCCTCCCTACCCTAAATCACCTGAGGGCCAGGTATCTGACCACTAGACTACCCCTTAGAGCCCAGTGCCTGCTGAAATTATTTCAACTAGACTGTCTGCTCACCTGACCTGTCTTGCCTTTCCCACAGAAACCACAATAAAGGTTCCCTGCCAGGCTTCCCCCTCATTCCCTCTGCCTCCTGCCCAATGCTGATATTTCTGTGTGTGGCCCTGCATGGCTTGGCAGCATGTCCCTCCTCCTGGGAGCTGGGAGTATAACAAACTACCTTTTCAATGGCACTTGTCTCCTGATCTGTTGGCCTCATCATATCTGAATAAAAATAAAATCCCAGGGACAGTTTAAATCAGAAATGTTCTGTATCTTGACTGTATCAGTGTTAATATCCTGATTGTGATGTATTAGAATCTGCAAGAAATTACCACTGAGAGAACATGAGTCAAAACAAGATCTTTCCATATTACTTCTTATAACTGCATATGAATCTACAGTGATCTCCAGATAAAAAGTTGAACTGAAAAAAGCAAAATTAAAGCAAGTCCCTTGAACCCAACTCATTGGGGCTGCTTTGTCAGAAGCCTTTCTAAGGGTAGACAGGAAGTTTAGCAAACAGGAGGAAGCACCAGAACCCCAGAGCACTGCATTGTGTCTCAAGTCCTCTCCACTTTCCAGATGAACCAACCATGGAGCAAGTCATTCCTGACAAGAAAAGTCTTTGGGTCAAAAGCTAAATGCAGAGTTGGCAGGACAGAAGCCTAGAAGGGGCAATTGAAGCCACTCTTTCGGTACACTTGTCCTCACAGCAGGCCACACATGCCTCTCATACACCTGCTGGATGTCTGAGGCCTAGGCTCTGTGGGCACAGGCAGACCTGTGGGGAGAGGCCAGTGCCACCCCAAGCTTGCTAATCCAGGCCACAGGAATCGCAGGCCTGAGGGCTGGTCACAAAACCACCGTCCCTGTTTTCAGTAATTTTCAGTTTAATGTATTTTCTAACAAAACAAAAAGGAGGAACACCTGGTGCTTTTTTTCCAAAACAAGCTCTGGGTATGAAAATAAACAAACTTGGGGGTGGGTCTCTGCCTGAGGTGGTTTCCGTTCTGGACAGCGAAGCTGTGGGAAGGGGACTGGAGGCAGCAGGAAGAAGCCACGGCCCCTGGCTTCTGCTTTTGCTCCTTGGAGGCAGAGCGTGGGGAGGGGCTCTCGCTGTCCTCTGGCCATGAGGAGCACTTCAGCTTTCCAGAGGGCCACCTGACAGTTGGGACCAGATCGGACGTGGTATATGCAGTAAGGAGAATAATTGGAAGATGCAAGTACTGGAGTTGGGGAGTGGGTTTGGAGGCTCTCTGTGCGACCTTCACATGGTGAAGTCTTCCACGTCCTCCACCAAATGTTTTTAATAAGATATTGTTACCATCTTCACATACTTCTGTGACTTTTTAATAATTTCTAGCACTGTCTAAAGACATCAGCTCGAAACCTGCTCCAGCATTTAGCAGATTATTCTTTTCCCACCGTTTTGCTACATAGGACCTCATCTGCAGCCTTGGGACTTTCAACTTTCCCCTCTGTGTACCCAAGATGCAGCCCACTAGCCCAGAGGGGAGCTGGTCTCTCGTAGTCCCCCCAGTGCCCCTCACGTTTGATAGTTCAAGCATTTGAAATGTCCAATTATTTAGAAAATCCCAAACACATTTAGAGCATATGTAAATTATTCAGGTCCAATAGTTTTTAAGAAAGGTTTTATTGTCTAATTAGTTTCAGAAATAAGCAGCAGTGTTAAGAGAAAGGAGACGGGAAGTGTAGACTTAAGGCATGACTGGCCAGTGTCTGCCCACAGGGCCCACTCCCTGGTCATAGCCCTGTGACCCAGGCTGCCGGCTTCCCAGCACGTGGGGCCAGGAGGGAGCAGGAGCCACACAAGCACCCCTTCCAGGCCCTTCTCTGGTGGGTCCTGGATGCCAAGTCCTCCGCCCCTTGTGGACCTTGCTTCCTCAGATGGCCCCTCCTCTCACATATCCTCAAACCTCCATTACCCTGGTTCCTTCCCATTGGCAGGTAAGTGTGTTCAACACTCTCCCATGTTGAAACAAAGGAAAAAAGACTTCTGACCCCATGTCACCCTCCGGCTGCCACCTCCTCTCCCTCCCCTCCTGCAAGGTCCCCTCCCACTTCAGGTGGGATCTCCAATGCCACACCTGTCTTGCTTCTGAGCCCACTACCAAGTCCATGACCATCTCCTTGGGATTAACTCAACAGAAACCTTACAGTTTCATTTTACTTAACCTTTAGGCAACCATGAAAGTTAACAACCACCCCTTCTAGAAAGACTCATTTTCCTTCAGTTTCTTACTAATTTTCACCCACTTCTCTGGATGCTCAACCCTGGTCCCCGCTTTAGGTTCCCTCTACACCCAGTACTCATGACACTCCAGGGGCCTCCGACAGGGACTCTGCTGTGACAGGACCACCTCCCAGGAATGCCTCAGTTATACCAGGGGCTCTGCCGGGTGCTGATGACACCCAGACTTCTCTTGGGACCCTCAGCTCTAGGTCACCCAACATCTCCACCTGGACATCACACAAGCACTTCAGGGTGCCCCAAACTGAGCCAATCGCCCTTCTCCACCCACAACCCACCCGGCTGTCTGCATTCCTTTCAGCTAGAGAGCATGGGCATCCACCAGCTGTCCAATAAGACACTTGTGTCATTGGGGCCCTTCCTTTCCTCACCTCTGTGCCCACCTCCCAACACTCAATCTGTGTTTTCCTGTGGAAGAGTATATACTTGGATGCCCATGTCCCTCAGATCCATGTACTTTCTGTCTCCACAGTTACTGGTCAGGCCACTACTCTCACACCCGGTGGTCGCACAGGGAGCCTCCAAACCCACTCCCCAACTCCAGTACTTGCATCTTCCAATTATTCTCCTTACTGCATATACCACGTGAACTTCTAAAAACACAGACCTAAGAATCTCTTCTTCCTGAAGTCCTCTGACCACCCCCACCATCCTCAGAATAACAGAAACTCCTTTGTGCTGTGATCCAGCCTCATCCATTCTCCCAGCCTCACCTCTGACCTCAACTCCAATCTTACCTCCAACCTTCCACCTGATGGAACCCAACCTTCCCGGACCTCGGATTCCCAAGGCCTCACACAATAAGCAGCTGGTTGACAAATATTTGTGAAACCAAGGCATGCATAAGTCAAAGAATGAGTAATGTCAGGAAAAAGTGTCACCAAGGAGCTACTCCAATGGGGTTTTAAAAGAGAGGTAAAATCTTACCCAAAGAGTGGGGTTGGGTGCGAGGTACAGGAATTCTGGCATTCTGGAAAAAAGCAGACTCAGAAGGACAATGGTACAAAGTTTCTGCTTATTCTGAGTATGAGAAAGTGAGAAGTTCAGCAAGGCCAGGGAAGAAGTGAGTAGAAGGAAGTGAGACCGGAAAATACATTGAAATCACGTGTACTCAATGAAAGAGATGAATGAATTAATAATAGAGCTATCTATGTCCTCAATGTGTTATATTTTAAAAGTTAGGAGAGTGTGAATAGTACCATTCCATTTATATTTTTAAAATATATATATATTTTTAAAAACTCATAGATATACACATCCTCAGAGACTTTCTGAAGTCTAAATCAGGAGAGGCTGAAAATAGCAGAAAAAGCTAGCACAGTCCTCCCTGAGGTAGACCTGCGGCCACATGTAGAGATTATTTAAGAGTGACTTGATTAGACGAGTGGTTCTCAAAGTGTGGCCCCTGGACCAGTAGCATCAACATCACCTGGGACTGGTTAGAATGAACTTCTCAGGCCCTGCCCCAGACCCACTGCAGCACGAATTTGGGGTATGGGGTCTTCCAGAATAGTGAGGTCTCAAAATGCTTGAAAATTCCCCCACCTGGACATCTGAAAATAGTCACTGAGCTAAGGGATAATTTGTCACTCTGGAGTGATTGCGCCATAAAGACTCCTGTGTAGAGGGTGAGGTTTTTCTGGAAGAGAATGGAAGAGGTCTTAGACTGAAGAGAGGGAAAAAAAAAAAGTCTCCTGCTCTCTCTGAGGCCAGGATTCAACTCTAAACACTGTTCTGGGATAGGCAGAATGAAGGCGGAGTCTGGGCAAGTAGGGGGTCAAAGGACATGGGGCCTCAATAGCATACTGTCATATTCTCTGAGTTTTATTCTCTCATTCCCCTCATCCTCAGGACTCCCGAATAATCTCATTAAAAGTGATTCCTGTCTCAGGTGTTCTACGGGAAACCATGGCAGGTCCCAGAAGAAGGGAGTAGCAGGGAATGTCGATCCCCACTCAAGCCAGAAAGGTGGGAGCAACCACTGCCAGGTTAGCAGGGAGCTGCACCTAGCCTAGGGCAACCTCATAGATGTCACCAACAAAAATGGCCCAGTACAGTAGCAGGGGAGAAAGCCAGAGCCGAAGAACCCTGAGCACACTTGACGTGGTGCAGTGGGAGAGGTGCAGAAAATGCAGCAGGATAGACACTGGCAGGTCTGAGGGTAGAGAAGAAAGGGAGGGATTTCTAGAGGTAAGTTGGAGTGAGTTTATGTTGTCATAACCTGGAATTTAGCAAGAAAGGTGGACAGGTCTGGAAAGCTGGATCTGACAGATAAACAATGTGTTAGGATTTCCTGTCCAAGCACTTAACCACAATTTTATTTTACATTTCTTTGTGTGATCATATAATTCTCATCCTCTCCCTCTGGACTGTGAGCTTTGTGAAGGAAGGACCCTGGATGTTTCCACTCACCACTTAATCCCCAGTATCTAGCTGGCACATACTATTTACTCACAAAAGGAGCTGGATAAATAAACAATTTAAGTTAAAACTCTATAGAGCATTTGATTCTTCTTTCTCTGTATTGTTGACTTTTTGTTAGTTTTTGCCCAAACAGCATATTATCATATGAAAATATATTACCAAAAAGCATTACATCAAAGGGATCTACTTCCGTTTGGGGGGAGAGTCATGTTATAAATGCAGCATCAAGGCTTTAGTCTGAGTTGCAAACACTTGGTTAGAAAGGCAAAAGAATGTAAAAGTTAGAATGTATTAGAACGTATTTCACCAAATACATAGAAATACACCCACGGTGGTCATCAGCTATGGCCAGCCTGATGCCCTCAGATGTTGCTGTATCTCAGAGTGACTTGGAAATCAAAGATTAATTCTGCACAGAAGAATTTTAGCATAAAGTGCTTCTATGGCATTATGATTCACTGAAAACTGACCATCCACATATGATAAAACAGCATGTACTACCTTCAGCAAATGCCAGGCGTCTACAATAGAGTCAGCATGCAGGTGCCGTGACGTCACAAGGACATAGGCGACTGCTCGCCCTCTGACAAAAGGAAGGATCATCACCAGTCACTCTAAGATCTGAGAGTATGGCAGTGGAACAGAAAGGGCAGGCTATTTCACAGAGGATTGCAGACAATGAGACAATAAATTGAGAAGTTTAGCAAATAATCCCCAGTCCCTCAACCTAAGAAGCTTCCCCTGAACTGGAGAGAAGAGAAGCTATAAAATTAAATTTTTATAAACACACATGTGGCATTTTTGACTTCAAGCAAGCAACAAGGCCTGTGGTCATGCTACCCCGGGTTAGCAGTCCATCCATGCTAAACTCTTGGGGCTGTATGGTCACAGTACTGAACATACTCTGTACACAGGAGGGATTAATCCTGCAGCAGATGTGACAGGCAGAGTGGGCCTCGCCACAATCCACAGCAGGTTCCTCGCCACTGCGGTTCAGTCTAAGCATCTCAGAAGCCCGCCACTATAAAACGCCTTACATTTCGGTTTGGAGGTTGATGTTCTATGAAACCCCAGATAAAAGGAATGAGAAGTGCCTCTCTTCGCCCTGGACTCCCAGCCTACCCCTGGAACTCAGGGTCAGACCTCCAGGGAACCAGATCCTATCTGAGAACAATCCAGTGGTCAGTACCAAGAGCTTTCAGAGGGAGCTCGGACACTCTCCATCTCTGCGTGCAGAGGCTGGGTAATTGCCGGGCTGACCCTCGGAGCCTCTTGCCCCGCTCACCTTTCACTATAATGCGTGGTAGAGCATAATCATGAAATGTGCTTATTAATTTTACTCATTTGACGCTGCGCTCTTCTGCCCTGAGCTAGATGTTAGGAGAAAATGATAGGGATAGATTCTGCTCCTGTCAGACTTACCAAGACTTTCAGAAAACCAGACTATCAAAGGCCATCTGCCACCCACTAGCCAAGCTTTCAAGATGACCCCAAAGGTACAAGCAGAATGTTAAAGACACAGATCAACAAAAGAGAACAGAAAGAAGATGTGGAGACCCATGCCCTGGGTGTGAGCCCCCCACATGAGCCCTCCCAGGAGAGCAACCCCAGAGCCAGTCCTCCCAGAGATCACGAGCATTGAGCCCCTGCCCTGATTCATGACTTGCTGCTTCATATCTAATTCATCAAAAGACACTTTGGTTTCTCAAATCAGGAACATTTTTATTAGCTTCCCCAAGAGTTTTATGGCACAAAGCCATATCTAATGATTCTATTTTACAGCAAGTTATACATTCAAACAGCACTTTGAAGTCAGACAGCAGGTAAGACTCAAATCTTTGTCAAAAAAGATTCCCTTGTCCTTTCACTTTTAAAATGTTTATAAGCTTTCAAACAGTTGGGAAAGTGATGTGAAGGATTTTAACAGGCTTCTCCTTCTCTGCACAGGACCCAGCGCTGGCTGACTCAATATATACTACAGTGTTCTCGAAAGGGTTTGCTTTTGCCCCTCTGTTCCCTCCACCTAGGGACATCTGGCAATGCCTGGACACATTTTTGGTTGTTACAACTGCAGTTGATGCTACTGGCATCTAGTAGGTAGAAGCCAGGGATGCTGCTAAGCACCCTATATATGTGGCAATGGATAGCCCCCCAACACAGAATTACCTGATTGTCTAGTCCAAAATGTCACTAGTGTCAAGATTGAGAAACCATGCCTTAGGGCTTCTTCTGGACCAGGTGTCATATCCCCCCCACCCAGGACATTAGATGTTAATCTAATCACAGCAGCAGGTTTTCAGTGCTGGCTAATGAGACTTGTATTCTTTTATTCTTATGCATTCTTGGTGCACATTTTCAATAAATGGAATAAAATGCTGTCTTAAACAAAATGAGGAAAGTGAAAATAAGACCACCTTAGAATCTCAGGCCATAGTCACTGGTAATCAAACCCTCCTTATGTTGTTCTGCACTTTTTAAGCCCGATCCAAATCATAATTTATCTACTGAAACAACAAAATAACCAATGCCAGCCATCAGTACTACTGAACACCACCAGAGACACATGCTGAAAAGCAGAGCAAATTCTCTGTTAAACTTAACCTGTCGTGGTATGATCAGTCAGGGCACTGGACTTGGAAGGGGGTCTGCTCCTGATTCACTACTTCCCAGGACTGGGACTCTGTCACTTCACTTGCCAGAGCTTGGATTCTCTTAATCAGCAAAATGGAGAGGATAAGATACTTGCCCTTCTCATGTTCCAGGAGGAGATAAAGACACTTGCCCTTCTAGAGTTCCAGGGAACTGTGAGAGCCAAATGAGTTCACAGGTAGGAAACTGCTCTGTAAACTGTAAAGAGCTTTAAGAATGTATGGCAATATGCTGATGACACTTACACATCCAGGACAACCTATGACAAGGATCTTTCAGACTCCTGGATCCTTTTCATGAAATTTCATAACTAGAAGTGAGTTTAGAATCAAGGGAGCCAGGAGCGCCTGGGTGGCTCAGCAGTTGAGTGTCTGCCTTTGGCTCAGGGAGTGATCCCAAGGTCCTGGGATCACCACAGGCTCACCCCAGGGAGCCCTGCTTCTCCCTCTGCCTACGTCTCTGCACCTCTCTCTGTCTCTCATGAATAAGTAAGTAAAATCTTTTTTAAAAATTAAATTAAAAAAAAAAAAAGAAATCAAGGGAGCCAACGCTTTAGTTTTACAGAAGGTGAAAATGGCCATCACAGAGGCCAAGTGACTCTGCCAAGGCCAGGAAACAGCCCAAGTGGACTCAGGTCCTCTGACTCCCAACCCAGGACACTCTCCACCCCCTCCCACTGGTGATGCTTCCCCTCCCTGTTTAAGTTCCTAGAGGAAAGGAGCACATTTATGTACAAGGCTCAGGGGGTCTTGAACACAGGAGATAAATACTGGTTGAATCAAGGATCTTGACTTACTACATCATAGCCTGTTGGGGCTCGGTTCCGAGAAGCCACCACCCCCACTCCCGTGATGGGATCCATCGACGTCTCTGGCAAAGCTTCTGAAAGGTCTTTGACTTCAGGCATGGTGGACTGGTCCTAGTTCCAAATAGGAAAAAGAAAGCAGAAAATTCAAACTGACCATTTAAAGTAAATGATACAGTCTCAAAGAGAACCAGAATCTTGGGACAAATATCCTAAGCTAAGCTCCATATACTGAACTGGCTAAAGGAACCCTGACCTTACCTGACCCTTTCCTCAGATCAAGAATTCAAGTCATCTCTGACCCCTGCTCTTCTCAGGTTGGCTCTGAACACTGGGCTCATGTAGTTAATGCAGGCCTGTCCCTGCTCGGAGAGGTAACTTTGACTCAAACCCATTCTTAACCCTCTCAACAAGCTGCCTGACTTCTGAACGGATACCAGTAGCTTCTCTGAGAGTAAATCAGACACAGCTGAATCTAATACCACTTTTCACTTCTGTCCCTTACAGTATTCCTTTGTGGAGGTGTAGACCTCCAAATCCACAGCCTCTATATAGCACAACAGAGTGTGGACTGTTCAGTAGGCAAAGCTTTGCAAACACATGGAGGAAAGTGTTCTGGAAATGGAGGCAAAGGGATGGCATTCAGGTCCAGGCTCTACGGCTTACTGGCTGGTGACTTTGAGTAAGCAAGAGGTCATGATACTGACAGTCAAGAGAGCCATCATGAGATCTAAGGGAATCACATAAAGCAAGGGCCTGGAGCAGTCCCTGGCACACAGTAGGCACCCAACAAAATGCAGATGAGACTGGCAGGTTTGGGGCACACAGGTCCAGCATAAATGGCCAGAAATGTGGTACACGCCGTTTCTGGGAGGACTGGCAGGCGCCTTTGTTGTGTTTAATCCCACAGGTCATGTGGGCACTTACTCAAAGCTAAACACTAACAATGACCATAATTCTTGCTGGGCACTTTGGGAGAAAAGGAGGGGAAATGGAATTATTATTCTGCTGCTGACTGCCTCTTGATGTGACTAGAGGAGACAAGGAGAATATAGAGAGCACTGGGTCTGGGCAGCTCGAGTAGCAGGGCACCAGAAAGCAAATAAAAGAGGTAACACCTTATGTAAATGACTTTTAGTACTTTTAAAAGGACAAGCAGTGAAAAAGAGCAAGTTAAATTCCACCTCCTTCTGCAGTAATTAAATTCCACCGGCTGTAGGTCCACCAGATCTCTCAAAGCTGGTTACTGCTTCTAAAGCAAACCAAACACCATGCCTAACTAGGCAAGGAGAAGAAATATTCTTAATTCTCAGCCTTGAATCAGAAAAGGCAGAGGCTATTAAAAATGACTGCGGCCTTCTACATGGGAACAATCAGAATGCCATATGCAAGTCACCCATGTAATCAATGTCCCCTGAAGCCCACAAAAGGCTCCGGAAACGGACTCAGCAATGAAATTGAGCCAAATATCCAATCAAGGCTAGGAAGCGCCTGGCAGCAGCCACACTCTCAACTTCTCTTTATGACAAAAGCCAAACTCCACCTCCAAATCCACAGCCTCTATATAGCACAACAGAGTGTGGACTGTTCAGTAGGCAAAGCTTTGCAAACACATGGAGGAAAGTGTTCTGGAAATGGAGGCAAAGGGATGGCATTCAGGTCCAGGCTCTACGGCTTGGACCTGAAAAAGTGATGCTTTACTTAATTCTACTGAAAATGAACTTCTAGAAGCCCAGGCCAGGGGGTAGGATAATACCATGCCACACCACTGCATCATTCTCTTTTTTCAAATTTTATTTGCCAAGCAGGTTTGTGTAAAGCACAGGCCTCGCCGCCTCCTGCACACAGTAGGCAGGAAGCATTTAGTGAATGAATAAGCGTGCATGTCCTCCAAAAAGAAGGCGTAGGGTCAAATATCTGCATCAGCCCGGTCCGAAGCTGGTGATAGTCCAAACGCTAATCAAAAAGTTTTGTCACCTGGAAAATCCCATAGTATCGGTAGCATGAAAATAACGGCGCTGCAGTTTGAAAACTCCGGGTACCTGCTGTTGGTTACCAAAACGCTTTGCAATTAACAACTCATTAACAGAATGCACAAATTCTGCCAGTGCTAAAATATCACGCTGTGGATTTAATAAAGAACATCCGAGGTAAGTTTTTACGATGATGATGATGGTGGTGGTGGTGGTGGTGGCGGTGGTGGTCCTGCCTCTACTATGTGAGAGGGAGAGAGGAGGCAAGTGTGGGAAGAAGTAGGAAGTCGTTGACTCGCTGACAGACTCCGGTCCTGTGGCCACGGCTGTCCCCGGCCCTGAGGAGACTCGCCCCCGGCGACCCCGCTCCCACAATGCACCGGGGAGGCCGCGGGCCGCTCGCTCCAAGATGGCCGCGGGCTGCCTCCGGCTGAGGCAGACAAAGGAGCCGGCGGCCCGCCAGCCTGCAGACGGGAGGCCGGGAGGACGCGACCGCAGAGCGCGAGCACAGAGCATCTCGGATGCGCGCCTCCTCCTTCCCTCTCCCCCAGTTGCTGCACCCTGGGGATCAAGGCAGCCTTTGTGAAATACAGACAAATGAGTCCTCGCGGCGCGGGGCCGCGGCTGGCTCGGCCGTGGAGGAGGCCCCACCACCGGCAAAGGAAGCTTTTAATGAGAAACGCCCAAGATATCCATGGCAGGGGCCATCACTCAAAGCAGCCTGCCCTGAATTACATATTTTCTGACTGCAAATTACTTTTAACAGCGTCTCTGCCGTCGCTTCAATTGACCTTCCTAACAAAAGGCCATTTATTAACCAGCGCTCGGCGGTTCCCGGGCCGAGTGGAGCCTCGAGCCGGGAGGGATGGCACCGCCGAGGGCTCAGCCGCCCGGGGCCCCAGGCCAGGCCTCCGAGAGGGGCGCGGGGCTGCCGCGGGGGCCGGGGCGGCTGCTCAAGACCGACGTTAGCCCGCCTGGCAACTGGCGACAAGCCCCCGCTTCATCCTCAGCAGCTCCGCAGCGGACAGGGAGGGACCCACCGGTCCCAAAACCCTAACTGCACACTAAACGCGCTGACACACCTGCCCTGCGTTTGTACAACGCGTTGCAATTCTCAGAAAGCTTTCTGGGGTCCCTTCCTGACGGATGATCATACCAGACCTGGGAGGGGGCTGGGTCTTGTTACCCCTTAGAGAAGACAAAACTGAGGCGCAGGGTGATCGGACGCCAGGTAAGCGGCAGCCGCCAACCTGAGCAGAACCTGCCGTCCTCCCCCCCGGGTCTAATCTGCCTTCCACGACACTATGCAGAGAGACCAACATCCCGCCTGATGCCCGACTGAGAAAGCAGTTTCAACACTAATTATATCTAAAAATGCCAAAGCTCGTCTTTCTCCAGCCACAGCCCAATAAGTAAAGCAAAGGGGAGACAAGTACAGAAAGATAAAAGTAACATGGGATTAATTTCCCTCACACCTCAGTTTCAAGATTCAACATTTCCCTCATAAATAATTTACAACAATAAAAATGAGCTAAGGCCATGTTTGTGTAGGACGGAGGTAAATTTAGGCCTAATGAGGGAGATCCGAGCACTGCACAGGAGGGAATAGGTTGATGTATAGCACTGTGTGAGCACAATCGACAGCACACAGGGGCTCCATTACCAACTGCAAGTCGAGAGGCCGACCAGGAGGAGGGGCAGGCAATTTAGGGAAACTTCTACCATCCCAGCTGGGGCTGCAGGGAAGGTCTCTACAGGGAAAGCCAAAAAGTTGCCCGGGATTTTAGATAAGACAACAGAGGCAGAGATCTCTCAGAACTCTAAGACTGAACCAACCTGAAATTCAGCCAGTTCTCAGTAAATGCCAGGTGAGGAACAGAGGCGGTGATGGCACCTGGGAGTCTCGTCTACTCGCAGGCACGGGAAGAGCACAGCGGCAACACCGACCTTGAGTTGGTCCTAATCTCACCCCACAGGTCACCTGGCCCCAATCTCCATCCCAATCTCTACCCACAGCACATGGCCATCATTTCCAAGGCTGGGGGCTGCACAGCCTTACTCTGGGCAGGTACTGGAGTCTGCCCGGAGAGATTTCTCCACCAGGCAGGAGAATATGTGTGAATGTGCTGTGGGGTGTGTGTGTGTGTTCCATGTACATATTGGGGCTCCATGGGATCAGTTAAGAGGATTTTTTTCCCTGTCATGCCTGCTGAATGCTACGCAACAAGGCTGAATCAGAGAAAACCCGTCTCCTGCTTCTGCCTGCAATACTGCAAACAGTGCCTGGGGAAGGCCCCAGCCCGCAGCCCCCAGCCCTGCAGCACCTTGGTAATGCCGTCATCCCAGGTTCACAGAGAAATGAACTTTAACTATAAAGCCTCTCATACAGACAGCACACTGCTCCCTTGTAGCTGATCAAAGAATTACTACAACACTGTGCTTAATCCCTAAAAGTCAGCGGTGCTGGGCTTAACTGATGCTGAATATTGTTTCAGAATCAAAGGCATGCCTCCCGGCCCCAGTCTGGGAGAAAACTAAGCTACTGTATCACAGTTGAAAACTCAGGGGAACTTTGATATCATCTCTGTTTAATTTCCCCGGCCCTGTGAGCCGGGGGTTTATCTCGTTTTATCAACTCCTGTACTGAAATCAAAACCCAACTAACAGAGCTCAGACCTCTCTCCACTGGGGCCCGTCCAGCGGCGGGGTGGGGTGGATGCAACTACTGCAGGGGGGCGGTGGGAAGGGGGCGCTGCCATCAAAGGAGGCGCAACAGGAACCCCAACTCGGCCTCCCTGCAGGGTGAGGAAGGCCAGCTCAGAAGCAGCACCAGCGCTGCACACCGAGGACCCAAGGCGTGACTCGCACACAACTTTGGAGGAGAGAAATTTCAAAGTATGGGGTAGGGGGCAGGTTAAAATTGGGCTACTATAATTGAAATGACAAAAACAGTAGATTAATTAAGTCCCTATAGAAGGATGAACTTGCAATCAGCGTGTATGAAATGCAAAGTCAAGGGCACAAAAGACACAAACTGTCTACCCACATCCACCAAGCTTGCAGGGCTAGGGAAGAGCAGTGAATAAATATTTCACTTGCCATGGGAACCTCACTAAAAGCAGGGTCCAGGGCTGAGAGCAGGCTGTCCCCCAGTGAAAGCTGCCCCTGTGCCCGTCATAGGGCAGCTCTTTGCCAGTGGCAGCGGCGGTCTGCAAGAACCCACTCCCCCCTCTTGCCCCATGGTTACTGGCACCTTTTTTGCCAACAACTCTTTAGCAGGTAGAGAAGGACATGGCCCCATTCCTGTTGGAGGGAGCCCATGGCCAGGTTTCACCAACACACACCACAACGCACACAGACACACAAACTAGGCCACCTCCATGCAGCTAAGGTACAGGGACCTACCTCCTCAGGAGATGGCAGGCTGAGGCCTGAGTCCATGCAGCACCCAAGCGAATGGCTACTCATGGGGGACAGCACACAGGCTGAGAGGCGTCCACCGTGGAACCTCGGAATGGCAGCCTGGTGCCTCCTGCACTTGGTCTGGACCACTTACCTAGTCAGAAGCCAAATCACTCTGACAAACACTGTTGAGTATGGTCAGGTGGCAACAGGCCACAGGCTGCTGGGAGAGCTGCTAAGATATTAGGAAACTAAAGCAAATATTTTTCTAAGCTCTCCTAGATCACAAAGAATTTTCCAGCTAGGGAACTAACAATGGTGAGCACTTCCTTTTTCCCCAGTAAAGGCCTGTTACTTCTAATAAAGAATCTGGTGTATAAATGCATCCATTCTATCTGACCTATGCTTAGATTTCTATTAACCATTTGTATACCAAACAGATTTTACATAAACTGTGATATAGGCATCAAGTTATTGCAGCTCATACAGTGCCATGCTAGATCCTGGAATTCACTCTCCAAAAATAAATTCAGGATCAAGTTCTATAGCCCTGCTGTAGCCAAAGCCCTGCCTCTTACAGGCCTGACTGCAAAATCAGGGAACCTAGTGCTGGGAGTGAGGAGCAATCTCCAATACACTCTGAGCCTCACCCCAACCTGCCTACAAACACCACAAACCAGGGTCAGCCCTGCCCACTCCCATCAAGTCTTGCTGCCATGTTGTCCCCTGGAGAGAAGGAAGGAGGAGAACCCCAACAAAAGGCAGATGCTCTCCAAATGGAAGCCATCCCAGGAGGACACAGAGAAATGCTCTCCTGATGTTCAGTGATATAAGGTAAGTCATATCCTTCCCCTGATGGCCAGTGTCTACACACTGGCCAATATGTCACCTCAATGCCACACAAATGGGCTGTCAGGTTGGAAATCCTCAGAACACCTGGCTTCAGGTCAGCCAGACATGTCTCATCACCAACACTCTCCTCTCTGACTTTCATAGGGATCTTGAGAGATTCTTTTCATATGTGTGGTCATCTAATCATTCTACCTGTATGCTGATGACTTCCAAAATACCTCCATCACCCCGATTTTTCTCCTGAGACTCAGAGTCTAGTGAGTCTAGACTAGTGTCCTGCTGGCTCTTGCCATCTGCATGTCCTGGCTGACCATGCCATCCTCCCCCTGAACCATCTCCCACATTCCCAGTACCTGGCAGGACCCGGCACACAGCAGAAAGTCCGCAAACATTTATGGAGAGCCTTTGTGTAAGCAGTGAGGGAGAGTATGCGATGATGACGATGGACAATCCAACATTCTGGAGCAGATTCCAACTCTAGCCAGTATGAGTCACCTGCAGAGTCCATTAAAAGAGATTCTTGAACCCACTCCCAGAGATACTGATTAAGTAAGTACAGGGTGGATTTTGAGAAGCTGCATTTCTAACAAGCTTCGGGTCTGAACTCTGAATACAAGACAGCAGGTTCTCATTAGATGTTTGATGAATGAATGAACAGGGAAAAAAAAAAATAACTGGATGTAATCATCCATGGGAATAGCCTCAGAATGAGTCCCTCAGACTCTCCCTCCCCCAAACAGGTTGTCACCAGCCTACCATTCAAGATCTCGGTCACATTCTCCCCAAACCTTCCCTGACCACCCAGCCTCACAGCTGCTGTCACTGAGAACTCTGATCTTCATGGGGACATGGCCTTAGCACACACGTGTGTACAGGTACACATGTAAATACACAGAGAAACACACAGCCTTGCCTCTCAGAAGGTCATAGCACACTTTCCCTAGCAGAACAGTAGTTGTTCAAAGGCGTTATGTCTACCCTGTGCCTAGCTCACAGTGGGTGCTCAACAAATGGATTATGGGATTAGTGGGTGGGTGGGTAGATGGAAGTAAGGGAGAAAAGAAGGAAGAAAGGATCAAGTTTCCATCATCTTTTCAAAACTGCCCATCTTTCACTGTATTAAGAAGGGTACACAAAGCAGCAAGGGCCAGAGCAGAACCATGGGCCCCTTCCAATGACAGCGCCAGGCTGGGCATCAGTGAGCCCAGGACAATCACCATAATTCTGGGAATAGGCACTGCAGAGGAGGGGAGGCAGGACTGCAGCACTCCCAGTGGCTCCAGAAGTGATTATGACTCAGTCCAAGCAGACTGGATGAGGGCCTGGCAGGGGCCAAGGGGTCTCCAGGCTGGTTGCATAGAAGACTCCCCTAAGGAATTTGTAAAAACCACAGCTGCCCATTCCAACCCCTAGGTTGTGATTTAACTGGTCTGGGCTTGGGCCAAGACTGAATAGTGCACAGACCAGGCGAAGTGCTACTGTGCTGGGTGGGTACCGTGACAAAAGACATGGCTACCACCTGTGGAGTTCAAAGACTGGAGTCCCAAAAGAAAGGGACTGCAAGTGAGGGGACACTTCCTTCGGCCTTCGGAGATGTGAGGGAAGAGCAGGCGCTGAAGCTGGCCTCCTGGAAAGACAGTGGGTACAGAGTAATGAAGGTACTGAAGGCAAGAGATGCCATATCAGCAGTGGCGTGAACAAACACAGGCCATTGGGGGAACTGTGGGTGGCAGATGGGCTCTGAAGCAACCTTATGAAATGCTTAAACAAACAAACAAATAAACAAAACCGTTAAAAACCTGTCTGCATTTCTCTGCTATTCCTAAGGTCTAAGCAATGACATAGAGCTTCAGGAAGGAAGAGATTTGCAAGCCTCATATTTCCTCTCCTGTAACTGAATGCTTCTCGAACTGATGCCACTTCCTGCACACTGCCATGGGCCTTCTTGCTAGCTCCATAGGGGAATGGGAAGTAAAGCAGAGAACAGACAGGGCGCAAGCTCTGGAGTCAGGGATCTGAGCTTGACTCCCAACTCTCATGCTACATATAGCTGTGTGACCAGAGCCACATTAGCTAAACTGGGCCCAGGTTTTCACCCCCCTAAAACTGGAATAGTAGATAATAATTTGTTCTCTACAGGGTTATACTGTATAAAGAACTTGTAGAACTTGCATCAGAAGAAACAAGTGATAGAGTGAAAATGAACAACCTATGGAAGGGGAGAAAATATTTCCAAATCACATATCCCATAAGGAGTTAAAATCCAGATCTATACAGAACTTCTACAACTTAACAACAACAAAAACCCAACTACTTGATGAAAAAATGGGCAAAGGACTTGAGTAGTCATTTCTCCAAAGATGATATACAAACGGCTGATAAGCATATGAAAAGATGTCCAACATCACTAATCATTAGGGAAATGCCAACCAAAATCACATGAGCTATCACCTCATACCCACTGGGATGGCCACTAACAAGAGCCATAAAATTAGTGTTGACAAGGATTTGAAAACTGGAACCCTGCTGCACTGCTGGTGGAAACGGAAATGTAGCCACTCTCTAGAAAACAGTATGGTGAGTCGTCAAAAAATGAAACCTAAATTACTATAGGGTCTGGCAATTCCACTTCTGGGTATGTAGCCAAAAGAATTGGAAACAGGGTCTCCGAAAGATACTTGTACATCCATGTTCACAATAGCATTATTCACCAGAGCCAAAAGGTAGAAGTAACCCAAGTGTCCACAGACAAATATGGATAAGCAAAATGGGTATATACATGCAGAAGGATATTATTTCAGCTTAAAAAGCAAAGAAATTCTGGCACATGCTACAACATGAATGAATCTTGAAGACATTGTATGGTGTGAAATAAGCCAGTCATAGAAAGACAAATACTATATAATACCACATATATAAGGCCCCTGGATTAGTCAAATTCATAGAAACAGAAAGTAGAATGGTGGTTGCCAGAGCCTGGGGGAGGGGATGTGGAAACTGTTTAGTGAGCATAGGGTTTCAAAAAAAAAAAAAAAAAAATGAGTATAGGGTTTCATAAAATGAAAAAGTTCCAGAGATTAGCCGCAAGACAACGTGAATGTACTGAATGCCACTGATTTGTATACCTGAAAATGATTAGGATGGTACATTTTATTTTCTGTGTTTTTTACAATTTAAAAAGGGCATCTGTAATTGTGGTTTTCAAGTTTCAGTAAGCAGAAGTACAACCCAACGGGCGCCCGAGTGGTTCAGTCGGTTAAGTGACTTCCTTGGGCTCAGGTCATGATTCGGGATCCTGGGATCGAGCCCCATGCTAGCCTCCCTGTTCAGCGGGGAGCCTGCTTTTCCCTCTCCCTCTGCCTGTTCCCTGCTTGGGGCCTCTCTCTCTATCAAATAAATAAGTAAAATCTTAAGAAAAAAAAAGGGAAGAAGAACAACAACAACAACCCAAGGTTCCTCCTGTAAACACCGAGTCCCCGGGGCCCCTTCCCCAGATACTCTGATTAGATGATGTAGGTGTGAGGCCCTGGAATCTGCATTTTCTTAAACATCTTAGGGATATTTAGCATACTAAGAATTCATTTATTCTGTTCTGGTTCTAAAGGACCAAGGGATATTCTTTTGGATATTTTGCTTTGTTGATCAGTTTATGTTTAAAACACACATACACACACACTATGCTTCTCTGTGTGTGTATGTGTGTATAGAAAGATCTCATATTGATTCTAGCCACAGCCCAACAAGATGGTCTTCCAGTCCTCAGGGAAGTCGGAGCTACCAAGCTTCAGCATGTGACTTCTAGGCTCTAGGCCCATGGGCCTCTCACATTTCAGCCTACACAAGCTCCACATCTCACCAGAAGTGTGTCAGGTAAACCAAGCCTGTGCCCACAGGATGTTCCCAACAAGGGAGGTAATGTCAAGTACACCCTGCAGTGGCTCTACCTCCCAAGCAGCAGAGCGGAGGAGAGCTAACACAGGCAACCCCGCTGCGCACAGTGCAGACAACGCAGGGAAACCACAATTCTCAAGGGCAGCCCAGCAAGCAGAAGGCCAAGGATAGCCATGAGAGGGGCCAGTAAAACATGGGACTGGGAGAGTCTCAGAGAGAGAGCAAGAAGAGCCTGAGAGAGGCAGCTCATTCAAGGACCTCAGGCCTCCCCTCCCACAACCCAAATAGCAAAGGAGACTCTGCTCATTCAACCGCAACCTACTAAATACAGTGTTCTCAGCCCACCACATCCAGCCATGTAGTCATTTGTTATCTTCATCATCATAATAGCACCTTTGACATTTCCCATGCTTGGCTCCAACTCCATCATTACTTTCTAGTGTAGCAAGGATGTTGCTCTCTGAGCATGAAGCATGGAGCACTCGTAACCTGCTAAGGCAGCAGGGCCGACAACTTTTAGATTATGACTCCCCCAAAAGCAGATCTGCCAGAAAACTAAGAGCAATTAACCTTCAGCCACCACTTTACCCCTGCCAAGGTCCTGAGAGGGGACCCAGCAATGTGTTCACATGGTCATGTGGTTTTGTAAGATGTACAGAAGCAAGATATTCTTGTATTCCTTTTCTTATAACCCCTCTCTACTCCAAACTGTCTAACCCAGAAAACCAGGGTCTGCCTCTGGATTCCACCTAAATTTAGTGAGGACTCCCCCACACCCTCTGTAGTGCCACATGCATTCACATACATCTCATTCAGCCTTATGGGGTACGTTATATTCTTAAGCCACTTTTACATTGAAGGAAATCAGGATTCAGAAAGGTTCCGTGAGATTCCAGGACCTGCCTAGGGTCATCAGGACTACAGGAAGAAGACTGAGATTCAAATCCAAACCCCTAAATCCAAGCCCTGTGTTCTTTACCATTCTTTCCTAGTTGCCCTAAGGAAAGCTAAATAATAACCACAAACAGAAAGACCCTCTAAAGAAAAAAAAAAAATGAAGCTACTCTTCTGATTAATAAGTTAACACTTAATAATAATCACTAACTTCTACTGACTCACTTGCCCTATGGCAGGCACAAAACTAAATGCTTCTCTTGTAATATTTCATTCACTGCTCACCATAATCCTATGAGACAGATATCAGCCTTACTCTACCGATGAGGAAAGTGAGGCTCAGGAAAGTCTACTAATTTACCCAAGAATACACAGTAAGTAGAAAAGCCAGGGATTAAGCTGAGGTCTAATTCTAAAGTCCTTGCATTTAACCATGGTATACTGTTCCAGCTGCAAGGAGGGAACGCCTCCCAGTGGGATGGAGGGAGGCAGAGAAGATGCCTTCAGCATAAATCAGGAGTGTGGCCTAAGAGCTAGAAGGAAGGAAGGAGAAATGTTGATCAGAAAAGATGATTCTGGGGAACCCTGGGTGGCGCAGCGGTTTAGCTCCTGCCTTTGGCCCAGGGCACGATCCTGGAGACCTGGGATCAAATCCCACGTTGGGCTCCCAGTGCATGGAGCCTGCTTCTCCCTCTGCCTATGTCTCTGCCTCTCTCTCTCTCTGTGTGTGACTATCATAAGTAAATAAAAATTAAAAAAAAAAAAAAAGAAAGAAAAGATGATTCTGGGCTCAAATGAACCAGTCAATTGCTTCACATGGAGCTTGATGCCCAGATCCCAGCAGAGGTCCCATCTCTCAGAGGCCCCATTTAAATATTCTCTGCATGGCCCAGTATCTCAAAGGACCACAACAATTTCCAGTGAGCAAGAAAGGTGTCACCTGTGTCCCGTAACTAACCTTCGGAGTACCCTGAGCTTTTTGGTTTGTCTAGGTTTCCGCAGAGCTTATCCTCTTTTCTAGGCTTATCTGGTGCAGCTGATAAAATGAGATGAGATCCAGCCAGCTGTCAAGAAATGTACAATGAGATTATGCTGAGAAGGAACCACCAGAGACAAAGGCCCCTAAAGAGTCGCTGGCCTGTTGTGGCTTTTGTGGCAGAAACCTGAGTGGGCCCTGGTTCTTGGTCGGGGGCAGGGAGCAGAGAAGAGGCAACAGCCATTTGTCTTTTGCCTTCCTGAGGCCTTCCTCTGTGCCTTGCTGAGGAGGCTGCTGAGAGGCAGGGGACAGAAGAGTCCCATCTTTAGTGGTGAGAAAGGCTGATAATTTAGGAAGAGTTGTCCGCTGGTAACAAAGAGGAGAAAGGCGCTCATGGGTTTGCGCCTGTCGCTGGGGATCTGCGGTCCCCTGGTGCTAAGCCATAGCTCTAGTTCCAGCCCCTGCCCCTGAGCCTCATTAGGCTGAAGTCCTTGCGGGGTGCTCATCAACACACGCACCACACTTGCAGAATGGGTACTCTGGGTCTTGGGTGCTCAGGCCCGGCACCCCACCTTCATACAGGTGCCCTGGCATCTGGGTGTCCTCTCCGCTGCGTCCAGGTCACAGGTGAGGCCGGCCCCCCAGATGATGCTCAAGGCTCAGGTGCAAGCTGGTCTGCATCCACGTGACCACAGAGAGCCGGGCCCCAGGCCGGGCCGGTGAAACGACTGTCCTCAGGCTGTGCAGGTGCCCGCGGCGGCCTGGGCACAGGTGGGCCGCCTCCCCTCACCCGTCCCGCACCCAGCGGGCACTCGGGTCCCCGGCTCCCTCCCGCCTGCCGCGGCAAGGCCAGGCCGGTGTTCGGAGCCGCGGCGCGCGCGGGCTCGGGCAGGGGCCGCCGGGCCTGTCCCACGGCGGGCCGGGCTCGGGGCCCGCAGGCCTCGGCGCGGGCCCAGCTCCGCCCGCCCGCGCGCCCGCCCGCCCCTCGGCCCGGGGCCCGCGCCCGCCCGCCCGGCCTCCGCGGCCCCTGCCCGCCCGGCCTCACTTAACTGTTCCCCGTTGGGGCGGCGGCGGCGGCGGCGGCGGCGGGTCCCGGCTCCGTCTCACGCAGAAGCAGCTTCTCATCGCCCGGGCGGCGCGGGAGGGGCCGGGCCGGGGGCCCAGGCGGCGGGGCCGGCGCCGCAGCTCGAGCGCGAGCCTCACCGGGGAGCGGCGGGAGCGGCGGCGGCGGCGGCGGCGGCGGCGGCGGCGGGGGCGGGGCGGGGCGCGGCCTGGCGGCGGCGGCTCGGGCTCCCTCTCCCTCCCCGGGCCTGCCTCCCGGCCTCCGGCTCCGGCGCTGGCTCGCGGGGGAGGGGGCGGGAGCCCCGGCGTCCCGACCCGCCGCGCCTCTGCCCCGGCCCCGACCCGCAGCCCGGCCCGGCCCACGGCTCAGCCCGCGAGCCCCGGCCCCCCCCCCCCCCCCCCGGCCTCGGAGCCCCGGAGCCGCAGGCCTCTTGGCGCCTGGGCACCCGTTCCCGGTCTCGGGCAGGGCCCCGCAGCCCGCCCAGCTCTCCTAGGCCTCACTGCACAGCCTAGGGACCCCGGACGCCCCAGGCCTCTTGGCGCCTGGAGGAACACACGCGGGCGCGCGCACCCCCCCCAACACACACACACACACACACACACACACACACACACACACACACACACACGTCGGCCTCTTGCAGGGACACAGACCCTCCGAGGCTTTAGTGAACATCAGGCCACTCCTTCAACTCCGCGCACTCCCGTTCAGGAGACCCCACCGTCTCAAATGGCCCAACACAAGCCTAGCCAGGCCTCGGTCCCCTCTCAGAATGACCCCAATCTCCCAGCAATTCTCTGCCTCCCCTCTACGCTGGGCCAATGACCCACCCACAGAGCCCCAGATCCATGGTTATGGAACTGCCCTCAGGGAAGCATCTCCAGTGAGAGGTTAATAGAAGTGATGCCTCACAGTACTTGGGAAAAAGTACAGGCCAGAGGGTAAGATGAAGCTGGATGGGGAGTGGGGTCCAGAGCTTGACTCTCAGCTAGACTGGCTGGTACCAAAGACAAGAAAAGACTCTGAACCCTTAACCAAAAATGTCCTACACAGCCCCAGCAAGGCATCCCCAGACAGAGGCTGGCCTGCTATTTGAAAGAATTGTGGCCCGAAGGCCAGAGCCTTTAGAGCTGAGGACCGTGCAACAGTGATTGGCATCAATTTGCTAATACATCAAGTCTAATTTTCACACATTCTAAGCTTTTTAAAAAAAAAAAAATTTTATTTATTTATTCATGAGAGAGAGAGAGAGGCAGGGACACAGGCAGAGGGAGAAGGAGGCTCCATGCAGGGAGCCTGATGTGGGACTGGATCCCAGGACCCCAGGATGACGCCCTGGGCTGAAGGCAGGCGTTAAACCGCTGAGCCACCCAGGGATCCCCACATTCTAAGCTTTTCTAAGCAGAATTGGCTGTTGGGAAAATGTCCTGTGGAAAGCCAGGCAAGTGTATGCATTCTGAGTGCCTGTCTCACTCAGAAATGCCACTGGCTCAGATGGTTTTATAGACAAGTTCTTTCAGACCATTAGGGGACACACACTCCTTCTGTTATTTAAACTGTTACACAAAAGAAGAAAAAAAAAAGGGAAAAATGTTCCATTTCACTTCCCAAATTTAGTATAACTCTGATACCAAAATCTGACAGAGATTACACCAATAAGGAGAACTACAGATCAGAATAGAACACTGGCCTCTGGATAATTTAATATGGGTTATTCAAAAAAGAGGCTGTACAGTCAAATAATTTGAGAAAGTACTGCATGCCATTTAGAACCTATTTTTTAGAGAATCACAGTATTTGTATATTAATGTCTCTGTGAAGCCTAGGAGTAAAGAAACACATTTAACCTGGCATTTCTCAAACTCATCTGAGCCAGCACAACCTTTTTGAAAATTCACCAATTATTTCTAATATGTGAATCATTACTATACACCAACCTATATAAGTATATAATAGTTTTAAAGCTATGAAACAATATTTTAGCAATTTCAATCCAACTTGTTGTAAAACAACTCAAAATCCACTATGATTAAGCAAGGTTTATTCCAGAAGCGCAAGAATAATTCAACATCAAGGAGCCTGTAAATTCAGTGTATTGTTAAAGAAAAATAAATCACAGGATATTTCAACAAGACAGATGCTTTAAAAGTATTTGATAAACTTCAACACTGATTACTTATTCATTCTTAAAAACCTCTTCGTAATCTAGGAAGAAAATGTAAACTTAATATGATAAAGTTTATCAGAAGCCATCAACAAACATCTTTAATGGTGAAACACTAAAGGTATTCTCATTTAAGCCAGAAACACAACAAGGATCTGCTATAGCTGCTACAAACTATTTCCAATGCAATAAGATAAGAAAAATAAATAAGAAACAAATATTGGAAAGGAAGAGACAAAATTGTCATTACCTGTTCATGATTTTAAGTGCGTACCTAAAAACAAGAGTTGAAGAGAATCAGCCAAAAATCTTAAAGAATTTGGCAAAATGGCTAGTTATAAGATAAACACCAAAATCAATGGCTTTCCTAAATATTAAGGGAAAAGACTTTGTTTCCATAGAAGGAAACTTCTGTGTTCTTTTTGGCTTCTGGCTGATTGCAGAGAGCAAATATTTTTATGTGTTCTCTCCATGTGGCAAGTGGACCTGTTTCTAATGCAGAGAGATGCTATTGTCCAGCTACTATAGAGGTAAATCTATCCAATTCGGGGGAAATATAGCAAGTTGACTTGGCTACAGATCAAAAGCTACACTTTCCTATCAATTTCCAGGATTCTTATCTCCTATGTCTCTTTTCTGTATCTATGCCTCAGTTTCTTCCCAATTCAGAAGAGGGAGAGAGGTATTACTTATAAGATCCCCTAAGTACAGCACTAAATAACCAGTGATTTCTACTTAGAAAGTATGATATTTTTTAAGAACATTATATTCACATTAGGAATTCATACTATAAAATACCTGGGCTTAACCTTTACCTTTAACAAGAAATGACAAGGCCCACAGAAAGAAAACTATAAAACTTTACTGAAAAACATAGAGGTCCTTAATAAAAGGAAAAACAATAAGTCCCTGGGGTAGAAGTCTCAATATTGCAAATATGTCATTATCTCCCCTAACTCAATTTATAAATTTAGTGGAATTTAAATTAAAGAACCAATATGATTTGAGGGATGGGCTGTAATGGAAGATGACAAAATTATTATTTTTTTAATATTTTATTTATTTATTCATGAAAGACAGAGAGAGAGAGAGAGAGAGAGAGAGAGAGGCAAAGACATAGGAGGAGGGAGAAACAGGCTCCATGCAGGGAGCCTGACATGGGACTCAATCCTGGGACTCCAGGATCACGCCCTGGGCTAAAGGCAGGTGCCAAACCTCTGAGACACCCAGGAATCCCTGACAAAATTATTTTAAAACTGATTTTGATAAATATGGGAAAATATACAGGAAAATTTTGAAACTGATAATAGTATAGTAAATTTATTATAAGAATATTAATAATGAATATAAAATATAATGTAGAACATTATAACTCATATGTCATATATTTTATTATACATTAATATAGTAACTTATATTTTAATATCTGTTAGAGCAGTAATAATACTGGTTATCTAACATATTAAAATGTAACATAAGGGAACTGAATGACTCAGTTGGTTGAGGGTCTGACTCTTGATATTGGCTCAGGTCATAATTTCAGGATCCTGGAATCAAGCTCCTTGGTGGGCTCTGAGCTCAGTGGGGATCTGCTTGAGATTCTCTCTCTCTCCTTCTCCCCCTGCTCCCCTCTCCAAAATAAATAAATCTTTAAAAAATATATACAACTTTAGCAAATAAAATTGTGGGCCACCAGTGTAGGAATAAACTTTTATCATATATTGAGTTCCCTGTTTATAAATGCTTTGTTATATCCACTGATCCATTTGGATATTCCTAATGCTCCACTCCAAACCATATTATCTTGCCCAGATCACTTCAATAACATCCTTACTGGTCTCCTGGCTTTGCCTCCATTCAAACAATGGAAAACAGCAACCAGAGTGATCATTAAAATAACAATAATAGCAATAAAACGGCAAGTCACTTCCTTTCTAAAGGCCCTCCAGTGACTTTCCAAAAAATAAAATAAACTCAAATGCTCCAGACTAGATCTCATGCTCTCTGGACCTTGTCTGCCCCTCTATCTTCTTAGCTGCTCTAGCCATACTGGTTTCCTTTTAGATATTTAAATATGAAAGCTCTTTCTTCCCTAGAGGATTTCACCTACAGCATGCCTCCTCACCATATTTACAGCATCTGAGCCCTTCTCATCCTTAAACTTTCAGCTAAATGTCACCTCTTTGGAGGTGTTCACTGGTCATCTAAGTAGCTTCTTTTTGTATTCATACGACATCTGTTCATTTCCCTTTTTTTAAAGATTTTATTTATTTATTCATGAGAAACAGAGAGAGAGAGGTAGAGACACAGGCAGAGGGAGAAGCAGGCTCCATGTAGGGAGCCTGACATGGGACTCCTTCCCAGGTCCTCAGGATCATGCCCTGGGCTGAAGGTGGGGTTAAACCGCTCAGCCACCCAGGCTGCCCACATCTGTTCATCTCCCACTTATCACTCATCATATTATGAACTATTTACTATTTGTTTACCTGTTCAATTCTCAGTCTCCCCACCAGACTAAAAGCTCCACCATGGTATCTGTTCATCAAGCATAAATGTGCCCCATGTACTAGCCCCTCAATAAACATTTGTTTAATATATAGATGTGTCAACATTTAATACGTGCATACCCTCTGTCCATGTCTAATACTTATCCAGAGTAAACAATCAGGCAAGTGCACACAGATGTATGTTCAAGGATAATTATTTCAGCATTGCTTATAATGAGAAAATATTGGATATATCCTAAATGCCTAGCAATGGAAGATTGAGCCATTAAAAAAAGCTGTATTGACATAGAAATATACCATGGTATATTGTTAAGTAAGAAAATAAACCAAAACAGGATATAGAACAGAATGCATTTATTCTACATATAAAATTATTAATTGTATATGTATTTATGCATATTTATATGTATTAAAATGCATTAGATACTTGGAAAATGTATACCAAACATTAATAGTTTAGTGGCTATCTGTAGGGGAGGATAGAGATTTTCATTTTCTATTTTAGCATATCTGTATCTATATTTTAGCATTTTAGGAATATGGACACAAATTACAGAACACCCAACCAACAGTAGCTTGAACAATAGGCATTTATTTTGCTGGCCAGAAGTCATCTACCTTCAGTCTTCCTGTTACAGGAGGATGAAGACATTAAGAACACATGTCCTATCCTTTGCTGACATCCTTAGGTGGTTGTCGTTTATGGTTTACTTGTGACCTCCTGGGCACAGAATGGCTCCTCCAGCTTCAAATGTCATGGCTTCCTCTTTCACAGCACAAAATCAGGTGGGGAGCAAAATCTTTCCCAGGAATTCCCCAGCAGATCTGAAGATCCCAAGGGTCAGAAATGGGCCATGTGGCCCCTCCTAACTGTAAGGGAAGCTAGGAAATTGGCTTTGGTAATCATGCTCACCTCCTGAGTTTGGTCATATTGACATGCCATTTAAAAATTACTATTTCCTTGGAAAATAGCGTGGAAGTTCCTCAGAAAATTAAAAAATAGAACTACCATGTGATCCAGCAATCCCACTTCTAGGTATATACCCAAAAGAAATGAAAATAAGATCTCAAAGAGATACCTGCACTCCCATGTTCACTGCAGCATTATTTAAATAGCCAAGACATGGAAACAACACAAGTGTCTTTTGAGGGATGAATGGATGAAGAAAGTTCAAGATACACACACACACACACACACACACACACACACACAGAGGAATATTATTCAGCCATTAAAAAGAAGGAAATCCTGTCTTTGTGACAACATAGGCAAACCATGAGGACAATATGCTAAGTGAAATAAGTAAGACAGAGAGGGACAAATATTGTATAATCTCATCTATATGAGGAATCTAAAAAAACGGACCTGATAGAATGAGTAGATTGGTGGTTGCCAGAAGCACTGGGGGGATGGGAGATAGATGACAGTGGTCAAACGGTACAAACTTCCAGTTATGAGATGAACAAGTCCTGGGGATCTAATATACAGCATGGTGACTACAGTTACCTAATACTGTATTGTATACTGAAAAGCTGCTAAGAGACTAGATCTTAAAAGTTCTCACTCAACACACAAAAGCTACTATGTGAGGTGATGGGTATGTTGTTAACCAGCCTTCCTATGGCGATCATTTCACAATACATATGTATATCAAATCATCATGTTGTATATCTTCAAACTTAAACAACTTATATGTCAATTCTATTTCAACAAATCTGGAAAAACAGGGACACCTGGGTGGCTCAGTGGTTGAGCGTCTGCCTTTGGCTCAGGTCCTGGGATGGAGTTCTGCATTGGGTTCCCCATGGGGAGCCTGCTTCTCCCTCTACCTGTGTCTCTGCCTCTCTCTCTGTGTCTCTCATGAATAAATAAAATCTTTTTTTTTTCAATCTGGAAACATAAAAAATAAAATAAAAAACAATCAGTTTCCTTATCAGGGACTAAGGCAATTCAGATTTTTAAAAATTTTAATAATGAATATAATCAGGAAAGAAAAAAGTCAATGTATGTAAGACATAATGAGATCCCAGAGAGTGTTGAATGAAGTATGGCTAACAGTTTGGAGAGCAGGTCCTTGCTGCTTAGAAGGCCTTTCCCATGCAGGCCAAACACCAACTTGGTCAGCCTCCTGAACCTGAGATCACCACCACTCACTTCTGTCTTCTCTGGCCCTCCCTTAAAGCTCTCTCAATTAATAAATACATCATTACTCTTCAGGCTAGTTTCTGGTATTGATCTGTGGGAGCTAGAATGGAATGATTCTGCCTTAAGAGAGCGAGGGTAAAATCTCATCGGTTATCAGTGTTGCTGGCTAAAACAGAACTTTGCCCTAAACTGTACAGTTTTTGATCTGGTCTCTGCTCTCAGAGTGAACACAGATGCTTGTAGGAGTAGAAGGTAGGCAGGTGGGATAAACGTGCTAGTGGGACAGGTGTGCAAATGTGGCTGGCTTTCTTTCACAGAGTGACTAGAAGGATGTGAAAAATAAATACAGAACAACCACAAACAGTGCTGTTGAAACTCAGAGATCATAACCATGTGCAGAACTGCTTTTATTATACAGAGGTACCACATAATGACAGACCCAAGTTGTGATTCTTTCAATACCTTTCCTAGTCAGGAGGAGCTTGCTCCAGAGACCTGGCACAAAGACGGCAGCTTCCTTTTATTTAGATTGTAGGCTTCAGGAGGGCATGCACCTCAGGAGTCTTGTCTCTCTTTTCACCACTCCAGGACATAGTAGGTACTCAACAAAAATTTCTTGGGTGAATAGTGTCATTCTCTGTTTTTTTTTTTAATTTTTTAAAATTTATTTATTCATGATAGTCACACACAGAGAGAGAGAGAGAGAGAGAGAGGCAGAGACACAGGCAGAGGGAGAAGCAGGCTCCATGCACCGGGAGCCCGACGTGGGATTTGATCCCGGGCCTCCAGGATTGCGCCCTGGGCCAAAGGCAGGCGCCAAACCGCTGCGCCACCCAGGGATCCCAATAGTGTCATTCTCAATGGCAGTTAGAAATCCAGATAATTTCATTCACAGGCATTTCCCCGGTGCCAGGCACTGGGCTCGGCCCCTCTGCATAAATCATTTCACTCAATACTGATATGGATCCCATGATGTAGGGATTATGATTATGACAACTATGGAGACCAGGTCTTCCTAAGGCACATTGTGGTAAGTGGGGTCAGAGGCGTCAAACCCCACACTGAATGCTTATAGTTTTGCTATGCAGAACTCTTGAACAGGATTCCCAGAGTCCTGGAGAACATTCTGTTGGATGGAGTCCTACTCTTTCATGGACAGCGGTTGTTCCTTCAATCCCTCACTGAGAGTCCTGGCTAGGCTTCTGGATTTAGAAAGTTGGTTTGGCCCTCAAGATGTGCATAATCTGGGGACACCATGGTGGCTCAGTTGGTTAAGCATCTGCCTTCAGCTCAGGTTGTGATAGTAGGGTCCTGGGACGAGTCCCACATCAGGCTCCCTGCTCAGCAGGAAATCTGTTTCTTTTTCTCCCTCTGCTGCTCATGCTTGCTTGTGTTCTCTCTCTCTCTCTCTCTCTCTCTTTCTCATGCTTGCTTGTGTTCTCTCTCTCTATCTCAAATTAATTAAATAAAATCTTTTTTAAAGAAAGATGGGCACAATCTGGAGGAGATTCAGATTTTGCTGGTAATGATCATCTGGTTGTCAGCAATAGAAATGCACCCTAGCTTAGGCAAAAAAGAAAATTCGTGGAACAAATGGGGATTCTCATGGAAGCAGACACAAGGCAGGAAAGTTCTGAGGCTTTTCCAGGGTCACACATCCTCCTATTACACTTTCTCCTCATGTGTCTGCCTCTGTTCTTCACCCTTTCTAACAGATGGCTCTTCTCTTCTCCTCTCCCTGTCCACAGTCTAATGTGGCTGCCATAATGGTACCCTCAGTTGGCTATGTATCATGTAGTTCCAGTGACCCGAGACATGGACAAGTGTCTCTACATTCTAATTCCAGATTTAGGGGGAGAGAATCAGAAAAGCCCACTAGTGATTAGGTCCACT
This sequence comes from Canis lupus familiaris, assembly GCF_011100685.1. Classification (NCBI taxonomy): domain Eukaryota; kingdom Metazoa; phylum Chordata; class Mammalia; order Carnivora; family Canidae; genus Canis; species Canis lupus. The sequence goes on from NC_049230.1 coordinate 57,003,173, forward strand.
CTGGACCAAATATACTGGACACAGGGGAGGATCACATCTATTTAGCCATGTGCTGGCACTGTTGTCTGCAAATATTTCTCCCAATGTAGCTTGTCTTCTTATTCTCTTGATGCTATGGATTTTTTAAAAAATATTTATTTATTTATGATAGTCACAGAGAGAGAGAGAGAGAGAGGCAGAGACACAGGCAGAGGGAGAAGCAGACTCCCTGGGGAGCCTGCTGCGGAACTCGATCCCAGGATCCCATGATCAGGACCTGAGCTGAGGGAAGATGTACAACCACTGAGCCACTCAGGTGCCCAATGCTGTGGATTTTTAATAGTGAAATTGGAAAACTGGAAGCCAAGAAGTTAATCTTTATTTTTGTTGTTTGGTTTTGGTTTTACTTTGTATCATTTCTTCCCTGAAGAACTAAGCCTTGGGAAGGAGGTTTTAGGGAGGGAAGAGGCTCGGGTTGAAGTGCTAGAAGGAATTACAAAGGAGAAAACTCATCGAGTAATCTTCTAAAATATTTATCAACGGGATCCCTGGGTGGCGCAGCGGGTTGGCGCCTGCCTTTGGCCCAGGGCGCGATCCTGGAGACCCGGGATCGAATCCCACATCGGGCTCCCAGTGCATGGAGCCTGCTTCTCCCTCTGCCTATGTCTCTGCCTCTCTCTCTCTCTCTCTCTCTCTGTGTGTGTGTGACTATCATAAATAAAAAAAAAAAAAAAAATATTTATCAACAATGCAGGTATATTATAGTGTGAAGCAACCTGCCCAAGGGCATCAATATATAAGGCCGAAGTCCTGTAACAGTGAAAAGAGAAATACTCATTCTTCCAGGAAGAGGCTCCAGAGAAAAAGGATGGACACTGGTTTGTGAAGAATGAGGAGCAGTCACCAGGTAGACAAAGGAGGAAAGCTGTGGCAACAAGCAGAGTAAGGAGGACGGTTAGGGATGACGGGAGCTGTCGTGAAGGGTAAGTGGCCAGAGGGGTGAGGGTGAGGTTAAGTGGAAGGACCAGCCAACCCGGGCTCCAGGACAGTAGTTAAAAGACATACATCGGGGATCCCTGGGTGGCTCAGCGGTTTGGCGCCTGCCTTTGGCCCAGGGCGCGATCCTGGAGTCCCGAGATCAAGTCCCATATCAGGCTCCTCACAGGGAGCCTGCTTCTCCCTCTGCCTGTGTCTCTGCCTCTCTCTCTCTCTCTCTCTCTCTCTCTCTCTCTTTCTGTCTATCATAAATAAATAAATCTTAAAAAAAAAAATAAAAGACATACATCACATAAAATCTCATATCCAAAAACCAGTTTTAAATATCAGCCTGTACTGAAGACTTCCAACTCTGTCTCTCGCCTGGTCCTCTTCCCTGAACTATGAACCTTTTTTTCTCCAACAGCCTACCAGACATGCACGTCTGAATGTCCAGTGGGCATCTCCAATGTAACACTACCTCTAGAACCCAGCACCTGATGGCACCTTCCAAACCTGCTCCTCCCTCCATCTGCCCCATCTCACCTGTTAGAAACTACATCTTTCCAGGTGCTCAGCCAAAAACCTGGGAGCCCTCTCTGCCTCCTTTCTTTCTTATATACCTCACATACAATATTTCAGCCTCAAGGCTCAGAGCAGTAAAGGAGGTGTGTCCACTGAAGGCCAAGTTTCTTTTCCTCTGTGTGTAAGAAGGCTGAGCATGTTCCATTTGAAGTGTGCATATGAGCTGGCTCGGCAGAAAAAGCAGGGGGCACAGGAAGGAGGTGCTCTAGGCAGAAAGGATATACACAAAGGGCATAAGAGGAGACGGAGGTCTTGTGCGGGGGGAAGGGGGGATCAGTCTGACTGGAGGAGGCTGGGTAAAGTAAGACTAGACAAGCAGGTGGGATCCAGCCAGCTGGTACTGGTGTCAGTGTCCCTTTGCCCTGTCCCCAGTCACCAGGACACGTGCTTACCCCCTGTGCATTCACCCAAACTTCTGCCCTTTGCCTGTGTGGCTACCCTTGGCTCTTGGCATCCTGATTCCTAAACCTCTGTGTTTGGCTCTGGCCCTTGGCTACTGTTGTTTACTCAGCCTAGCAGCCTCCAAGACTTCTTCATGGACCAGTGCTTATCAATGAGGCAGGAAATGCAAGTAGGGAAATGTGAAAAATAAAGACAATGTGGCATTATATAAGCAGAACTGCATTTCTGGGGGGCACCTGGGTGGCTCAGTCAGTTAGGCATCTGCCTTCGGGTCAGATCATGATCTTAGGTCCTGGCATCGAGCCCCACATTAGGCTCCCTACTCAGTGGGGATCCTGTTTCTCCCTCTCCCTCTGCTCCTCTCCCCTGCTTGGTGCTCTCTCTCTCTCTCTCAACTATCTATCTCATTCTCTCTTTCTCAAATAAATCTTTTTAAAAATTGAAAAAAAAAAACTGCATTTCTTTCTGTAAATTACAGACATCCCAGGAAAATAGCTGGACATACTGAATGAACGCAACACTGAGAATGCTTAAAATTTAGGCTACAGGGTAAGCACAAAATTCATCTTAGGAGCCGAAAGGGAAAGAGCTCTCCAACAGGTAAACAGTTTTTACAACAATAAGAAGCCTGTCTGGCTGTCAGTTGAGAGGGGCATGATGTAAACTCTAAGATATCACAGTAAAAGAAGACACATAGTGATTTCAAATGTTGACTTGCAAATTGAAAGTTTTGAGAGTGATTCTTTGAATGAAAAGTGGTAGTTTGCCTCAAGCAGCTTCTCATACAGGCAACTTGAAACAGTTCCACGGTAGGTCATGGCACAGATTCACTTATTTAATGATGATAAAAGGTCCTCACAGGTAATTCCAGGAAGCCAACAAATGTACTTTTTCTGTGCATGTTGGGCTCGTGTGACAATGCACATGCATGGTGCATGTGTGCATGTGTATGATCTGTCTTTTCTGTGAAAGGAATGTTCTTTATTGTGCTATTATTTTCTTCTGACTTATAAATATTAACATACCCTTCATTTTCTGAAATAAAGTGACAGTACATACTTACGAGACAAAATAACTTTTATTGGCTTCCAAATTAGTTTTTGGAATTTACAAATCCAATGATCCCAAAATCTAGGAATCAGGGCCTCCCCGATTAAACCTTTGGTTTTGAAATCTTGGCTCCAGCTTTGACCAGAGCATCCTTTCAAGATGCAACTTTCCATGGGTTTTGTTTTTCTTTTTTCTTTTTCTTTTCTTTACTTTTCCTTTTTGTTGTTTTTTTGTTTGTTTGTTTGTTTGTTTTTGGTTTTGGGTTTTTTTGTTGTTGTTGTTCCAGGAGGCAAAATTTGCCCAGTATTAAGGGTCACAAGTGAGAAATCCAAAAGGCTATAATTTTGGAACCTAATCATAGCTGGGGCTCCCACTACTCATGGTTCACATGTGTCTTACAGTTGCCAGAAGTGCAGCCTTGAAATCAAAGACAAATCAAAGTCTATTACTACCTGTGGTAGAGACTGCTGGGAGCTCTCAGGTGTATCTGTGAGCTCTTCTATGTTGCCAGCCTCCCTGTGGTTAGCTTGGCCCCCAGTAGTGCTGGCCAATAGGATGTGAGCAGAGCCATTTGCATCACTTCAGGCTAGGGTGGATAAGATCTGGTGTGCCTTCTCTCCTCTCACCTCCTTCTACCAGTCCCTGCTTAGATGACGTATGGTGACTGGAAGCTACAAGTTGATGGAGCTATAAAATGGAGGCAGCCTGAGGTCCTGAGCTGCCATGGAGAGGAAATTCTCCAAATACACAGTTGCAACTCAAGAGAAAAGTAACTCTCACGGTGGAAAGCCACTGAGATTTTAGAGTTTATTTTTTCCTGATGTATCCTACTCTGACACATCATCTTGCTAAAATTCCCTCCAGTGCCTTCCTCTTCCATTTGGACAAAATCCCACCACCCTTTCCTTGGCCTGCAAAGCCCAACATGTGCCCTGCACACCTCTTGATGTCCCCCTCCTGACCCCTGCTCCCACATTCACTGTGCCCTAGCTACACCAGCCTTCAAAGGATGTCAGAACATGCCAAGCCATTCCCACCACAGAGCATTTTCACCAGGAATTCTTTGGCTTGGAATATGCTGCTGCCAGCTCTTACTCTCTCTTGACATTCACCTCACCCTCGAGGTAGCAGAGAAGCCTTCCTTGATCATCTAAGTTGAAGAGATTCCATTTGTCACTCTGTGTCACCATATTTTATGTTCACCCTGGCATTTATCACTCCCTGGTTATTTTCTTGTTTATTTAATTGTTTGTCTGTTTCCCTTCTTATCTGTCTTGTTTACAGCTGATTCCTCAGTGCCTAGCAAAGAGCCTGGGGCAGATTCGGGGCTCTACATGTATTTGCTTTGTAGATGGATGAACAAAGAAATGCCCCTGATACTCTTGCCCTGTGTCTGCCCAAAGAGTTCACTGTGCCTAGTAAGCAACTGAACGGTGGTCCTGTTGTCTACTGCTGTGCTACAAACCTTCCCAAAACAGGCTTACACTAACAGCAATCATATGCTTTGCTCATGAATTGGGGGGGGGGGGGGGTGGCTGGGTTCTGCTAGGTATTCTCACCTGGGGTCTCTCATGAGGATATAGGCAGATAGTGACTGGGGCCCAGCTCATTTTAAAGACCTCTTTATCCTGCTCTGTGACTGGGAAGACTCAAACATCTGGGGTTTTACTCCGCTGACCAGCTGTGGGACTTTAAGATTACTTAATCTCTTTGAGCCCATGATCTTTATATATAAAATAGGAGGAGAAGTAATAATAACATCTACTATTTATTTGACACCTATTATATTCCAAGCACCATATATGTTAAACTGCATGCCTGTTTCCCCGAATCCTTATAACAACCTATTTGTAGATATTCCTATTACAAAACCAACTTATTTTATAGATGAAGAAGCTGAAGTTCAGAGATGTTAAATGTCTTGCTCAAAGGCATGCAGCTAATTGTGCCAGAAACTTCTAGTTAATGTAGTGCATTGGGTCAATATGGGAAATCCCTACTCCTACTTTACATACAATAAAATGCAAGATAAAATACAACCGAAAAATGTAAAGGCATAGCTGAGGACAAAGCCAAGAAAGAGGGAGCCTCAGGAATCAGACAAAGACAAGGGCAGTCCTGGTGGCTCAGAGGTTTAGCGCTGCATTCAGTCCAGGGCCTGATCCTGGAGATCCGGGATGGAGTCCCGCGTCAGGCCCCCTGCATGGAGCCTGCTTCTCCCTCTGCCTTGTGTCTCTGCCTCTCTCCCTCTCTCTCTCATAAATAAATAAAAATCTTAAAAAATAAAAAAAGTCAGGACAGTGAGCAGGATCTGAGGTTGAGGGGCTCTCTGGGATGGGGCAGGTGGGAGCCAGGAGTCCCAAGGAGGTTGCTTGCTCAGAGAAAGAGGCACCGAGACAACGCTGCCCAGATCTTCCTGCAACCTGTTCCTGCGAGCAGCCACGAGACCTTTAACGGAGCCGGGGTGCCCAAGTAGCCTGGCCAAGTCCAGCCTGGAGCAGGGGTTCCAGCTGGCCACCTGATCCCTTGCCTGGGTTGCTGACCGTCAGGCACTGTCAATTTATTTAAACATTCAACCTAATAAACCATCTCCAGCCGCCTCTCTAGTTGTCCTTTCTAGTTAACATCCACTCTAAAACTCTGTTAGAACTGACAAAAGATAAAGAAGAAAAAGGAAACCTTGGGAAGGAAACAAAACACTCGTAAATCCGAGAAAAATCAAAGCCGAAATTGCAATTGCCGTTAGAATGCGTGAGCTGGAAAACACTCGTTATCAAAAGGTGGAGACTAATAGAGCCAAGGCCACAGTTACGAGGGGCCTTTTGGCCTCCCAGAAATCTGTGGTGGTAGCACCGGGCTGCGAGTTTCGCCGCAGGAACACTGCGGAGGCTGCAGAGCACCCCTAGGTGAGACGATGGGCAGGCCGGGCAGGGGGCTGGAAGGGAGAAGAGCAGCTGGTCCCAAAGACAATTCTGGGTTACGGTGGGTCCCAGAAGAAACTGTCACAGAAATGGGATAGTGCCATACTTATAAACAGACCAGGACAGAAACTCTGCCTTTTGGGAATCCCTGGGTGGGGGATCCCTGTGTGGCGCAGCGGTTTGGCGCCCGCCTTTGGCCCAGGGCGTGATTCTGGAGACCCGGGATCGAATCCCACATCGGGCTCCCAGTGCATGGAGCCTGCTTCTCCCTCTGCCTGTGTCTCTGCCTCTCTCTCTCTCTCTCTGTGACTATCATAAATAAATAAAAAAAAAAAATTTAAAAAAAAAAAAAAAAAAAGGGAATCCCTGGGTGGCTCAGTGCTTTGGCGCCTGCCTTCAGCCCAGGTCGTGGTCCTGGAGTCCTGGGGACGAGTCCTGTGTCAGGCTCCCTGTGTGGAGCCGGCTTCTCCCTCTGCCTGTGTCTCTGCCTCTGTCCCTCTGTGTCTCTCATTTAGAAAAAAGAAGAAAGAAAGAAAGAAAGAAAGAAAGAAAGAAAGAAAGAAAGAAAGAAAGAAAGAAAGAAAGAAAGAAAGGAAGGGAGGAAGGAGGAACTCTACCTTTCAACATTATGGGGGGAAATGTCTGCCTGCTGAGCCGCAAAAGAGACCAAAGGCTTGCGCTCAACCTGGGCACAGATAGACAAGTAAATGCAGGGCCCAGGGCCACACCGAGCTCCAGCATAAAGCGTGGAGCCCGGGCAATCAGCCCAGGAAGTTAATAAAGCAACCTCACCCGAGACCAGACAAAAACTGGATCCCCAGCGGAGGCTGCTTCAGACTGCTCTGTTGATGCAACCCAGGGCATGCGGGCCCCCGGGGGCAACAAGCCCTGCTGAGTGCGAGTTTGCAAACATCAGTTACAAAGCACACAAGAAACAAGCCCCTGAGAGAAAGGTCTGGTGGGTACATCCGAGGGGAACACTTGCCTCAGGACCTGGAGATGAAAGAACGACCTGAGAGCATGTGCATGGAAGCCTGTTCCATGATATGAATGAGGGATGGAAGGCACAGGGAGTAAGGGAAACGAATGGGCTTGCATGCAGTAGGGCTGATATTCAAACCCTGGTCTCAGCTGAGCTGATGCTGCCACTTAAGGTCTGTGTACTGGGGAAGGAGAGGGGGCAGAGTGAAAGAACCCCTGTCCTGACCATCTCCTTCCCCTTTGTTTCCCAACACAAAATTTGCTCCCTGGGTTAGAAGCCACCAGCGTCCACCATCTCTGGACTGCCACCGATTTTCCAAAAAGAAAGCACTCAATCCCATTTATCATAGGACCGATGGGTGTCGTAGAGAAAGTGAGGCTTAGCTACTGCCCTGCTGCTCTGGGGCTTAGGGTGCAGACTGTGGGTGGAGAGTGAGAAAGGGTCAACGCTGGGGGGTGGAAGGGGTGCTGGCTGTGTGCTGACCCTGGCCTTCGTGAGGACACCCCCCACCCAGACACTGCTGCTTCTTCCTCCCCACCCCCACTGGGATCCAATTCAGTCCCATTGTTTTCCTTCTGTATCTCCTCTGCTGACAGTTTTAAAGACACCAACATGCCACCGCACCCACCCTGCAGCCAGCCCAGCCTCAGCTGCTGTCCGCTTGCCGTCATCACCAACATATGTTTAACCCGCTGTTCTTTCACTTTTGTAAACATACTGTCTTCTTTCAAATCTCAAATTAATATGATCTTTCCCCTCTCCTTTCAAATCCTGCCTTGCAGCCACATGCTTGATCAGATTTCACATTTACGGATACATGTGAGATGGGACTCACGTGCACAGGGCCCAGTGGCGGGCAGATCCTGCACCCCCAGGCCCCGAGGCCCCAGACCTCTGCTCTCCTAGAGGACCTACCATGCTGTGGCCACCCTCACAGCGTGGTCAGGTTGACTCCAAACACTGTGGAAGCCTCATAAACACAGGTACACCGAGACCCAGGAGCCTTGAATGTCAGACACCAGGATGGACGTACACACGGTCACTGACACAGACTCACAGGTGTGCAACCAGCAGTCAGCAGAACCCACAGAACAGCCATGCATTCACAGACATTGCTATGGACTGAACTGTGTCTCCCAAAATTCACATGTTGAAGTTCCAACTCCCAGTACCTTAGCATGTGACTGAATTTGGAGATAGGGACCTTAAATTGGCAATTAAGGTCATGAGGTCATTGTGTGGGCCCCAATCCAATATGACTGGTGATCTTTTAAGAAGAGAAGACTCGAATACAGATCCACACAAAGGGAGAGCCTGGGAAGACACAGGAAGAAGGAGGCCATCTGAAAGCCATGGAGGGGCCTCAGAAGAAACCAGCCCTGCCAACACCTTGATCTCAGACTTTCAGCCTCCAGACTGTGACAAAATAAATTTCTGTTGCTTAAACTATCCTGTCTGTGGTATTTTGTTTGGCAGCCCTCGAAAATGAATACAGACATGGAAACCAAGAGATCGCCAACATCCTTCTACCCCAAGACCCACTGCCACCTTCCCAGACTCACACGGAACCCCCAGGTCAGCACACCCCACATGCACAAACCTGACGCCCAGGTCCTGCTGGGGAGCCCCACTCCCCACAGCCCCTTCCTCAGCACAGGGACTGGGTTTGGTCCCACCTTCCAGCATCACCGAGACACAAGAGGGGAGGGCAGCCAGGGACTTCCTCCACCAGATAGTGAAATTGTAGAAAATGCTAGAATGATAAACACTCACCCATACTGAGTGAGTCCCAACTGCTGGTTCCAAGGGCTGTTCCAAATACTCTGCAGGTATAATGTCATCTAACCTTCACAATACTTTGAGGTAGGTGCTATTATCAAAATCCCCATTACACAAACGTCAAGAGATGGCTCAACAAAGAGTTTAGGTAAGTTGCCTGACACCACATAGCCGGCAAAAACAGAGCTAGGGTTTGGGCAGATGGACTCAAGCCTATTTCTGAACCATGGGCCAATTTGCCACCAGGATCAGAGACAGAGCCAAGTTACAGAGGAACTCAAAAGACTAGGTCAAGAAATAAGTGACCCAAAACATTTTCCCCAGAGCAGACATTCCTTGGGCCTTGATGTCCTAGGCAAGCCTTGCATTCAGCGCTGGCAATGTAATTGGCAGGGTTCAGGGCAAAATGAAAACATGGGCCCCCGTTCAAAAAGCAGAATAAAAAATGTTAAAATACCAAGTTTTTCTTTTTTTTTAGTGGTCTCTCTCTTGACTTATCATAACATTTTTTGAGATTTAATGCCACTCTAAGAAATAAGTTTAAATGATTAACATGAATTTTATTTAATATTAGGCAATATCAGTGTTAAATGCAAGTATAAGAATCACCAAAACTACATACCTATTTTGTAGCTCACGTAAGATTTATAAACATATATATTCCTTCTCACCAGAAGAGCAGAAATGCCACACAAAATGAACTCAACTGTTTTTATTTCCCTTCTTGATACATGCACATGCTACTAAGGCCGTCTGCCATTAGCTTACTGATGAGTAAGAAGACTTGAGAAGAAAAGGAACCAGGGTCGCTCTGGTCCTTTCCTTCTGTGTCATGGTTTGCAACTTAAGTGATTGGCTAATACAGGGAAGTGGCATGAATATGGAACGGTATGAAAGGGCTGCTTGGTAGCTCATGTTGCCTTCTTTTTACTGCCCCAATCGAATCCTTAACTGAAGGGCAAGTATGGCCACTTAGTAGGAGAAGGGTCACGTTTACCTTCTAATTTTTCTGAGTCTCACTGGGCTCCCACGTGCTGTGGGCCCACTGGAATTCTTTGCTCCAGGAGCACGGCAAACACCATACACCAACAGGGAGCCAAGGAGTGGTGGACACAAACATTGTGCGTGTTGTCTCCTCTGCCCATGTGCATGCTCCATCGTCCCATTGGACCTCACTTACAAAATACATGTTTAAAGATGCAATTATTGGGGCACCTGGGTGGCTCAGTGGTTGAGTGCCTTCGGCTCAGGTGTGATCCTGGGGTCTTGGGATCGGGTCCCACATCGGGCTCCCCACAGGGAGCCTGCTTCTCCCTCTGCCTAGGTCTCTACCTCTCTGTGTCTCTCATGAATAAATAAAAAAAAATTTAGAAAACACAAAAAACAAAGATGCAATTATTCAGAATGTCAAAATGACAACAGGAGAGCATCAAACCAAGCACAGGGTTCTCCTGAGCGTGGGTACGACTGCATCCAGTTCTGCCTGCCCTGGCCTTGTGCCTGGCCCCAGGACAGCCTTAGCTCACAGCCTCTCCTTCCTTGGTCTAGCTGCTCCCTCTCAGAAAGACTGTGGCCCATGCAGAGCTTCCTCTGCCACCAGGTGCTTCCTCAAACCGGTCCAGCTCCTCTGCCCCCTGTTAGAAATCACTCGGTGTCTGGAAGTCCATCCTTTTCGGCTGATCTAATGTCAGGGTGCTGGAATGACAAGGATATGCTCTTGGGATGCCTGGGTGGCTCAGTGGTTGAACGTCTGCTCTCGGCTCAGGTATGGTCCTGGGGTCTTGGGATTGAGTCCCGCATCGGGTTCCCCACGGGGAGCCTGCTTCTCCCTCTGCCTGTGTCTCTGCCTCTGTGGGTCTCTCATGAATAGATAAATAAATCTTTTAAAAAAACAACAACACAAGGACATGCTCTTTGCCTTTGTTTTGAGGGGGAGCTGGGTGTTTCTTATTCTTATGATGCAGACTTACTATGATCCAATTACTTCAAGCACCATTTGTAACCCCCAAACCTTCACCAGGAACCCACGCCTTGCTTCTGTGTTCACCCAGCTGCCTGCAGGATGCTTCCATCTGAATTTTTCCAGACATCTCAGGCCTGGCGTTACTTACCCATCTCCTAACCCAAACCTGTTCCCCATCTCAGGGTTAGGGGTTACTGTTCTGATACAGGGAGCCATCCTGTGACCGCTCTAAACAGCACCCTCCACATCCTACAGAGTTTACCTCTATAAGACCTGTCCCCTCTGCCCCACGCCCCATTACTGCCCCGCCATGGCACAGACCTCATTGCCCATCACTGGGACCATGGCAGGACCCCCTCACCTAGTCTATCCTCCTTGTCTTTCTCAAGCATGTATTTTATTACGTCAGTGCCCTACTCAGAAACTTCTCAGAGCTTTCCATTGCTTCTGAGTGAAATCTGCACTCTTGAGCTCTGGGTAACAAGGTGAACATTCGCCCAGGGAAAATAATGCCCCAGGAACTAAAAATAGAATGGATCATTGGACAATGGTGGGTGGAGAGGGATTTCCTCTGCTCTCTACAGACGGCTCTGAGGTGGGGGTAGAAGGTGGGTTTAAGCTCAGAGGATGGTCAAATTGTAAACTTCTCCAAAGCTGACAGGGTGAGGTTGCCTTGGGGAACGTGGCATGGTGCAGAGAAGTGTGGAAAGGTGCTGCAAGAAGGTGGGCCAGTGTGTCCTGCAGTCACCATATAAATGGAGCTGGAGCACCACAGCTGAGTGAAGCAGAGATTGCTACGTGATCTCTGAGCTGGTTTCCTCTTTCTGAGCACATGCTAGACTACATTTCCCAGCCTCCCTTGCAGTCAGATGGGGCCGTATGGCTACGTCCTGGCCAATGGAACACGAGGTTCGGAATGAGCAGAAGTCTCCTAAGCAGTCCTCCATGCTCTCTCTTGTGTCCCACTTAGCAGAGGCAGAGGAAGACAAGGTATCACAAGATGACAGACCCATCACATGGAAGGGGCCCAGGCCCCTGAGTGACTATGTGGAGCAGAGCATCCCCTCCTCACCACACACACTGACCTGTGACGTGAGTGAGAAATACACTTTGGTTGTGTTAAGGCACTGAGATGTTGAGGGTGTCAGTATAGCAGCTATCCGATCCTGACTAGTCTAGTCTCTACACACACATACACACACACAACTTGAGGAATGACTGTCCATCAGTGGTGTTCCTGGCTCCCCACCATCTTTCTGCCAGTGAGGACAGAGGTTCACAAGCCAGACTGCCTGTTTCTCTACATAAACAATCCCTTTTCAACTACACAAACATTCATAAATACCTTCTCCTTTTTTCTCTTCTGTAAGACAGTATGGAAATACTAACAACAAAGTTCAGTCGCCTTTGACTCCTTCCCACTACCCCCACTTACCTACCAGCTTCCTGCCAGCGCCACCACACGAGGTCCTTTCCCTCAGTCTCAGAGGCTGCTGCTCTTGTTCTCCTTTGAGTCATCCTTTCAAATGTTTTTTATACCTCTAGCCCTATAAACAATTTTAAAATTACTGTGTATGTTTCTGGTTCTCTTGTCTCCACAAAAAGATGTCCGGCTCGATGTGTTTTCTGCCACTTTCTTTATTCACCAAATGATATTTCTTGATGTTGTGTCATAGATTCATCTCATTCCTGTGAACAGCTGTATAGTACTTCATACCACAGTCGTGCTAAGGTTTATCTGGCTAGTCCTCTGCTGATGGACACTTAGGTTTTCTCTGAATTTTTACTCTTTTGAACAATACTGCGGTAAACATCTCTCCACAGACCTCCTTACACACACACACAAGCATTTCCTCTGGGGTGATACCAGCGAGCGGACTTGTCTTTCAAAGCAATTGTGCCAATTTGCACTGTTACCAACAATATGCAAAGTCCCTATTTCCACACAGCCTCACCAACATTTAGCATCAAATTTAATTTTTTTCACCAATCTGATGAATGAAATATAGTTCATGGTAGTTTAATGTTTTATTTCCTTGATTACTAGTGAAATCGAACATTCTTCAAGTTTATTGGCCATTTGAATTTCCTTTTCCATAAATCGACTGTCTTTTATCATTTGCTGAGTGCTCTATTGGGCCATTTGTCTTTTTCTTATTGATTTGTTAGAATTCTTTATATATTCTGGATGCTAATCCCTTATCTATTATATAAATTGCAAATATTTTCTCCCAGGCTATAGCTTGTTTCTAACTTGTTTTATGGTGTCTGTTGTCACTTAGAAGTTTTACATTTTAGTGTAGTGAGATCTATCAATTGTTCCTTTTATGCTGCTTGCTTTTGGCCATTCTGTTTTCAGCAGTGACACCATGAGGCAGAGAAATCAGCAGCCGGGAACACAGGCCCTCCCTCTGGTGGACAGACTAGATTTTCTGATTCTCTCTGTGAGCAGTAACTTCAACAGACTCCACATGAGGGGAGAAGGCAGAGGGAGGCAGGTGCTGTGAAGAGAGAAGAGAGACATCTTTCCTCTACGGGGAGATGGGATCTGAGGGTCACAGAGAATAGTAAAAGGTGACTTTATTTTGTACCCCCTAGGCTGGTTCAGCCAGACATATGGCTTCTATTTCAAGGTCTCCATGAGACAGTCCCCCTTTTCACTTTTATTGTTAAAAGCAGCCTTCCCACCAGTTACAATAAATTATTTACCAAACCGCAATTGTACTTTGTGTCTCCTGGCCTCTTAAGAGACAGGAGACAACAATGGCACTTATTCGGAGTCAGACTCGGTGCTAAGCTATCTGCATACCATGCTAGTGATCGGAATAAGCCGGCTGTGTTGCAGTAAGAAACCACTCTAAGCTGCCTGGGTCTCATGACTGCCAAAGTCTGTCTCCCACTCACACTACCTGTCCAGGACACACTGGCTGTGACCTGGCCATACATTTTCTTTCCTCCAGGATGTAGGCTGCTAGAGCACCTTCTGTCTAGAACTTGGCTGGTTATGGTTATTTCAGGAGGAAAGAGCATGGCGAATAACAAACAAGCTCTTAAGAGTTTCTGCCTAGAGCAACATGACACTTCTACACATTATCTCGTAGGCCAAAGAAAGTTACATGGCCAAGACTGACTTCAAGGGGCTGGGATGTTAGTGGCCAATAAAATAATAGACATGGTCTGCCCTTTTGGCCACCATGTATTTAATACCCTCTATACCTACATGTAGAACCTGCTCACCTCTAAGCAGGGAATCCAAAGTCCCATCCAAACACTGCTGCGACTCAAAGTCCAATATTTCTGCATGATGCCTAGAATACCCTTCAAAACAGAGAAGAGAACTGGCTCATTTTGGTTCAGAGATCTATGAACCAAAAATTCTAACTGCCTCCCACCCACTGGTTCATACACTGTAGGTGAAATGGGACAGGGCATTTCAGTATTTAACTGTGAAGTTAAATACTTCATTCTGGAAAGACAAGAAGATCGGACACATGGCAGTCACAGCTCTGCCGATTTTGAAGTCACTGTGGGCACACATTTCAAGGGGTCTATTCCAAGGCATGGGGGATGTTCGCTGAGTAGGCCCCAGTTTCATCTCCTGGTGGTGGTGGTGGTGGTGGTGGTGGTGGGAGGGGCCCCAGTCTAGTGCTCTCTGTGGCTCTTGGGAATCCTTCTTTTAGAAGATTTGATCACAAGGAAATACACTTTTATGGATCAAAATGTCCATAGAACATTGAATTGAATACTGACAACTTCAAATGTCCGACCTATCTTCTTCCTCACATGATGAGAGCAGTGGAGAATATGCCCAGTGTGGGGGTTGAACAGATTTCTCAGCCTTTTTTCCTTCCATGCCCAAAGAGTGAGGTTAAGGCTTAGGCAGTCACAACCTTTAAATGAGGCTCGTTTTCCTTAATGAGGAAGTAATCAGCGAACAGTAATATAATCTACTCTATCATCTCATTCAATCTACATGACTTTCTGAGATAAACGCTTTAGTGATTTCTATTCTGCAGGCAAGAAAAGTGAAGCTCAGAGAGGTGAAGTTCTCTTCCGAGGCCACACAGCTAACACATCTTTGAGTGAGAAGTCAGATGTAATTGTATTGCTATACTGCCTCCCTAAAAAGAAAAAAAATAAAAAATTAAAACCTCTATCACAAGGTTACAGATGGGCTCGGCACAGCGGCACCCAAGGAAGGCATCTCTCTGATTCCTTGCGCTCAGTTATAATTTCCACTTCATTGTGCACTATTTTTCCATCATGGTTCTCTCAGCTCTCTTGCCAATTCTTCCCAAGTCTCTTCAATCAAACACCCCAGAGAGGAAATCCGATTGGCCCAGCCGTCAGTCACAGGTCGCTGGCCAGCCCATGATGGGCTCTTGCTGGGTCAGACCCTCTCCCCAGGTCAAGTAGGTCAGGCTAAGGTCAGGAGATACAAAACATGGCTTCCAAGGCAGCAGGGAATCAAGTGGAATTTTCATCCCTCGTAAACACCTTCACACATGCTGCTGCCTTTGCCTGGAACCGCCAAGTGCTGGCTACATTCAGTAGTGACGCAGCTTAAGCAATTCTGATCACAGGCACTATGCTAACGACATTTAACCTTTATAAAAACTACCTGATGGAAACACCATCCTGGTCCCATTTAAAAGACAGAGAAGCTGAAGCTCAATGAAACCAAGGGACTAGACTTCTGACATCTAGACATCTTAACCTTCAAGGCTGGGGCTTCTGAATTAAAGTGCTTTACCATACCAAGAGGTCACATAGCACCTCTTCCTGGATTCTCCCTTGCAGAACTGGCTTCTCTTTACTGAACACCCACAACAAGCCTTTCTCCTGCTCTTAAGATCTGAGTGGTTTGCCTTGTGCCATATCTCAGGGCTGTGTGGGATTCGTCTCCGCATCTTCATTTGTTCTTTCATTTGTTTCTTCATTGAATATTTATTGAGTGCCAGGCTCTGTGCAAGGCACTAGGGATACATTCAAAGAGTCCCTGCTTTCATAGAGTTTATTGTCCAGGGGGAAAGATAGACATTAAGCAGATAATGACGCCAATAATTATGTAATTACAATTGTTACAAATGTTATGAAGAAGTCCAGGGAGGGTATGAGCATTTATAACCGGGGACACCTGACTCTAGAGGGTGGGGGTGATGCCTCTAAGAAAGCAGCATTTCAGCTGAGTTTCTGGAAGGGTAGGTATGAACTGGCCAGGACTGGGGAAGGTGAAGGCTGGGTGCGGGTGCGGGGTGGGTTTCAAGACAGAGAAAACAGCTGGAGCCAGGCCTGGAGGCAAAAAGGGCCTGGTGAGCTGAGCCTGGGCACAGCAAGCCTGGAGGGCAGGGAGGAGGAGGAGGCAGCCAGCACATGCCTGGCCCCGCTGCTTGGATGAGTCTCCCCGCATCCATGCGGCCAGCCCAGCTGGAGGCTCCTGGCCAGGGTTGCAGAAGCTGGAGCCAGGGCTTGTGGGCATTTTGTCTCTAGCGAGCCTGCAACCCCACGCTCTTGGGTCAGGAGGAGGGAGGTAGCAGAGGACGTGCACAGCACACTTTTTATATATGTAGGGCCATAATATTTAAGTGTCTTGGCTGTAAGCCTGCGACTAGGTCCCCCGACAGCCAAGCCTTGCTCCACACGCTCTAACAGCTGTCTGTAAAACCCGTTTATGGAGCCTCCATAAATTTCCCAGCTGCTGCAAACACAGGGCTGGGGACAAAGAGTCGGTAGGAGGGAGGCGTGAGAGAGCTGCGGCTTCAGCGTCTCTGCTGGCTCGTCGTCTGGGCCCCAGCTTGCCCCCTGCCCACCCGGGGCCACCTTACCCTAAATTCTTTTATTGAAGCTGATCTTAACATCGACCCCGTGGGGCCTGGCTGGGCAATCTGGCTCGGCACGGACGCAGGCACTTTCAAGATTGCAGCAAAAGGTACAGTAAATCAGAATTAAGTGTCATGATAGTGATTTGAACTGACACTGTTTTCACCTTGTCCATTTACTGGGAAATATATAACAGGAATAGATTGAGCCTGTCATATTGTACCTGAAAAATACAGCTGTTAGGGTAGGAAGGCAGCTGGCACCAAGGCAGGGTCCCAGGGGACAGCGGGGTGTATGGTCGGGTGGAGGGGACTTGCTGTCAGCGTCCTGCTGGGGTGGGCGCTTGTCCTGGGAACACCGAGCACCCAAGAGTGTTTTCCTAAGAGCCTGTTTAAGGCAGAACCAGCCTGACCAGCCTCCCAGGCTGGGTCTCAGCTGCTGCCCCAGGGACCCGGGGCCATCTTTGTTTCCCTGAGGGCCCTAACTGCTCTGACTACAGGGCATTTTTTAAAAGAACTTCCTATCGAAGTATAACATAGATACAGAAAAGTGCACAAATCACAAGTCTATCACTTGATTTATCTTCACCAACTGAATACATCTGTGCACCCAACAGCATATCAAGAAACATTACAGAAACCCCCAGATGGGCCAGCCCTTCTTCCATCCTCTGTCCTCCCTCCTCCCACAAACAGAGACCACTATTCCGATGTGTCAAGCTATGGACTGATTTTGTACATGGCATTTTAATGAGGACATTTTGAAATTCCCACCCTTTTTTTTTCTTTTGGCCCCCAAAGAAAACAAGAACCTCTCAGCTTGAAAATAACTTAACAGGAATATGTGTTAGGTAACCTGAGCCCAATTCAGAGGCAGGGCAGGGGTGGAGGGAACAGTGGGGGAAGGATCTGGGATGGTTGTAAGATGGCAGGGGTGGGGCAGGAGTCAGAGACAGCGTTAAGTGAGGTTCAGCACTGGGGTGGGGTGAAGTGGGGGTGGAGGGTCCAGGAGGGGCTCAGGCTCAGAAATGGAAGAAACCTCGGGATTGGGGTAAGGCTCAGGAATGGGGGTCAGGGACAGAAGAAGGGTCCAGGGCGAAGTGGGGAGTCAGGTTCAGAAGCAGGGTGGAGCTATGAGCAGGAAGGGCCCAGGGAGAACCAGCTCTTCGCAGCCAGGACTGGGGCTGATTCCCCCTCCATCAGCCCAGGCCCTGGCAGCCCCAGAATGGGCTGGTTCTGCCTCCTTGCCCCTCCCAAGGGTGGCCCTCCTCCCAGAACCCTGAGTGAAGAGCTGATTGGTGGTGACAGTGCCTCCTGCAGGTGGCCTCAGGCATTACTCTTACCGTCCTGCACTCTGGCTCTGTCTGCTCAGATTTGGCTACCACCACCCTCAGCCTCCTTTTTCCTGTTGAACTTTGAACCCTGCCCTGAACCCACCTTGCTTGGCTGGGGCTTGAGCCTCCAGGATAATCCATCCCAGGTCCCATCCCCAAAGGTCACAACTACTCTGGGAGCTTCTGGCTGCTGGCCGGAAACCTCCCGTGAACCTATTGTCCTGGTGCTACTGTCTACCTGTTGTTGAAAGACATCTCTCAGGCATGGACAACTGTCCTGCTTGACCTCCACCTTCAAGCCTATCCAACATGCCACACAGTCAGGGACCACACAGCTCAGATCACAATGGCTGCCTTCTTTACACGGGAGACGCCTCACTTCCTTTCGGTTATTTCCTTTCCATCCACATCCACATCCTGCCCCTGTCTCCTGCTCATGGCTCCACAGGAGGACAGCTCTCTTTGCCTCAGCTTTGGCCTTCAGTGCTTTGACCTTTAACCCTAGATTCTTTCCACCTTTGGCCACTTCAAGGAGGAAATGTCCTCAACACCCAAACTGGGGAGTTGGACTGGCTTCTTCTCTCTGTATTAGGGCGAGACAAGACACTCTCCTTCTTCTTGACAAGCCCTCCCTTGAGCACCTATCCCCGCCTGCACTCTCACTGAAGCACTGGAGTCACCTTATTTGATGTCGGTTCCCCATGAGACCACAAGCCCCATGAGCACAGGGATGGTGCCTGGCTCATGTACTCTCAGCACCCTCCTTTACAAATATCAGTGGAAGGGTCTGATGATGAATGGCTAAAAGCACAGGTTTGAAGGTATAAGTATCTAGAGTTGAATCCTGACACCTCTATTTAGATTATCCTTTAACTGCTCTTGGCCTCACATTTTCCCTCTCTAAAATGAGATAATGCCACCTTATTCCACATGACTCTCTGAGGGTTGAAATAACCCATTACCCGTGTGTGGCACTACGCCTGGCACCTGGTGAGCATTCAATAAATGGTACTGGTTATTGTTTCTTTGTTTCTCTTACTATGGCAACGACCCTTGTGTTTCTATTCCTAGAATCACTTGGTTCCAGCATCCTTCACAGAGGTTTTGAGGTCCTCTGTTGCCTTAAACAGACATTTGCTCACAGCCTTGGGCTACAGGCCTACACCCTCTTGGGGCTACATGAAATGTTAGCAGACTCTGTCCCTTCCTTCTGGTCCCCAAGGACCCTGAGTTCTGCAGCAGGGCTGGAGAAGGCCTGGCCCTCCCTTCCCAGGGCCCTCCCCACTCATCTGCTGGGCATTGACCTTGCCTCCCCATTTCCGATGGACAGTCCGGGACCAGCCAGGGAGCAGCATGGCGAGGGGAACCAAGGCCTGCTGGCCAGTCAGGAGAGGGTGCAGTTCTGCTGATGGAGCCTTTATCGACCTCCCGCTGCAGATATGGGCCACATCATTCACAGGCCTCAGGACGGGAGCCCATTCATCTGGGGCACAGAATGAGAGGGGGCTGGGATTTCTCCTTCTAGGGCAACACGGAATTCACATCGGGAAATATTAGTCTGATGAGTTCCCTGTGAGTAGAAGGACTGTCAAGCATTAATCACAAGCTGAGGGGGAGGCAGCGCTGGGCCGTCGGTCCAATCCCCCAGGGTCTCATCCTTTCTGGGAACTTCAGAGCCTCACAGGGCCTGAAGATGAGGGCGGAAATGACCCTTGAAGTGCCTCTGGCTGCTCTCTATCACTCTCCAAGCCCTTCTGCCTGGGGCCAGCGCCTTCTGTAAGCCCTTGGGCAGGTGGCTTCACTCCCTGAGTCTCAGTTTTCTTGCCTATAAAATGAGATGGGAAGGACCTCTTCACCAGATGACTGTGAGGCCAAAAGATCTTGCATGTCAGCTGCCTGACTCGGTGTCCTGCGTATAGTTGGTGTCCTGTAAACGCGGACGCCAGCTTCTGCCTCTTCCAACACCCCTGGATGGTAGGACCTGGTTTATTTCTCATCTCCATGAGGCCTACATGGTGACGGATACATGAATGCCTAGATGGATGGATGGATGGACAGATGGACGGAAGAAATCAAGCCTCTTGGTTAAACACTGGTTGTAGGCAGTGTTCCTTTGGCACAAAACAGGGCTGGTGCACAGTCCCTATACTCTACACAATGTCTTCCCTCCCTTTGCCTGTCCTGGTCCACCTTTGGACCCCTCTAATGAAATGACGTGCTGCATGAGATGACAAGGGACACCATGTCAAATCAGATCACATCACTCCTTTACTCTAGACCCATCTGTGGCTCCCCAGTGCCTTTAGGTTCAAACTCCAAATCCATGTCTTGAGCTGCAGGGTTTGGGCACCACCTGCCCGTGGTCCCCCTCACCATTCACTCCCTCACTCTCTCTTCCAGCTGGGCTGGGCTTCTCTCTCCAGTCTTGAGCACACCACGTCCTCCCCGGCCCCAGCCCTCTGTGGTGCTGGGCCTTGTTCAGTTATGTCAGCGAGGTCACAGCTATGCCTCCTGAACAAACCATGTCCTGTCCAGCTCCCAGGCTTTCGAACATATCATCAGGACCCCTGGGGGAACCTGCCCCTCCACTTGCAGAGCCTAGCACAGAGGGTCACCTGAAGGCTCCATATGAACAGGAGCCTGTGAGAGCCGGCCGTGAAGGTTTCCTCGGGGCTTCCCATCTGGGCATCTGGGGTAACGGAGACATCCAGCCCCCGAGACTTCATAAGTTCAGACTGGAGTCCTATGTGGGCCAGGCAGGTAGTGGTGGACAGTCTGGACTGTACCAGCTACTGGGTTCTAGGGCTGGTTTGCTATTCAGGCTCTGGCACTGAGTATGCCTTGGGAGTTCCAGGCACCAGCCGAGCCCACCTGGGGGGCCAGGTGCCCTCTCGGCCCCTGCCCGGGTAAACCCCAGCCACCTCCAGACTCAGGCCCTGTCTGTCTAGCTGTATGGGCAAAGCACATACCAGTTTACTTCGGATTTCTGGGACCACTACCCTCTGCCTCTTCACACCCCACAGGGTCATTCTTGGTCCAGCCATGTGGGTAGACACCTTGGGAGTCCCGAGGGCTTTCCCTGCTGCCCTTGTCTCCTTAGTATGTAGCTATGAGAGGCCACCGCTTCCAGTACTGAGGTGCTGCCCCGGGAAGCAGGGTGACTGCAAAGGTGAGTGGGACCAGAGCAGAGGGTGCCAAGCCAGGTATGTTGTACAGCTCTGCTCAGACAGCTAAAGGCCTCTGGGACATTGCTGCTCCAAACAGTGGCCTTGGGGCAGTTATAAATCAAGGGGTGCCTGCCCGGCAGCCCTGACCCTCTCCCAGATCACCTGTCCTGGGAGGGGAGCGTTACCAGGAGTTTCAGGACCTTTCTGGTCTAGGGATGCTGGGTGGCCTAGTGGTGTCCACACAAACCAGCTTAGCAAGGATGCAGAAGCCCAGGCCAGGCAGAGGCGAAGTGTGCATACACACACTTGCAAGAGTGTGGGAGGTATTCTTTTACATCCCTACACCTGAGAGTATCTGTGTGTATGTGAAAGAGAGAGAGAGAGAGAGACTACGTAAGCCTGTTTGTGCCTGTGTTTGTCAATGTTTGAAATACATGGATTAGTGGATACATGTTTAAAGATAAGTGCGTATCATCATGTGAGTGTACCCCTGTATGTGCTGTACAAGTATGCATAAGAACGACATAATTGTTATGTCTGTTCATGGATGTATCTATACGTTTCCCTACATGTACCTTGTGAGCATTTATGTGTGTTCCTCTATGAGTGTGCATTTGTTGCACACACATATCTAGGTATGTGTCTCATCATTTTATTCAGTATTTACTATATACCTACTGTTTGTTAGGCTTTGTGCTTAGTGCTAAGGATAGTGTGGAGACCAGACACCACCAGACAAGGTCTCTGCTTTGTGGGAATGTTCCCTACCAACAGGGAAGACAGACAACAAACAAGCACTAAGAAAATGAAATTAGGTCAAGGACAGAGTCTGACTAGGTGGGAAGCTAAATTAGAGTGGACAGAGAGGGTTTCTCAATGGAGGCGGCATTGAGCAGAAGTGTGAATGATGAGAAAAAGCCATGTGAAAATCTGGGGTCAGAGTGTTCAGATGGTGGGAAGGGCCTGTGTAAAGGTGTTGAGGCTGGGTAGAGCGAGAGGGCAAGTGGTAGGAGGTGAGGAAGGCAGGGAGGGCTAGACCATGGAAAGCTTAGAGACCTTGGTAAGAAATTTAGGTCTATTTCACGAGGCAAGAAGAGCTTTAGGCAAGGCCATGGCAAGCTCTGATTTAAGTCTTAAAACACTTCCTTTGGAAGGTCTTTGAGAATGGAGTGTGGGGTGGGAAGAAGTGGGGATCGGGGAGAAGGTGTGCAGGGCTCACAACAGTGGTGACGATAAGCATGGCGACAGTGGAGGGCATGACCAGTGTCTCCTGTCTTTTGAAAAGCTGGGCCTGTCTTTTTCCATGACTTTTATTTTAAAGACATTCAAATACTCTACAAAGAGGTTGAAAGAAAGGTATGGTTTTACTATATGTCAGCTTCACCAATTATTGAAATTTTGTGCCATTTGTTTCCCTCTTCTCTTCCCCTATTTGAGAGTTAGTGGTAGACATCACTGTGTTTTGCAAGACTGATGAGGACATGTCAAAAGACAGCTTGACAGAGATGGTCAACTTTTGAAAATCTGAGTGTACAAAAGAAAGATGATAAAAATGCATTATTGCACATTGAATTAAAACAATAATCCATGAATCTGCATCAATATGCAAAAATAGGACAGAAAGAAAAGTTCTTCACAAAATAACAGAATAAAAATACAAGAAATGATAATATGAGAAGAATTACCATTCTGCAACCACCAACATATTAATTGATTCAAATAAGGCTCACTAACAGATGCTGAGATCATTACATGAAATGCTGGGGACACAGAACATTCACACAATTTCAAAGTATCATTCAACAGATTATTTTTCAATTTTGAATAGGAGAAGTTGCCTTTACAAAGGCAAAATATGGCAGACAAGAAGGATCGGGACTAACTTCTAACATTTGATCTGAAAGGACTTGACCAACTGGTTAAATGGTGGTGGGATGTGAAAGACAAGCAAGAGCCCATTGAAGGGGAGAGAATCGTGCCATGCTGGCTCTGTCCCCTGTGAGAGAGATACCCCTATGGGTGGAGCTGGTGAACAGACATCTTAATCTATGGATATGTACCTCTTGACCATGGTTAGGAGTCATGAGAAAAACTCAAGAACCATCAGCATACAGGGAACCATGGATAAGATGACATCATCTAGGGAGAAAGTCAACTTCTGTAGTTTCAAAATCTTTCTTTCTTTCTTTCTTTCTTTCTTTCTTTCTTTCTTTCTTTTTCTTTCCTTCCTTCCTTCCTTCCTTCCTTTCTTTCTTTCTTTCTTTCTTTCTTTCTTTCTTTCTTCCTTTCTTTCTTTCTTTTTTTTTTTGATTTTATATTTATGTAATCTCTACATCCAAGGTGGGGCTTGAACTCACAACCCCGAGATCAAGAGTCACATGCTCCACCAACTAAGCCAGCCAGGTGCCCCTAAAATCTTTTTCATGATTAAAATAGCTGTATGTTTTCTATTATGTGATTTATACATATTTAAAATATTTTTAAAAAATAGAATTGTGTAAAGAACAAACTAATGATCCCCCCCAAACCTAACTATTTACATTTTGATGATCATGTGTCAAGCACCTTTTTTTTCCCAAAAGATTTTATTTATTTATTTGACAGAGAGAAAGCGCGCACACAAGCAGGGGGAGAAGTAGACCCCCAACTGAGCAGGGAGCCTGATGTGCGGCTTGATCCCGGGACCTGGGATCATGACCCGAACCAAAGGCAGACACTTGACCAACTGAGCCACCCAGGCACCCCGGTTACTTGACAGAAAGGTGCCTTTCTGTTACTCTGCTTCCACATATATTTGTATATAAATGTATCATATCATACATGGGTTCCCCCCACAGAAACTTTATTTTTTTAAAGTTTTTTTTTTAAAGATTTTATTTATTTATTCATGAGAGACACACAGAGAGAGAGAGAGAGAGAGAGGCAGAGATACAGGCAGAGGGAGAAGCAGGCTCCATGCAGGGAGCCCGATGTGGGACTCGATCCTGGGACTCCAGGATCACACCCTGGGCCAAAGGCAGGCGCTAAACCGCTGAGCCACCCAGGTGTCCCTCCACAGATACTTTAAACATTTTTTTAATCTTACCTCCTTTTCTATCTCCCTGGTACTTCCCTAATATTCCACCAATAGATGTTAAAATCTGTTATGAATACTTTCATATCCTTTTCATACCCATGCAGTCATATACATATAGGGCTTGCAGATCAGTTTGACAAAATGACATTACACATATTTCTTTAATTTCTCAATTAATAATATTGTGGAAACCCTAAGTGAATCTATTGTTCTTAATGTCTTCATCTTATTTCATAGCATAAATGTGTCATGGTTTAAACACTCTCCTCTTCTCTTCATAGATACTTTCTAATTCTATGGGACAAATCCTTTTTTTTTTGGAAGGAGGGGGATAAATTCTTATGAAAGAATGAATGAGATGGTTGGGTTAAAAGGTACATATATTTAAATTTTTCAACAGATTTTTTCCATATTGCTTTCCAAAAAGGTAGCATTAATTCTCTTTCTCACCAGTTAAATATGAAAATATACTTTCCCTCCCACCCCCATCAGTAGTAGGTGTTAACATTCTTTTGAATTTTTGCCAATCTGATGGGCAAGGAGTTAGTTTAATTTGCATTTCCCTGAGTACTAGGAGGTTGAGCCATATGTTTATTGGCCATTTGGGTTTACTCTTCTCTGAGCCTATTCATATCCTGGGAACATTTTTCTATTGGATGCTTCATCTTTTTCTTAACAATTTGTAAGAGCTAGAAATTAACTCTTTATCTATCTTGCCGTGAGGCACAGCAAATACATTCTCCCAACGTATTGTTTCCATTTCAATTCTGTTTATGGGAATCTTTAGCCACCTAAAAAAAAGTTTAAATTTTATGTAGTCAGGGATCCCTGGGTGGCTCAGTGGTTTAGCGCCTGCCTTTGGCCCAGAGCGTGATCCTCAAGTCCTGGGATCAAGTCCCATATTAGGCTCCCTGCATGGAGCCTGCTTCTCCCTCTGCCTGTGTCTCTACGTCTCTCTGTGTGTGTTTCTCATGAAGAAATAAATAAAATCTTAAAAAAAAAATTTATGTAGTCAGAGTACCACCTCCAGTAATGACAGAACATCTTGTAAAAGATGATCTCTCTGGCAGGTAACAATGAACTCTGGACAAAATATTTAAAAGGCTATATAAAGGTACTGTACTGAAAGTGATCACAACCAGGTAGATAGAAACTAGAGAGAGTAACACTTAGAAGGGAACAATATTAATTTGAGTTTCTCATGTTTACATCTTTGTATCTAAGGCCAGCCCCAGGCAGTGCCATGTGAGTCGGCTAAAACTCAGATAGAAATCTAAATTCTTACTTGTTGAGGAATCAGGGGACAAAATGTGGGGCTTCCATGGCAGATAGAAAGTGATCCCAGAAAGCAGAAACCCATGAAAGGGATCTTCCAAATTCTGCTTATAAATTTTACCCAGATATCAGGGTATTTTCTGAACTATGAATTCAGTGGAGAAACTCTGAGAAGCCTAACTGGGGCTTCTGAAAAGAGATTTCAGCTGCTGCCTCCATAGAGGGGCATGAGTTTGGAGTTTGAGCTCAACCAAGTTAACTGCCTGAAAAAATAAAAAATCAGCAATCTTCCAGAGGAACATAATGGAATCCAGAGTCTCTACAACTTACCATTGATAGTATCCAGGATACAATCCAAAATTACTAGACATATGAAGAAATAGGAAAATATGACTCATATTCAAGAGGAAAGGCGATCATGGAGACCAATCTCCAGGTGTCTCAGATCTTAGAACTGAAAGACAAGACCTTTTAAAGCAGCTGTTACAACTATGGTCAAGGACAGGAAGAAAATATGCTAGTCATGAAATGATCTGATAGAAAACCTCAGCACAGAAACAGATGATAAAAATAAGCAAATGGGAATTTGAGAACCAAGACATACAATATCAAATAAAAAATTAACTGGATGAGATCAAATTTTATGTTAAAAATGAATCTTTTTATAGACTCTAGGTTTTCTGAAATGGGTAAAAATGTCCCCTCTAATCCCTGGATTATACATATATTCACCTAAATTTTCACCTAAGGTTTTTTTACATCTTATTTTTACATTTAAGTCTTATTAAGTCTTAACCCCATCTATAGGGGTTCAATTTTTTATGTGGTGTGAGGGGAGGATCCAACTTCACTTTCTTACAAATAGTTAAGGTGATTTTTCCAGCATCATTTATTAATTAACCTTTCTTTTTTGTTCTCACTGAGGCAAAATATTTATTATGTATTGAATTCTCATATATACTCAGATATATTTGTGGGCTTTTTATTCTGTTCCAAAGTTTTCTGTCAATACAATAATCCTATGCCAATATATTTGGATTCTGGTGGCTTTATGGTATATTTTAATATCTCTAAGGCAAGAGGCTAGTACATACACAGTGAATTTTTTTCAGACAATGCATAAAACTATAGAGAAGGAAATAAATGGCATCTAAAATTCCACTAACCAGTGAAAACCACTCAACTGTTAATTTTTTTGTCTATTTAGTTTCTATTTTCTTATTTATTTGTATATACACAAAAACACATGCAAATATGAACAAACATATGCAGATATATGATTTTTAAAGCTATGTATATGTACATGCACCTAAGATGTGTGCAAATATCCAAGATATGTATGTATATGTTCCTATGTATTAGATACATACACACACACATGCATGCCCACCCCCAAATGGATTCTACTGTTACAATTTCTAATAACGGCTTTTTTTTTTACATGATATATCATGAACATCTTTCCTTTTCCAAACATACACATTATTATAATTGTTAGAACATGCTAAGATTCTTTTATACGGATGCATAATATTTTCCTTAAATCCATTTTGCTTTTTGAAAATACCTTTACAAAAAAAAATGAAAATACCTTTACTATTGGACATGTAAATGTAGATTATTTTCAATTTTCTACCATTGTAAATACCACTATGAACTTTTGCCTTCTTGTCCTTCAGCACCTACAGGTAAATTCTTAGAATTAATTTCTAGGATTCCCTACCTGTTCTTGAGAAACTCTACAATAGGACAGTGGAGGTGGAGAAGTGGCCAGTGGGGGCGGGAAGTCTGATTACCTGCCAATTCCAGAAAATTCTCCTTAGGATAGCCAATGCTTGATGGGCATCAGGTAGTGGTAGGCCAGAGTAAGGTTCACAAATGTGCCCTCCAGACTTTCAATAAAAAAAAAAAAAAAAAGGAAAAGTACTTTTTCTTGAATACTTACTATATTCCCAGAAGTTTACATTCATTATTTCACTTAGTCCTTATAACTACACTTGAGTTTGATACTATTACTAGACCCATTTCAGAGAGAAAGAGATGGAGGACCATAGAAATCAAGACATTTACCCAATGTCATTTCTTAGGATTATATTGAATATTGTGCTGCCATAGTCGGCCCAGTAGAGCCTTCGCCTGGAATTATGAGGACAAAGTCAAGAGAGATACTCAGGATCTCATCCGGGGGCAAGAAGAACTAAGATTGAGGTACTCTAGAATCTTCCAACCAGCAGGCCCCCAAACAGGTGGGTCATTACATGGGCCCAAGAGTACCTTCTAATGGAGCTGTCCCAGGTTGGGCTATGGTTTCTGTCCACTGCTGCCCCCTACACGGTCACTGGCACCTGCTGAATAGCTGGTCCTGCCATGGGGTCCAGAAATAGGCCAAAGACAGACTTGTATCTAAGGAACTCCCAATCTGGTCAGAATTCACTGGTCTCTCTCTGAGGCCAGTGGTTTGGCATCCGCTGGCCAAAGAACCTAAAGTCCCTCCCAAAGCCCTATGGGATGGCAGTGTCTGCCTCTGCCCATGGAATTTCAGGCAGCCATTCCCAGGAGACTCAGTGTCTGCAAGTTGACCTCCAGGAAGGGGAGCCTGGGGGAGGGGCTGCTTGATGATGAGCCCCAACTCCTACTCTAGTCTTTTTTTTGAAAGATTTTATTTATTTATTCATCACACACACACACACACACACACAGAGGCAGAGACACAGGCAGAGGGAGAAGCAGGCTCTATGCAGGGAGCCTGACGTGGGACTCGATCCCGGGACTCCAGGATCATGCCCTGGGCTGAAGACAGGCACTAAACTGCTGAGCCACCCGGGCTGCCCCCTACTCTAGTCTTCTAACCTTCTCCTGCTGCCACACCACACAGCTCTGGGGAGAGGGCTTTAGGGACTAAAGGGACAGCCTCCCCAGGGGAGGCCTCTCCCCTATGACTGCTCCCCAGGCCTCTGGCACAGAATTGTCCCTTAGTCTTGGCTTAGCCCCTCAGATAACTACAGGGAGGTGAAGAAGGCCTGGCCTTGAGTCCCCCTAAAGGTACCTCCCGTCTGGGTCCCACCCTGATGTTCCCTCCCTACCATCCATGCTTCCTCCAAGAACTGGTAACATCACAGGTCCTCTATGTTAGTTTCCTAATGTTTGTAGTCATTGTGACAAATGACTACAAACTCAATGGTTTAAACAATACAAACTTACTATCTCACAGTGATGGAGGTCAGAGTGTGGAATGGATTTCACCAGGCTAAAATCAGAATGTGGACAGGACTGCATTCTTCCTGGAAACTCTCAGGGAGAGGCCTTTCCTTGCCTTTTCCAGCATCTACAAGTTACCTGCATTCCTTGGCTCATGGCTCCTTCCATCTTCAAAGCCAGCATCACATCACTGCCCCTGCTTCTGTCGTCCTAACCCCTTCCTGACTCTCCTAGTTCCCTGTTTCCCTTAACTATCGCAGGTACACTTGAGACCACCCTGTTCATCTCAAGATCCTTTGCCTGATCACATGTGCAATGGCCCTTTCCCAGAAGGTAACATATTCACAGGTTCCAGGGAACAGGATGCACAAATCTTTGGGGGACCACTATTCTGACTACCATAGCCCCCAATTCCTGGCTTGTTTGCTCAGGGTGGGACTGCTTTGATGACACTGTGACAGACCATGTTTCAGACGTGGGGGCACACCCATGGCCCAGTAATCTCAGGCTCACTAGCTCAATTCTTGGTTCTGGACTGTGAAGACCTCTTTCCCAGAGAATGGGTGCCAGTTCAAGAACGGAACACTCCTGGGGCACCCTGCTGGCTTAGTCAGTAGAGTGTACGACTCTTGATTTCATGAGTTGTGAGCTTGAGCCCCACGTGGGGTGGAGAGATTACTTTAAAAAAAAAAAAAACAGAACACTCCCTTAGGACAGGACCAGCTCAGTGACTGGAGCGTCCAAGAGCAGGCATACACACACTTGCATACGCAGATATGTGGACACAGTGCGTGGTGCAGTTATGTATGTGCACCTTTGCGTGTGAGTGTATATATGTGAATGTCAAGGTGAGGGTGCATGTCTACATTTGAGTGTACGTGTGTAAGTGCTTTTTAAAGACCAAACAGAAGGCAGGCAGTTTACCACTGCAGAGGACAAACATAATTCATCTCAGGGGAAATGGCTCTTTGTTTCGAAAAGTACATTGCTGACCCCCTGAGTGTCGTAAGTGGCCTGGCAAGGCCTGGAAGGCAAGGAATGGAACAAAGAGAGAGCTGGATTTCTCTGCTGCTCTTCTGGATTGATCCATTGTTTCTGGGACATTATGTACTCCCTTTCCTTGGTTTATTCTGTTATTTTATTGGAGCACATTCTCAAGCAATTGCTTTTAAAAAGGATGCACTGGAGGTAACTTTTCTGAGACAATCTCTTTTCTTACATGGATCAAGTTTGGCAGGGCATACAAATTCTTATCAAAAATCATCCTCGAAATATTGAGGACAGTGAAAATATTGCATCTACTGTTGTTAGGAGAAATTTGATGCCATTTTGGCACTCGATCCTTTTCAGGTAACGTGTGTTTCTCTTCCTCGAAGGTTTTAATGGCTTCTGTTTGTTGTGTTCTGACATTTCACATCAATGTGTCTACATGTGGATTTGAATGCATTCATTTTCTCAAGCATTCAGTGGACCTGTTCTAGAGACTCAGGTCCTTCCATTGTGGGAAAATTTCTTATATTATTTCTTTGTCAATTCTTCCTCCCGCACCTCCCCCATATAAATTAGTATTTTTTGGACCTACCATTAGTCAGTTATTGAAATCCTTTATTCCTATTTTCTTCTTATATTTTCTGTCTCTTTTACCTTGCTCTTACATTCTGGGAGATCTCCCTGAATTTATCTTTTAATTCTGTTGAATTTTTCATTTGAGCAATTCATTGTTTAATTTCTCAGAGTCTCTTCTCATTATTTGCTTGTTCTTTGCATTCTGCGTGTAGGTGGAGGGTGGGAGGGATAGAATTCAGGGGCTTTCCTGCCAGCTTGTTTTAGGCTCCACCTGTCCCACCTTCCTTTGCACGCGGTGGCATCTCTAGAACCAAGCCTCTCCCAGGTTCTGTGGGATTGAACCCTTATGTAAAGAGAGCTCTTGGACTGCATGGAAGCTGTAGATCCCTTGAGCGGCTCCATCAACACCTCTCTCCCACCCACTTTTTAGCTTCTAGAAATTCATGGAAAGGTCTGCCCCATGATATCTCTTCTCCTGGCTCTTTTTAATCACCATAAGTGTATATCCTTTTTATTTCATGCATTTTGGCAGCATGAGGAGAAAAAGGGGATAAATGCACACGATCAATCAGTCGTCTGCAAACAAAGGTCCAAGCTGATGTGTGAGAAATGCAAAACAGATCACATCAACCCCTTTCCACCTTCCACTCCCACCCAAACTTTTGTTTAAAACCCTCTAATGGTTTCCCACTGTTCCCTGACAATGGTCTGCGGGCTCTGCTTGGTTATCCCCCACTTACCCCTTCAGCCTCCTCTCCTGCAACCACACTGGCCTCTTCCTCCTTCATTCCTTCACACTTTTTATTGAAATATACGCAGAGAAAAACACACATGTCCTAAGTATACAACTGCAAGAACTTGAACAAACCAAAAACACCCATGTGACCAGTCCCCAGAATATGAAACACAATCAAACCTGAGAAGCTAACTTTGTGTCCCCTTCCAGCCTCTGCTTCCCCAGGGAGAACTGTTCTCCTGACTTCAAACAGCGTGGGCTAGTGTTGCCTGTTTTTATACTTGATAGAGATGGAAATCCAGTGTCTACGCTTTTGTTCTGTCTGCTTTTACTCGTAAATAGATCTATAAGATTCATGTGGGACGTGGTGGGTATTATTTATTTACATTTCTGTGTAGCTTCCCAATATGAATATACCACAATTGATCTATTTTGATAAATTCATCCATGCTACTTACAAGCACTTGGGCAGTTTTGAGTTCTTGACTATTGTAGGTGGCACAACAAGGAACATTTTAGTACATGCCTTTGGTAAACATTTAATATACATTAAGGCGTGGGACTCTGGATGTCTATACATTCAGCTTTAGTAGACAATGACAAGCAGTTTGCTGAAGCAGTCCCAATATACATTCCCACTTGCAGTGCGCCAGAGTTCCCGCTCTTTACAACTCTTCAATGTCTGATATTTTGTCTTCTTAATTTTAACTACTCTGGTGGCAGTGGTAGTATCTCATTGTAATTTTAGGTTGCATTTCTCTGATGACTAATGAAGTCTAGTACCTCATCATATGTTTACTGGCCTTTGGAAAATCTTCTGTGAGGTGCCTTTCTTTTTTTAAGAAAAAAAATTGAATTCTCTTGTTTTTTATCTCTATTGATTTGTAGCCATTTAAAAAAACATATTCTGAATCCAAGTTCTTTGTGACATATTTGAGCTGTGAACATCTTCTCCTGCTCCATTACCTTTTCACTCCCTTGCTGGTATTTTTTAGGAACAGAATTTCTTGATTAGTATGTCCAATTTATGATTTTTTTTTTCGTATTTAGTTAGCCTCTTTGTGTCCTGTTAATGCAGATTTGCCTATTCCCAGGTCATAAGACTTGTCTCCTATGTTTTTCTCTAAAAGCTTTACTGTTTTCCTTTTCACATTTAGCTCTACAAATCGTCTGGAATTGATTTTTGTGTCTAATGGGAGGCAGGAATCTAGAGACACTTTTTTTCCATGGATATCCAATTGCCCCAGCACCATTTATTGAAAAAGCCACCTCCTTCCAACTGGACTATAGTGTTACCTTTATCATAAATGTAATCACCTACGTGTGGGTCTTTCTCCAGACTCTCTCCTCTGCTCCATTGGTAATTTGTTTATCCTTGTGCCAATGGCACAATGTCTTAATGATTACAGCTTTATTAAAAGTCTTGGCATCCAGTTTTGTTTCAAGGTTGCCTTGGCTATTCTTGGGCAGTGTATTGGCCATGCTCCCTTCCCACCTCAGGGCCTTTGCATATGTCCCTTCTGCTAAAACACCTTTCCCTCTTCTTACCTCTTAGGGAGATCGTATCTCAGTCATCACCTCCTCATAGAAGCCTTCCCCGAATTCCCTGACCGAGTTAAATATCCCCTGAAAGCCCTCATAATATCATTCACCTCTTATTTGTAACAGTGATCATTGTTTTTGTTTTGAAAGATTATTTATTTATTTATTTATTTATTTATTTATTTATTTATTTATTCATAGAGACACATAGAGAGAGAGAGAGAGAGAGAGAGAGAGAGGCAGAGACACAGGCAGAGGGAGAAGCAGGCTCCATGCAGGGAGCCCAACGTGGGACTCGATCCAGGGTCTCCAGGATCACGCCCTAGGCTGCAGGCGGCGCTAAACTGCTGCGCCACCGGGGCTGCCCTGTAACAGTAATCATAATTCAATTTTACATTTATCCTTGTGGTTATTTGATCAATAGCTTATTATTCCTTCTCTAGTCTGTTGAGCTCCATGAGGAATGGGATCATGTCTGCTTTATTTATCAATACAGTTCCAGGGATTAGCACAACTAGTTGCAAAATCAAATCAAACTAGTTGCTTAGTATTTTTGAGCAACTAAAGGAATGCATCCCTTATTTGTAGCAGTTTGAGTGTATGTGTCGTAGTTCCTGTGTGTGTGATGTCTGTGCACGAGTGTGTGTGAGTGGGGGCGCACTAATGAAGAGGCTATCTTAGGAGCTACAGGTCAGGGGAGATGGGCCCATCCCCTCCAGTTGTCCTTCCCCCTCCCCATTCCCTCTCCTCCCGGCCCTGCACTGTCCAGCACTCCCAGCAGCCACTCTCCTTTCTGAGTGGCTGGAGGAAGACGCTGGTCTCCAGCTGCCTCCGCTCGGCTGCCCTTGTGCAGTTGTCTGCCAGTTGTGCACGCCGATTACTATGAATGCCACCATCTGGTACGCCACGTGGACATCATAATCTTTTCTTAATTACATTAGCAGCGCAATCAGTTACTGCATTACAAGGCCGGCGATGAGCTTTTAAATCTTGGTGGAAATCATAAATAATTGCACTAAGTACCAGGCGCCAGATGTGTATGCCAACTTTGGTTGCACTAGATAAATAGTAACCTTACAAGAGTGTTAGACAGCAGGCGGTCTGGCCGGCCACCAGGCCACACCACACCTGGGGCCCCACGGCAGGAAGGCCCCCACCAACTGTGCACCTGAACAGAGGCAGGGTAAGGGCTCAGGAGCACTCTATTGGGTCAGGGGGTGCCGGGCAGAGAGAGGCATTCTCAGAGCCAGAGAGCGTGCAGGGGGAATGTGGAGAAAGACAAAGGGAAAAATGAGGTGGGTGGACAGGAGAGAGAGAACATGAGACAAAAAGGTGGGAGGGGAGGAAGAAGAGAGAGACTAGTGGGGAGAAAATAAGGGCCCAGACAGAGCGAGGGAAAGAGACACTCACAGAGAGACAAAAAGAGACACACAGAAAGACACAGAGGAATGGCTGAGACCCATTGAGTACGACAGAAGCAGAGAAAAGCAGAGTGTGAGTAAAATGTTCCGGATGAGCAGGGAGGCTAAGAGGACAAAGGGCAGACCTTGTTTCTGCTGACCTTTCACTCTTGCCCAGCAGCTGGGAGGGAATCTCAGGCACCCACTCAGCTCTTAGGGCAGCCGCCATATGGTCAGAGGGTGGAAGAGGCTATCGCCAGGCCTAGCGGCTTCCAGTAGGATGTTCAAGACTCTGGGAGGAAACTCTCCTTCCTTCTTTCTTTCCCTCTTCCTGAAAACCTCCTGCATCTATGAAGGAGGAAGTGGGCCACAGCGGATCCAAAGGAAGAGTTCTAGTTTGTGCAAAGGTAGCTACTGGAGTTGCTTTAGATGACAGAACACTCAGGACTGGGGAAGTCTGTCTGACGGGGTGACTTTTAAGTTGAGATATGTATGGTAAGTCACAGCCAAATGAAGAGCAGGTGAAAGAAGGAGAATGTGTTCTAGGAGAGAGAAAAGGGTGTGTGCAAAGGTCCAGCAGCAGAAAGGAACTTAACATGCTTAAGAATCAAAGAGAGAGGGGTGCTTGGGTGGCTCAGTCAGTTAAGTGTCCGACTCTTGGTTTTTGACTCAGGTCATCTCAGGGTCCTGGGATGGAGCCCTGCATTCGCTCTACACTTAGCAGGGAGTCTGCCTGAGGATTCTCTCTCTCTCTCTCTCTCTCTCTCCCTCTCTCTCCTTCTGCCCCTTCCCTGCACATGTACATGCATTCTCTTTCTCTCACTCTCTCTCTCAAATAAATACATCTTTAAAAAAAAAAACTTATACAAAAAAAAAAAAAGAATCAGAGAGAGAACAGATATGGCTCAAGCAAAGAAAACAATGGAGAAAGTTAGGGAACTCTGATAAAATGGATGGTCAAAGACGTGTTGTTTTTACTCACTCCTGAAGTCTTACCAAAATGGACTTTAGTGGAATTTAAAGATGTATAAACCCACAAGAATCAAGAGAACAGTAGAGGAAGCAAAAGCAGATGGAGTTATTAACTAAATTTTGGACTCCAGGAAAACAGCTGATGGCAACTGACTTACAGAGCAAGGAAAGCTGAAATCTGAGCCTGCAGGAAGGGAAGCCAACCAGGAGCAAATCAACTGGCCCCAGGGACCTGGGGCCACGGAGGGAGGCTGGGTGCTTCTGAAGGGGGCTGGGAGAGAGTAACTCAAGAGGCAAGGTTCAAGCCTCAGTCAGCCAGGGGACCAAGGACACCTCCCAGCACAGCTAAAGACACGAAGTTTACCCTCTGAGAGTTTGGCCGGAGGCTCTGGACTTGGAGCATTAGCTAAGCAAAGACTGAGGCCTACACTAAAACTAGCATCCCTGTCCTCTCCTGGTGCTCACAGGATCCTGGCAGATGGACTTAGAGCTGTCTACATGTCTCCTTCTCCCTCCAGGTCAGGCAATTGGAAAATTTCTTTTCTAGGAAAACTGCATGGCACAAGGGAAGACGTCTACAGAGAACACCAAGGGCTGCCAATGAAATAGTCAGTGTCTCTCCAATCACCCTTGGGTGAATCCCATCCATATACACAGAGCTTCCAGTCAAGTCAGTACACAATACTTTGAAATATGAATGACACCCAATTATCATCAGATATTTATATAAAACTCTAGAATGAAAGACAGAGACCAGAGATTTAGGAAAATGGGAAAAGGCATGTTGGAGGAAAGAGAGACAATATAGGGAGCCAGGAAACATTTGAATAAACCTTTATAAATAATATCTTCTCCAAGATAGACTGCAGCAATAAAATGAGATTAGAATGCTACCTATGTATTTTTTTTTCTTTTTTTTTTCTTTTTTTTTTTTAATTTATTTATGATAGTCACAGAGAGAGAGAGAGAGAGGCAGAGACACTGGCAGAGGGAGAAGCAGGCTCCATGCACCGAGAGCCCGACATGGGATTCGATCCCGGGTCTCCAGGATCGCGCCCTGGGCCAAAGGCAGGCGCCAAACCACTGCACCACCCAGGGATCCCTACCTATGTATTTTTTAAGGGAATGTTGAGAGAATATGAAAAGGCTGGAAGATGAAGTTAAGATAACCCAGAAGTTAGAATAAAAAGACAAATATAAGTTTGTTTTTTTTTAATAAGGATTTTATTTATTTATTCATGAGAGACACAAACAGAGAGGCAGAGACACAGGCAGAGGGAGAGGCAGGCTCCATGCAAAGAACCCGATGTCGGGCTCGATCCCCAGACCCCAGGATCACGCCCTGGGCTGAAGGCAGCCGCTAAACCGCTGAACCACCCAGGGATCCCCAAAGATAAGTTTTTCAAAATAGAATATGAGGAAATTAAGCATATTGTTCTGAAATTTTAGAACACCAAGAATACAGATCCCAAAAGCTTCAGAAATGGAAAAAGTTGTACACAAGGAATTGGGAAGCAGAATGGTACTGAATTTCCATAAAACAACTCTGGAAGGTGGAAGATATAGAGCAAAGACTTACAATGTATAAGGGGAAATAATTTCCAGCCAGGAATTCTGAGTCTTACCTAGTTTCATCAATTAACTGTGAAAGAAAAATAAATACATTTTCAGACATGCAATATTTTAAAAAATATATCGACTCCTTTGCATTCCTTCTCAGAATGCTACTAAAAGACGTGCTACAGCTAAATGACGGGAAAAAAACAAGAAAGAGAAAAGCATGGAATACAGGAAATGAGAGCCAACATAAGGGTAAATGGAAAACCTGGAATGATGGGGAGGAAATGTACCAAGATGTCAGCCGTATGCCATGGAGGCCTTAAGAAAAATCACCTTGGAGCATCGCAGGAATATGGAAAGTCACAGGAAAGCTGTGTCCAGTGGAGAAAAAAAATATGATAGATTACATGATGAATTTGACCATAGTGGGAGGGGTATTTTAGTTCATTGGGCAGTTTGAGGCAGAAGTGGCCAAGAATCAGAAGACCAGGCAAATAAAAAACAAATGAATTACCAACTCTGGGAAAAACAAAAGTTGTACAGGGAAAGAATATATTAATAGTACACTACATGGTTCAGCTGTGACCAATCTTTACTTAGCCCTAATTATAGAAATACTGAGTATTTGATTCACAAAAGTTGTGATGTAATCATGTTGGAAGGATGAGAAGAAGGGAAGTATGTGATGTGATATAAAATAATTAAATCTTCATCTGGTTCTCACTAAAAGTCAATAGATCTTTCTTCAAAAATGTGGAACTAGGGCAGCCCGGGTGGCTCAGTGGTTTAGCGCCACCTTCAGCCCAGGGCCTGATCCTGGAGACCCAGGATCGAGTCCCACATCGGGCTCCCTGCATGGAGCCTGCTTCTCCCTCTGCCTGTGTCTCTGCCTCTCTGTTTGTGTCTCTCATGAATAAATAAATAAATAAAATCTTTTTAAAAAATGTGGAACTAGCAGCATAAACTGTTAACTTGAAATATAAAGGCAAATGGCAGAAGAGATCACTAAAACCTGAAAGTTGCTGTCTCATAGGAGGGGAAACTGAGGATGCAGCAGGAACTCTGATTTTTGTTATAAACCTTAAGCTGCTATTTAACTCTATATCATGTATGTAAACTTTTATATACAATTTAACAATCAATTAAAAAAAGAAATTGGGAGGTGGCTTGAAATGAGGCTAGCGGTACGCCTGGGTGGAGTAGCTGAGCCTTCAGCTCAGGGCGGGATCCCGGAGTACCAGGATCAAGTCCCACATTGGGCTCCGTGTGGGAAGCCTGCTTCTCCCTCTGCCTGTGTCTCTGCCTCTTTCTCTGTGTCTCTCATGAATAAATAAATAAAATGTTTAAAAAAGAGAGAAAGAAATGAGTCTAGAAAGATGAACAGGAGTCTGACCCAGCAGGGCCTCAGAGGCCATCTTAAAACAGTTATATCTGCTCTCAAGAGCAACATGGAGCCATCGAAGATTTTCAGTAGGGGAGTGACAATGTCAGATCTATTTTATGATCTAGATAACCAGAGCTAAGAGGCAGCCTGACTGTGCTCTGTTGGGTTTGCACACAGGAGTAAATATGCTTTTTGCCAAGCAGTATTCTCCTGCCCTATCTGGAACTAATATATTTTGCCAAAGCTATGCTCTGCTCCATTCCATCCATTCTTTGTGCCACTGATTTTCCAGGCAGTGATGAATGTGGACATGGAATCCCAGTTCTACCACTTTTTAGCTATACGACTGTGGGCAAGTTGTTACTCTTTTCCCAAGTCTCAGTTTCCCCAACTGTAAAAGAAGGATAATAATAGAACAGAACCCGGGCTGCCTAAGTGGCTCAGTGGTTGAGTGTCTACCTTCAGCTCAGGGTGTGGTCCCAGGGTCCTAGGATCAAGTCCTGCATCAGGGTCCCTGTGTGGAGCCTACTTCTTCCTCTGCCTATGTCTCTGCCTCTCTCTGTGTCTTGAATAAATAAATAAAATCTTTAAAAATAATAATAATAGAACAGAACCCGAATGTGAAGACACACATAGTTAGCGCAAATACAAAGCACACAAATTCCTCTCTACTGTGGGATTAGAAAATATGCACAGGAGAAACTGGTGGAAAACCTTGAAAGAGATCCCTCAAATGACCTACCCACTTGATGTGCCTCTGCTCAGGCTTACGTTACCTGTTCTAAATGAGATCGTTTTTGCCTTAAAAAAAAAAGGTGTATTCAGATATGTGGGTTTGTATCCCATTTCTGCCACTTACTACTTGCAGAAAAATGGCCTCACTCTTCTAAGTCCCACTTTACTGGATGAAAATGTGAAGACACTCCACTCCCACGGAGTGTGGTGGCTGTGGGGAGCCAGTGACGTGGGCTGCACGGAGCTGCAGGATTCACGCCAAGCAACTACCATGACCCCCCTCCTGGCATTTCCACAAGGTGTAACAACAACACCCCTCGGCCCCTCCACTCACTTCTCCCGCAGAAGGGGTGGGACGTTCTCTGGAGGTGAGCTCGGGGTGAGGAACAGGGTGCACCATGGCCCCATCCCCATTCTGTTCTCCAGAGCCAGCTGTCCATGGGAAGCCCCCATTCTAGACATCTCCTCCAAGCCTAAATGTGCAGACTCGGGCTTGATCCTCCTGGAGAAGGAGGCTCTACTGCAGGTGGGTAGGTCTGCTTGTTCAGGGGAGGGTTATTATCTGATGTATCATCGGGCTTACATCTATTGGACCAGGAGTGGAGTTAGGGGAACAAATTAATATTTGAGGGCTGAGGTTATGGTGGGGCTATGCCATCAGGCTGTTCCCACTGGCAAGGTTCTGCCTTTACACAGGTATAGACCTTGGCAAAAGTGGGCTGTGCGGGTACATCCAGGCCACAGGGTAAGGGCTGCCACAGCTCCACCTGGAATACACACACTTCAGCAAGGGCCATGCGCCCGGCTCTCAGCAGGTGTCCACAGGCTGTGCGACCTCAGGGACAGGAAGAGCAGAGGGAGTGCTCTCCTTAGAGGGAAAAGGAAGCACTTTATCCATACACATATACTGTATTAATTTCTTACTGCTGTTCTAAGAAATTAATACAAACTTAGTGGCTTAAGACAACACAAATCTATCATCTTATACTTCTGGAGGTCCTAAAAGGACCTAAATGGGTTTCACTGGACTAAAATTGAGGTTTGGGGAGGGCTGAACTGCCTCTGGAGGCTCTGGAAAAATCTATTTCCTTTCCCCTTCCAGCTTCTAGAAGCCGTCTGCACTTGGCTCATGACCCCCTCCATCTTCAAAGCCAGCAGCCTAGCATCTTCCAATCTCAATCTCTCTCTCTCTCTCTCTCTCTCTCTCATTCTGCTTATGTTGTTATGACAACTTTTCCTCACCCTGAACTTCTTGCCTCCTTCTTATAGGGACTCTTGGGAGTACATTTAGACCTCACTGGGATAATCAATTCTGATCCTCCCATTTCAAGATCCTTCACTTACTACATCAGAATATCCCTTTTACCACATGAGGCAATATAGTCACAGGTTCTGGAGATGAAGACAGGCACTTTGGAAGGCCATTATGTACCTACAATATTAACCTTTTGGAAATTAAGGGGAGGAACAGCTACTTTTTGTTTTTACTGTTTCTTTTTTTTTTTATTTATTTATTCATGAGAGGCAGAGACCGAGAGAGAGAGAGAGAGAGAGAGAGAGAGAAAGAGAGAGAGGGAGAAGCAGGCTCCATGCAGGGAGCCCGACGTGGGACTCGATCCTGGGACCCCAGGACCACACCCCGGGCCGAAGGCAGGTGCTAAACCGCTGAGCCACCCAGGGATCCCATTACTGTTGTTTTCATAAAATGTATACTGTGCCCAAGTTCCATGCATGCTATATGCTGTACACACAGGAGCCCCCACCTTCACACCCTTAATATGAGAGTTGGGGAGACAGCACAGGTAGGCAGCCAAAATTCCATGCCCTTCTATGTTGTCTTATGGTACATTCAGGGCCAATGGAAGCTGTGTATGTATGTGGCTTGTCCATAGGCTCTTATGGGTCACACTCCACCCCTGCCCATGTGGTCTAAACTTGGCTCTGGAATAATCAGAGCCTTGGATTTTAGAGATCCAAATTAAGACTTCACTCTAAGGAGAACAGCATATTTTATTAATGTACAAGGAAAAAGGAAAATGGAACCTGTTATAAAGAGATGTGCTGTCTTCTTATGTTCATAGAGAAATAAGTCAATAAAATGATTGTAAACCCAAAAAGTACAGAGAAGTTAAAAAATCCTGTCCTTGGAGGATCCTGTTTCTAAGATTTAAGCTATCCAGAAAGTTGAGGTATGCGGAGAAGAGTATACTTCAGACCAGCAGAGCAGCAGCAATGGAAAAAACAAAACAATTAAAAACAGTGCCTCAGAGTGGAGGAAGAGAAACACCGAGAACTTTGGACCAGACTGGTTGGCTACAAAATGTCAAATGGGACCTTAAAGGCAGAAGAGACTGATATGAAAGGGAAAGGTAGACAGAGCCTTAGAGAAGGGGCCACCACATCTTAGCTGTTACTATGCCAGAAATGTACACAAGGAAATATGCCAAAGGAAGAGAAGCAAGAGAAGACTGGAACAGGGCAGCCCGGGTGGCTCAGCGGTTTAGCGCCGCCTTCAGCCCAGGGTGGGCTCCTGGAGACCTGGGATCGAGTCCCACGTCGGGCTCCCTGCATGGAGCCTGCTTCTCCCTCTGCCTGTGTCTCTGCCTCTCTCTCTCTCTCTCTGTTTCTCATGAATAAATAAATAAAATCTTAAAAAAAAAAAAAGAAGACTGGAATGATTCTCCCCAAGGGAACCATATCCGGGGAACGAGTGGGAGATGGCCTCTTTCACATGCACACATGGGTATATGTACATATGTGCACACACACACCCACATGTACATGTGTGCACCCATGTGCGTGCACACAGACATGTGCACATGGGTGCACACAGGTATGCACAGGCATGCACACACAGATACACACAGAGTGTATCATATCATTGAAGCAACTGGGAACTCTCTACTTAAAATGCCAGGGCATCTAAACCAAGGAGCTACAGAAAATCTGGACAAATTTGAGAGGAAAGAGGAAAAGATCAGTACAAAATACTAGAAGTATTATAAAATGAATTTCAAGGTGATGGAACCATTGTAGCTGGAGATCAAGTTATTACTTGGCCCCTAAGAGAATGGCCTGATAAATCTAAGGAATTAGGACTCTCTAAGGCGGTGG
The DNA here is from genome assembly GCF_011100685.1 of Canis lupus familiaris. Taxonomy (NCBI): domain Eukaryota; kingdom Metazoa; phylum Chordata; class Mammalia; order Carnivora; family Canidae; genus Canis; species Canis lupus. The sequence continues at coordinate 57,044,687 of NC_049230.1, forward strand.
TTCATAGCCCTGGCTGCACATGAGAATCACCTGGGGAACCTTTTCAACACAGTGATGCTTGAGCACCACCCCCAACGAGATAAATCAGTCAGCATCTTGGGCAAAGGTTCTCAACTTGAGTAGGCATTAGAATCCCCTGAAGGGCTTGATGAAACACTGATTTCTGGGCTCCAACCCCAGAATTTCTGATCAGTAACACTGGGGTGGTGCTTGAGAATTTCTAACTAATTCCTGGGTGATGCTGAGGCTGCTGCCCAGGGGCCCCACTTTGAGAACCACTTTTTCTAAGGAAAGGCACTGCAGAGGTATGACAGATGAAACCGGGACCAGGCAAGACAATGACAGATGAAGGCAGGCCTAGGTTAGATCTCCCGGGCAGGATTATTCTATTTAGGAAGTGAGAACTGGGCAAAATTTGTTTGCTCGGTGGATGCTTCAGCATGTCCAGACTGTCTGATTTCATTCTCTCTCACTCTGGGAGATAGGATAAGATACAAATAGTGCCTTCCTGAAAGGTGGAACGTATGAGGACATGAAACTGCAGTGAAAAGTTTCCTTGAGGCACAGAACACAGCGAACCTGCACCCTTTGAGCACACAGTGAGGACCTTGGTCCTCTCCAGGACCCTGGGGAAACAGGTTTACAGGAGCTTTAAGAGCAGTTTCAGTGCAGGCATCTGCCAAGAGCAATTTTGTAGCAAAAGTGAAGTGTGGTGATGAGATGAGAGCTTCTTCAGAACAGTGGTTCTCACAATTTGCTGCACACTGGAATTATCTGGAGAGCTTTTAATCTGCCTGTGTAGACCATGACCCATATCAATTAAATCAGAATATCTGGGGGTGGTACTCACTCAGGCAGTCATACTTTCTAAAACTCCCCAGGGAGCTCCTAAGGGCAGACAAGTTTAAGGACAGGACCTTGCTGTTCAAAGCATGGCTGATGAACTAGCAGCCCGGGTTATTACCTGAGAGCTTGTTAGAAATGCAGAATCTTAGGTCCTATCCTAGATCCACTGAATCAGAATCTGCTTTTTATCAATGTCTCCAGGGATCTGGGTGCACATAAATGTCTAAGATGCACTGCTCTAGAAGGCCTAAGCAGTTCCAAAGCAAGAGGCATTGGCAGCAGGAGCTACGCGCAGTCCAAAAAACACCTACTCCAAAACACATGGTGACTCTATCATTAGAGAGAGTTCTGTTCATCATGGCATTCCAGAAACATGAGACTCTGTGGAACAATGCTGGAGATAAAGGTGATCTCAGACAAAATTTGGAAGTTGTTAACAGTGGCTGCCTTCAGGAAGAGGGTCAGTGAAGCAGGAAACCTGAATTTTTGTTTTCCATATTATCTGAATTTCCTAACTGTGTGTGTGTGTGTGTGTGTGTGTGTGTGTGTGTGTGTGTTTGGGGAATTGATAGACTATGTTGATGGTGAGATTATGGAATATTCTTTAACATTTTCTTTATTAAAAAATCTAATAAATGGTAGTATTTTTTAAAAAGCAATATACAAAGCAAAAGCTATTAGAAACACCAAGATGAATTTGGCAAAATCATAATCTTAATAGGATACCTTAATATTATTGCATTGCTTTGTCAAATCAAGTAGGCAAAAGAAATAAAAATATGGAAGACATGAATAATTTCATTAATAAGGTTATTTACTAGATCTGTTTCAAAATCTATAATCTACATACATAAAATACATAATCTTAAACATTCCATTTGGCATTTTAAAAAAATGAAATATTTTTCTAGCCCACAAAGGAAATGTTATTAAGGAAGTTTAAGCCACATGAGGGCAGAGAACATGACTGTCTTATCACCACTGATCTTCAATATCTAGCACAGTGGTCTCTATAATGTAGGTGCTAAATAAATATTTATTATAGGAAGAAGGCTATATTTTCTCATCTAAATGTAATAAAATAAGTTCCTGAAGAAAGTTTAAACAAATAAAAAGCTTAAATCATCTGGAATATAAAAGAAACCCTCTCTCAAATAATCTTTAAAGTCAACATAAAATCAACTGCAACTCAATAGGATTTTTCATGGAATTTTAAAAGCTGACTGTAAAATTAGTATAGAAGAGCAAAAGTACACGAATTTACCAAATAAATATCAATGTATATTTTAGTCTGTAAGATTCATAACTTTGTAAAATTAGAGAAATTAAAGTGGTCTGACACTGGTACAGGAAAAGACAAATAAATAGAACTGAGTAGAGTTCAGATATATCCTATCCATTACTTATGCTAAATAAGATGCAATATCAAATGTGTGAGGATGCTATATACCACTTGACAAATACTTCCCATATGAAAAAAATAAAATTAGATGCTTACCTCACACTATCCGTAAGGAAAAAGTTCCAGTGGATTAAAGTCCTAAAAGCAAAACACAAAACAACTGTGTTAGAGGAAATGTAGGAGACTGTATGATCAACTTCCGACTTTGGTCATTCACACATGCTTATAAAAATTTAAGCTTATTGTCTGAAAGCAGAGAAATAGATGCTAAAACTTCCAAACCACTAGAGAAGAACAAAGGAAAGGAGGGAATAAAGAAGTCTGATCCATAAAATACAAGGTAGGGGCAAGGGGGGGGGGCAGCGGGGAGAATAAAGAGAAAGCATAGGAAACAACACAAAATAAGATGGTAGAAATAAATATATGTTAGTATTAAAAATAGGTGCCTGTGTGGCTCAGTCAGTTAAGCATCTGCCTTTGGCTCAGGTGATGGCCCCAGTGTCCTGGGATCTAATCCCTGCATCAGGCTCCCTACTCCACATACATACATAAATAAATAAATAAAAATGGATCAACTCTGCCAATTAAAAGATAAAGATGCTTAGATTGGGGGAGAAAAAAGCAAACAGTCATAAGCAATATAAGATTATGTCTTAGAAGGATTGGAAATAAGAGTACAGAAAGTGTTATAGCAGAGAAATTTGTTATATATATATATATATTTTAAAGTTTTTATTTAAGTAATCTTTACACCCAACATGGGACTCAAACTCCTGACTCCAAGATCAAGAGTTGTATACTCCGATTGAGGCAGCCAGGAGCCCTACAGCCCAGTAATATTTAAAAAAAAAACAAACAAGCCATATTATCATCTCAACAAATGTGGGGAAAAGCATGTGATAAAATCGAATGCTTATTTATGAAAAGTTATCTAGGGAATAGAAAGGAGCTTACCTGGTCTCATAAGGGGTATGTACTAGTCAAAGGGTACAAACTATAAGATGAATAAGTTCTGAGGCATGTACAGCATGGTGACTATATAATTCTGTTTTGTACATATGTAAGTTACTAAGAGAGTAAATCTTAAATATTCTCACAACTACCACCACTATCGTCAGAAGAAAAATGATAATTATGTGAGGTGAGGATGTACTAACCTTATTATGATAATCATTTTGTTACACATACATGTATCAAATTATCAGATGGTACATCTTAAACTTGCACAATATTATACGTCAATCATATCCTAACAAAGATGGAAAAAATAAGGTAAAAAAAAGAAAAGTTAAATATATATGGCAGTTAGTGCTGAAAAGCAAAAAGCATCCTATGAAATTCAGAAAGAAGCAAAAAAAAAAAGATCACTATCACCACTTGTAGTCAATATTAGACAAATACAGTTTATGAGCCAAAAGAAAAAAATATATGAATTAAAAATGACAGAATTGCCATTATTCCCAGTTTTAAAAATCATTGCATACATTTGAAAAAATTTCAGGAAAGTCTACCAACATACTACCAGAATAATAGAGTTCCTAAACCTGCTATATACAAATCCCATATTTAAAAATGGACTGCATTCCCATACACTAGGAAGTTAAAAAACGTAATTCAAAACGAAGATACCATTTGCAATGACAACATCTATAAGTATGTAAGAACTTTGAAGAGAAAACTATAAAACTTCACTGCAGCATATAAAAGGACTCAATGAATAAATAGCTAGCTCCTGTTAGTGGATGGGACAACTCAATACCACAGAGATGGAAATTCTCTCTAAATTGACCTACAGATTTGACACAGTGCCATTCCAAAACATCAAGGGAGTCCTACATGGAACTTGATAAGCAGATCCCAAAATATCTATAAATCATAAAGGGTCAAGAAGAGCTTTGTGTGTGTGTGTGTGTGTGTATAAGCTAACGTATCCTGCAATATATTCTTCTGCCAGATATGAAGACTTACCATCAAGCTAGAGAAATTTAAATAATATGGCATTAGTGCCGGGACAGATAGATAAGTCAAAAGAACAGTAAAGAGAGCCTGGAAACTGAGCCTCATGTATAAGGGACCAGCATAATGAGTGACAAAAGGATGAACTGTTCAATAAATGCTACTGTAATAAAGGATAATGGAAGATAGAATTAGAATATTGCCACTTTCCAAGCCCTAAGGAAATAATGTATCTAGGCACATCAAGGATTGTTAATATCCCAAATATATGATGTTCGACATTATACACCTGCTGATGGAAATACGCAAAATCTTGGATGAAGTATTCTTGACAAATGTCAAACCTGAATGTCATCAGGTCTCTAAACTCTTTATAGAAAACACTGGAACAGAGGAACATGTTAAATGATACCACCACAAATATACAGTCAGGAAAACTTAGAATGTGGGAATCTATACAGAACCAACAGTCTAATTTCTTTAATAAATAAATTTCAAGGGGGAAAAAGGAGGAAAGAGATATTCATATATTAAAATAGACTTGAGAAAATTCAATCAACAACAATATATGGACTTTATTCAGATTCTGATTCAAGCCAACTGCAAAAAGCAAATTATGGTATGACTTGTAGAACTCTGTTTATTGGTATTAAGGAATTAATGTTTTTTTTAGACATAATAAGTTGTGTTCTTTTAAAGATTCATGCTCAGATATTTACAGATGAAATTATATTATGCCTGACTTTGCTTTAAAATAATTCAGAGAGGGGTGTCTGGGTGGCTCAGTGGGTGAAGCATCTACCTTCAGCTCAGGTCATGATCCCGGGGTTCTGAGATTGAGCCCTGCATCGGGAAAAGCAGAAGCCCCTGCTTCTCCCTCTTTCTGCTGCGCCCCTGCTCTCTCTCTGTCAAATAAATAAATAAATAAATAAATAGATAGATAGATAAATAAATAAATAAATAAATAAATAAAATCTTTTTTAAAAAATAAAATAATTCAGGAGAGGGAATGATTGGCACAATGGATGAAACAAGATTGACCATGAAATGAGCATTAATGGATGATGAGTACATGAAGTTTATTATCCTATTTTCTGTACTTCGGTATATGTTTGAAATTTTTAAAAGTAAAAAGTTGAAAAGGAGAAAAATAATACTGGAATTATTTGTTGTCCATATGAGGAAAAGACAAAATTCCTAATAATAATTTCATATAAAATATACATCATATAAAAATTAATTCCAGGTGGATTAAAGACTAATTATAAATTGTAAAAATCTTGAAACTTTCAGAAATAAATATAGGAATGTGTGTTTATGACACTGAAGTGGGGAGGATTTCCTAAGCAAGACAGAAAAAGTGCTAAACCATAAAGACAAACATTAATAAACCTGAGGACACAAAAATAAAGCATTTGTATACAGTAAATTATACTATAAAAGAGTGAAAAAAGCATAGTCTGGGAGAAATTATCTACAGCAAAATATTAGTGTCCACAATATATAATGAACTTTTGCAAACCAGTGAGGGGGAAAATGGACAAAGGCTATGAACAGGGATTCTGAAGAGAAAACTTCAAGAGTAAATAAATATGTAAAAAGCTCTGCACCCTCATAGGTAATCAAGAAAACACAACTCAAGCAACAATGAGATACATTTCATATCCATCCATTGGCAAAACTTAAAAATCAGATGGTACCTCATTATGGGGAGGATGCAAGGAAAAACAAGCACTCTTACAGAACATGTGCTTTTGGGAATGTACACTGGTATGATCACACTGGAGATATTTTGATAATACTGGGCCTAGTCCAGGGCACAGATCTTGTGATTTAGCAATTCTATATCCACATATCTACCCCAGATAAATGCCCCCATCCCGTGTACCTAAGAAGACATGGATACGAATGTTTATCATGTACCATACGTAATTGTTTAAAAATGGAAACAACTGGACCTTAGACAGGAAGTGGCAAAACAGTCATTACAACGGAATACCAGCAAGCAGCTAAAATGAAAACTAGATCTATGTATATCAACCTGCGTAAATCTCAAAACATTTTAAAAAGTTATAGATGGGGGGCGCCTAGCTCGCTCAGTGGTTGAGTGTTTGCCTTTGGCTCAGGTCGTGAACACGGGGTCCTAGGACTGAGTTCTGCATTGGGCTCCCCACGGAGAGCCTGCTTCTCCCTCTGCCTTTCTCTCTGTGTCTCTCATGAATAAATAAATAAAATCTTAAAATAAAATAAAAAGTTATAGATGATAAGCTACTATCCATGTACATTGAAGAACACACAAAATAATTCTGTGTATTGTTTGCAGATACTTGCTTAGGTTGTAAACTTATCGGGATGGGTGGTGTCCTTGGGGGAAGGACTCCAAAACTCTGACAATGGCAAAATGAATATGTTATATCTCTTTCTGTACCTTTTTGTATGTTTAAGATATTTCATAATTAAGATTCTTTTTTTTTTTAAAGAAAATGCATTGGCTTAATATCCTCCAAACATTATCTTGTCGCACATTAATTAAAGATGATATGATTTTTCTATCTGGGAAGCCCCTGCTAATTAACTGAAAAATACTACTAATAAGAAACAGTGGTTATCTCTAGGGGTGAAATTATGGAGGTACTTTCACTTTCTAATCTTTTAAATTGTTTGAATTTTAAGATGATGAACATGTATGACTTTTATATTCAGAAAATAATAATGATATTTCCATTTTGGAAATTAAATACAATGGAGGGGTAAAAAGTCAAAAAATGAAGAGCATTTGGTAAGGCAGCCATTTATAAAATAAATGTGGCAGCAATAAAAATTCAAAGTAATATTGGAATAAAAATACAATACAAGGGAGCAACACAAATTATTAAATAACAAAAAAAAGAAGTGCAGATATATGAAGAGAATCATACAACTTGACATAAAAGGAGACCTGAATAAATGAGAAATGGACAAAAATAAGCGAGAAAGTTTCTAGAATAAGAAGAGTTGATACACACCACAGAAATGATTTCTAATCATTCTATTTTTAATAAACTGCGTTTTCTACTTAATGGCAATTAATGAAAATATTTCCATGTCACTAAATATCTTGCAGAAGGTCTGAGGCTGAGCTGCACGGAATCCTAGGGAGTCTATGGGTCCTTAAACTCACTAAAATTAAATGCAAACTGTTCTGCATGTACAAATCTTTCTGGAGAGAGTATCCACAGCTTTTTAGAGATACTACAGTAGCCCATCCTAAAGAAAGATTGCAATGCCCCAGTGGCTCAGAGCTTGAGCTTCTGCCTTCAGCCCAGGGCATGATCCTGGGGTCCTGGGATCGAGTCCCACATCCAGCTCCCTGCAGGGAGCCTGCTTCTCCCCCAGCCTATGTCTCTGCCTCTCTCTCTCTGTGTCTCTCATGAATAAATAAATAAAGCCTTAAAAAAAAGACAAAGAACCACTACTACTATTTTTTTGGTAACCACTTTACTGGACTTAATTCACATATCAAACAATTCACCCATAAAGTGTACAATTCAGTGCCTTTTAGTATATTCAGAGTTCTATGACCACCACCACAATCAATTTTAGAATATTTCATCAGCCCAAAAGAAACACTGTACCCTTTGCAATCACTCTTCCAAATACCCCATCACCCCCAGCTCTAAGCAACCACTTTCTCTACAGATTACTTTTTCTTGACATTTCATACAAATAAAATCACACATGTGCTCTATTGTGACTGGCTTTTTTCACTTATTATGAGGTTGTCATCTAAGTAGTAGAGGGTGTCAGCACTTCATTCCTTATTTATGGCCAAATAATATTCCATCGCCTGGATCTATCACATTTTCTTTATTCACTCATCAGTTGATGGGCATTTGGGTTGTTTCACCATTTGGCTATTAGGAATAATGCTGCTTTGAACATTTCTGTAAAGCCTTTACATGAATATATTTTTATATGATCAACAACCATTTGTATGTTCTTTTCTGTCAACTATTTTTTAGATTTATATTTCTCAACACTTTTTCATTAGCGACCCTAAAAGGAGAAAATTTTGCTTTAATTATTACAATTATTTTCTTATAATTTATATTATTACAATTAATAAATTTGTTTAATCAACCAATTAAAAATTAAATTTCATTTCTCCCTATCAACAGGAATTAAATACTAAGGAATAAGATTTATTCCTTAGAGTTGAGCTTTGGATGGACACAAACCATTGTAATATCTGAGATATCTGAGATATTCTGCTCCCCAAGAAATAATTTTTGCCTTTTTGGGGACCCCAGGACACATATTGAGAATGTAGGCTTTAGAGCCTTTGCACATTTTTCCTGTATGGGGCTGTCATTCTATTCGTTTCATTTTTTAGGAATGCTTCTTCATTTGTTAGAGAACCTGACCCTTTATGATGTGTTGCAAATTATTCCCCCCAACCTGTAGTTTCTAGGGATTTAGATTCTGATGGTTTTTGCCTTACAGATTTTTTTAAATGTAGTTGAATATAACAATCATTTTAGGGATCCCTGGGTGGCGCAGCGGTTTAGCGCCTGCCTTTGGCCCAGGGCGCGATCCTGGAGACCCGGGATCGAATCCCATGTCGGGCTCCCGGTGCATGGAGCCTGCTTCTCCCTCTGCCTGTGTCTCTGCCTCTCTCTCTCTCTCTCTCTCTCTGTGACTATCATGAATAAATTAAAAAACAAAAAAAAACAAAAAAAAACCCAATCATTTTATGGCTTTCAGAAAGGGCTCTGGCATTCCAGATTATAAAAAATTCTCCGATGGTTTATGGTCTCGTTTTCTTTTTTTTCTTTTTTTCTTTTTTTATTGGAGTTCAATTTGCCAACATATAGCATAACACCCAGTGCTCATCCCGCCCAAATGCCCCCTCAGTGCCCATCACCCAGTTACCCCAACCCCCCGCCCACTTCCCCTTCCACTACCCCTTGTTCATTTCCCAGAGTTGTCTCTCATGTTTTGTCACCCTTACTGATATTTTCACTCCTTTCCCTTTATTCCCTTTCACTATTTTTTATATTCTCCGAATGAATGAGACCATATAATGTTTGTCCTTCTCCGATTGACTTACTTCACTCAGCATAATACCTTCCAGTTCCATCCACGTCGAAGCAAATAGTGGGTATTTGTCGTTTCTAATGGCTGAGGAATATTCCATTGTAGACATAGACCACATCTTCTTTATCCATTCACTCATCTTTCGATGGACACCGAGGCTCCTTCCACAGTTCGGCTATTGTGGACATTGCTGCTATAAACATTGGGGTGCAGGTGTCCCAGCATTTCACTATATCTACATCTTTGAGGTAAATCCCCAGCAGTGCAATTGCTGGGTCGTAGGGTGTTTTCTGTTTAAACCTCTGATCTGCCTGAAATTTATTATCATGTAAGGTACAAGAAGGGTTCCAACTTTTGCCCAGATGACTATCCAGTTATCTCAAGACATATTACTGAATGATCAATCTTTCCCCCACTGATGTGAAATGCCATCTCTATCATATAAGCTACTGTGCGTATTTGGGAAAATTCTGAACTTTTTGTCTGTATCATTGATTTGTCTATACTCACAAGTACCATTGCTACACTGTTCTAGTATCTGATGTCCTATTTCTCCCTAATTTCTTTACATTTAAAAAACTGGTTTCCATTTTGGTTCGTTCATTTTTATGTGAGCTTTAGAATCAGCTGGTTTCATTAAGTAATACCATTGGCATTTTAGTGGGATCGCATTACACTGTAAATTAATTTTAAAAGGACTGTCATCTTTGGGTCTTCCTACCCAAGAACATGAGAAAACTTTCCATGTTTAAAGTCGTCACTTGTGAGCCTCTGTATTTCAAAGTTTTACTCACATATATATCACGCATTTCTCATTATGATAAATACTGAGTATTTTAAGTATCAAGAGAGTGGTATATGTGTGTGTGTGTATATATATATCCTTGGTTCTTCTTTTAATTTTGTACCCAACAACATTATTGAACTATCTTATTTTGATAATACTTCTTCAACTGAGTCTCTTGGATTACAGCTATACACAATCATATCATCCCATCCTATCTGCAAATAAACAATTTAATGTCTCACTTTCTTATATTCTTACATCTAATATCTTTCCTTAATTACACTTGTTATTTCTTGCACAATGCTAAATAATAGTCCAATATAATAATATTGGACATTTTTGTTTTATCCTGACTTTAGTGGGAAAGGTTTTAGTGTTTTCCCTATTAAGCATAATGCTGGCTTATGGGTTGAGATGAATCTATTTTTATGTTAAAGAAGTGACTGTCTCTTCCTATTTTATTAAGAGGAATAATAATTATAATTATTATTGCTTTATAATTAAGAATAGATATTGAGTTTTAAGAATAGATATTGAGTTTTAAGAATAGATATTGAGTTTTGTCAAATGCCTTTTCAGTGTTTATGAAGACTATCTCGTGATCTTTCTCCTTAGACCTATTAATATGATAAATTCTGTTAATAGATATTTTACCAACATTTTGTGAAAAATTTCAAACACCAAAGCTGAAAGAATGTTGCACTGAATAAGCATATATCTACTTCCTACATTAACTTTACTATTCTTGCTTTATTACATAATAATGTTTTAAAATACTGATTTTCATAGATTTTAATTAATTCTGTTAGAACTTAAAATATTGAACCATTCACGTATGCTGTAGTAAACACTTGCTCATGGTGTATTAGTTTTGTTCTGTTTTAATTTTTGTATCACTATTCATAGATGTATGCATATGTGATATGTATGGGCATCCATGTGTTTCTGTTGCTTCACAAAAACAATCTGAACGTTTAAAAAATGTTCAGGCCCCGGAACAGTTTAAATGGCATTGGAATTATCTGGCCCTTAAAAAAACTGGTAGACTTCCCCTGGAAAACTGTCTAGGACAGTTTATTTTTCAACAAGATGGGTAAATCTTTAGCAGCATTTTCTATTTCTTCTATGGTAATTGTGGGTTTATTATTTCTTCCTTCTCTAGAGTCAATTTTGATCAATTTTTTTCCTAAGTATCATTTCTTCTAGTTTCCAAACTTATTTGCATAAAGTTGAGCAAAGTATCTCTTACAATGCTTATGACTATTTGTATTTATTTCCCAATTTATTGTAATGATTATTCTGTGTAGTTTTACTTTCTCTCAGTCACCAAACCACAGATACATTCTTTTTTCCCCCTCAAAGGACAAGGATCTGGATTTAGCAATGTTACTTTTTTCTCTTCTAATTCATTCGTGTTCACTTTTCTCTTTTTGGTTTCTTCCTTTGGACTTTTTTAAGGTTTATTTTTTCTATTCTTGAGCTAAATGATGCATTTTTGTTCATTCTTTCTTAATCACTTATATACATATTCAAAAGCTATGAATATTCCTCTGAGAACTGTTTTACCTCTCATAGGTCTGACAGAATTTTTACTACCACTATTTTTCAAACACTTTGAAGTTTGAGGTTTGATTTCCTCCAGATCCAAGAATTGTTGCAAGTTCTAAATTTTACAGGCAGAAAAAAATGTGCGTTTGGGTATTGTGATTTTTAGTTTTACTGCATTCTGATCAAAGAACATTATCTCACCATTTCCACCTTTGTTTTCCTTTTGAATTAACACATAGCCAATTTTATGAATCAATAGGAAGAATGTTCAATCACTGTTTTAAATGGTTGGTCAGTGTGATTATATATCAGACTTACCTCATTAGCTACATTTTTAGGGGTTTTATATTATTATTTTCAACGTGTATGTCATGAACTTAGAGAAGTGAATTAAAGCCTCTTACTACCAATTTGTCTCTATTTGTTTCTTCTTTCATCTCCTTGTTGCTAGCACACAGATACGTATAACTGTTTTCATTATAAATTGTAGCATTTGACATCATAAATGGCTCACTTTTATATAATTTAAATGTATATAATTTGCATATAATCAATATAAAGTTATTAATGAGATATTTTACATATATATATCAGCCAATTGATGGAAACAGAGCCCCCAGATCTCTAGACCATTTGCATACCCCAGGGGAGAATAACCTACCTTGAGTGGGCTCTGGACAAGTAGATCTGAGAATTAAGGACAAAGCTGGGATGCTGTGAGTACAGAAAGGGAGATGTGGAGGGTAAATTCTCCTGGGAATCTAAGTCCTCAAGGATTTAGTAGATATCCAGAAAAGATTTACTTCCAGAAATTAAACCCCAAAAAGAAAACTGCTTGAAGACAAAGCAAATGGAACAAGCAATGAACACTAGAGGAAGTGAAAGTTTCAGATAACAGAAAGGAAGTATGAGAGGAAGCAGATTGTGCTCTCTTGTAACAGTAGAATATAAAGTCTGAAGTAGTGCTGTCTAATAGAAATATAATATGAGCCACAAATGGAAGCCACATATGTAATTTTATATTTTCTAGCAGCTATCTTTTAAAATGAAATGATAACAACTGAAATTGATTTTAATGTAATTAATCCATTTTTAAAGATTTTATTTATTTGAGAGAGAAAATGAATGTGCATGCAAGTGGGGGGAGGTGTGGAGGGAGACGGAGAGAATTTCAAGTAGACTGTGCTGAGTGTGGAGCCTTATGCAGGGCTAGGTCTCATGACCCTGAGACTATGAGCTGAGTCAAAATCAAGAGTTGGATACCCAACTGACTAAGCCACTCAGGTGCTCTGAATTATTTTAAGGGTGGGAGGAGTAGAAAGAGTAGGAGAGAGAATCCGAAGCAGACTCCATGCCAACTATGGAGTCCCACACAGGGCTAGATCTCACAACCTTGAGATTATGATGAGCCGTTATCATGAGTTGGATGCTTAACCTACTGAGCCAACCAGGCGCCCCTTAATTAATCCAATACACTCAAAATATTATTATTTCGCATGTAATCAATATAAAAGTTATTAATGGGATATTTTACTTTTTTTCCTCTACTAAATCTTTGAAATACAGTGTGTATTTTACATATCAGTTCAGACCAGACACACTTTGAGTGTTCCACAGCCACATGTGACTAGTGACTCATGTTGGACAGAAAAAGTCTGAAGATTAGAGAGTTATCTTATCTTAAAGAGCAAGGCTGATAGAGTTCTAGGAATCTCAGCAATAGAGGCAGTAAGCCTTTCTGATGCAGGCTTCGTTCTGGAAGTGAAAAAAAAAAAACAGTTATACAGAGACACTGTCATGTAAGCCTTTCATGGTAACAACTAAAAATGTAGGGAAAGTCACTTGGCTCATCTGTGCCTTTTCTACAGCAGCCTTCTCCTTTGAATCTAGGAAATGACATCTTTTTCACTTAAGAAACAAAAGAGAAATATAATATAACTCCAAACAGAGGCTTTTACCAGGTGGGAGAAAGATGGAAAGAAATGAAATATTAGGATCCCTGGGTGGCTCAGCAGTTGAGCACCTGCCTTTGGCCGGGGTGTAATCCTGGAGTCCCGGGATCGAGTCCCACGACGGGCTCCCTGCATGAAGCCTGCTTCTCCCTCTGCCTGCGTCTCTGCCTCTGTCTCTCTGTCTCTGTCTCTCAAGAATACATACATACATACATACATACATACATACATACATACTATTCTGGTAAACAAAGAGAAGACATGTGGACACAAAGCTAAATGGGTTGAGAGCAATTAAGAACAAAGGATTAGCTTTGAAAGAGTAGCACAGGGCAGAAATAGAACTCAGATATAGGAAGGCAAGACAATAGTGAAATTGTTAAAAATCCGGTACAACTGGAGAACAAAGAAAAGAACGTCATAATTCTGAAATGATGATTAAATTAGAAGGAACAAAGGGGTGCCTGGGTGGCTCAGTTGGTTAAGCGTCCAACTCTTGATCTCAGCTCAGGTCATGATCTCAGGGTTGTGAGATCAAGACCTGCATTGGGCTCCACACTGGGCATGAAGCCTACTTAGAAAAAGAGAGAGAGAGAGAGCAAGAAAGAATAAATAAGAAGGAATACAAAGGTGAGTTAATACTGGGACAGGCACAGTCAGGGAGACAGAGGATATAAAATAGATAAGTGAAGAAAATAAAAAATAAAGGAAGAAAGAGATAAAAGAGATTTGAGAGAAATTGACTGATCTAGAAGTCAGGCAAAGGAGACCCAACATAAGTGTAACTGAAGGCCCTAAAGAATAAAGCCTAAATGATTAAACATAAATGATTAAACAGAATAAGAACTTAAAAACTGAATTAAAAAATATATTTTGGAACTACATGAAGATTTTAATCTAAAAATTGAAAACAGGGGCAGCCTGGGTGGCTCAGTGGTTTAGTGCCACCCTCAGCCCAGGGTGTGATCCTGGAGACCCAGAATCGAGTCCCACGTTGGGCTCCCTGCTTGGAGCCTGCTTCTCCCTCTGCCTGTGTCTCTGCCTCTCTCTCTCTCTCTCTCTGTGTGTGTCTCTCATGAATAAATAAATAAAATCTTTAAAAAAATAAATAAAAATTGAAAACACACATTCTTGTCCCATGAAAATTACCTAGAATGGTCAATGCTGATAGTTAGCTTAGTGATACTATTGTTCCTTAATGATGAAATAAAAACCCTTTAGGCACGCAGCTAAAAAGTCCAAGTGACTTCTCTGCAAAAGAAAAGCAGGATGGCATCAAGATTCTAGATGGTAACATTTTAGGTTTTAAAAATGGAGCAACATTTTAAAGATATTTAAGGAGAAAAAAGGGGATGTTATATCTAGGCAAGCTTTTCTTCAAATGTAAAGGCTACCAACCAAATAGTTATGAGCATGCAAGACCTATAGACCATGGGTCTACTTGAATCCTGTGCTCAAGGGGCATCACAAATGCTGTACTTGAATGAGGGCAGCAAGGAACCGTGGCAGATGTGCATACTGTGTACATCTCCTCTGCCCATGCACACAATCCCTTGCCCTTCAGACTTGACTCACCAAATTGTTAAGAATCTCAAAATAGCAAAAGCAGAGCATGAAGCAGAGCCCTGAGTGACTGCAAAGTTACACACACATAAAACCATTTCTAGGTGATGCACAGATCCCTCCCAATTTGTCTCCATTGTCTGTTCTCTCTTCCTACAACCATTCTCTATACTGGAGTCAGTGGTATTCCTAAAAAAAAACACTGAATTTACCACATCCAGCTACTGCTTAACACACCCCTCCCATTGCTCTCTTTGCACTCATGATAATATTCATACTCATTCATTCAAAGTGGACCTGCCTACTTTTGTCTTCCCATTCTTTCCTCTCCAGCCCACATCCATACTCTAGGGCTTGGCCAAATCAAATCCAGCATCATGTATCCAAAACTGAATCCCAGTTTTGCACTCTATCTCCCAGATTGCTCCTTCTCCCATTTTCTCCATCTCAGGAACCAACACTTCTTTCTATCTGATTGTAGAAAACCCTGGGGTCATCCCTGACCCTTCTTTTCCCCCAAACCTCACATTTAATCTGTGCTGCCTTTCATGAATTATCTCTTGAACTCTTTTCATATCAGTGCCCTTGACATTCTTGCCTGTTTGTTCTTCCTTTTCATCTACCTTGCAGCTGTCCATCCTGGAAGCAACCCATCTTCTTCTTCACACCTAGCATGGAAGCTTTCAGGGGTGATTGCCACAGTCACAAAGACTGATGCCTCTAATAAATCAAGGTCTCCAAACTCATATGGACTCACAGTCTCTCCCTTTTGTCTTTCCAGAGGACACAGGGAATCTTGCCCCTAAGATTACTGCCTAACTAGGAGTTAAGATGTCCCATATGCTTGGAAACTGTAATAGCTAACATATACATAGCACCTGCTATATGCAATCATGTTTTGTGGTGGTATTTACATGAGTTGATATTCATTTAAATGTTAAATGTCAGTTATAGAAATGAAAAAAGTGAGCAACAGAGAGGTTAAGTGACTTGCCCAAAGTTAAACAGCTAGTGGATAGTTCAGCAGGGATTCAAGCCCAGGAAGACAGACTTTAAGGCCGCTGGACTTTACCACAATACTAAAGAGATCAAAGTAGTGTTTAGAAATAAATGCTAATACAAACAGTACTTGTCAAACTATGGACACAGCTATGAACAACAGGAAAATGAAAAGGAACAAAACAGCACAAACTAAATACAGGAAGAATAAAGATAAATACATTCATCAATGAAATAGTGAAGAAGAAAAAAAAAGATTAACCAAACCAAGCTTTTTTGGGAAAAAAAAACATAATTAAATAGCAAGATAGACATATTATCTACTTAATAATAATAAAAGAGTGTTATGAATCTGTTCTAACAAATTCAATAACCTATATGAGATACTTGAACATATAGGAAAATATAAAATATCAAAATCCGTGTAAGAGACAGCAAATTTGAAGAGATATATAAATAGACTCAATAACAAATAACTAAGAAGATTAAACTGTTAGTCAGATATCTTCTTTCTCCACCCCACCGTACAATAATCCAAGGCCCAGATGATTTTTTGAGAGACTGCAGATGGTTTTATGCAGGTGCTATATGAATTCCACTAAACTTCTAAAGGACAGTTATTTTCAATTTTATTCAAGCTATTCCAGAAAACAGAAAAATAGTAAACTCTGCCCAGCTAATCTTGTGAAGCTAATATAATCCTGTTTCTAAAACTACAAAGGAACTATGCAAAAAGGAAAACCGTAGGCCTATTTTACTTATAACCATGTGTAAAAATCTTAAACTAAACATTGCTAACTAGGTAATTGGGGGAGCCTGAAGGGCTCAGTTGGTTAAGCATTCAACTCTTGATTTTGGCTCAGGTCATGATCTCCGGGTTGTAAGATCGAGCCCCTCCACTGAGCTTAAGGAGCCTGCTTAAGATTCTCTCTCTCCCTCTGCTCCTCCCCCTACTGCTCTTACTCTTCCTCTCTCTCAAAAAAAATTGCTAACTGAATTCAATGTATTAAAAATATATTAAAAATATATTAGAACTAATACATAATATTTAAGGAATTCAAGGATAGTTCAGCATCAGAAAACTCTTCATTCATTCAAAGTTAATGGAGAGAAAGAATATATGATAATTTCAATAGATACAGAAAAGGCATTTTATAAGGTCCAGTACCTTTTTGTGATAAAAAAAAACCTGAAGTAGAAAAGAATCTACTTAATTTGATAAAGTCTATACATCCCCATATATATATACACACACACATATCTTCACATCTTGGACAAAAACAAGATGGTCCTAATAATAACTCATATTGTTTAACACAGCATTCGAGATTCTAATTAATACTATAAGGAAATAAGACTGTGAAATTTGGAAGGGAAGACATAAAACTATCATTATTTATAGATATGACAAGCCATCTAGATAGGCACCAACAGAATTAACAGACCAATTATTAGGAGAATTCAGCTAAAATTGCTCCAACATGAGATTTACCTACAAAAATCAATACTTTTCTATACCAGCAATAACCAACTAGAAAATGAAATAAAAAATGAAATACCAAGAGATGTAATAAATATAATATGTAACCAAATAAATCATAAGCAGAAGAAAATACGATGAAAAAAATCACATCACAATCACACCAAAAATTCGTTATTGGAGAATTAAACCAAGAGCTTATATGGACCTCTATGAACTGAACTTTAAAACTTCAATAACTGGCAACTCTTGGATAGGATGACTTAAGCTTATTATACTCAAGTCAATTGTCCCCAGACTAATTAAGAAATTCACTGCAATCCCCATCATAAGTACAGTTATACATATAAGTGTGTGTATACGTGTATTTTCTTTAAAAAGGAAACTTGGTAAATCTACTCTGAAAATTATACGGAGGAATGGAAGGTGCATGAAGAAGTAAGTCAACTTTCAAAAAGAAACAACAAAAGCAACAAGGGGGTGACTTTCCCTACCCCACAGTAAAACCTACTAAAAAGACATAGTACTGAAACAAAACAAAACAGAACAAAAACAAAACAAACAAAAAAACCCCTGCAGTATTGGCACAAGGACAGAAAATTTTATCAGTGCAACAACACAGGGAACTCCAAGACCTATCTATATGAGCATGGAAACTTAACAGGTATAAGGAAGGTGGCGCACTGTTAATCAGTGGGAAGAGGATGGATGATTTTACAGACTATGCAAAAAATGGCTCAATCTACTAAGAAAATTATAACTGAATCCCTGTTTAGCCTCACACACAAGGGAGGGGAGCAGAGGCTCGAAGGAAATTAAAGATCTAAATGTGAAAGCTAAAAATAACAGGGTTAACAGAAACGAACGTGGGAGGATCTCTCTGGGCTTAGAAAAGGCAAGGAGGCTTACCTATAAAAACTTGCTGGATTTGATTACATCAAAAATAAGTTGTGTTTAAAAAAAAAAAAGTAATGTGGGCCGATTAAGAGTCAGAGATGATAGGATTGAGACTTTTTTTCAAAGTCTAAAACTGACAAGGGATTAACATCTACAATATAGAAGGAACTCTGTAAAGCAATACATAGAGGGCATCAAGTCCAATAGAAAAATGGGCAAATGATATGACAGGCAATTTACAGAGAAAGAAACTCCCAAAGCTAATAAGCACATGAAGTGATGCTCAAACTCATTAGCAGTCAAAGAAATGCAAATTAAAACAAGATAACACTTTACACCTTTTGACTGGCAAAAACTAGAAAGCTGAGTAATACCAATTAATGGCAGAAATGAGGAAGACAGGATCCCTCACCTCACACATGGCCAATGGGAGTGTAAATTGGTAGAGTCTCTTTGGAGAGCAGTCCGTCCCATAGTACTTATGCAAATTGAGCACACACACACTAGGATCCAGAGAAACTCTAACATATGTGCATAATGGGAAACCCACAAGGATGCTGGCTGTGGGCTTGTGGGGAGACAGTGGCACCCTGGGTTGGCCCTGGCTATTATTATGAAGCAAAGGATCGTAAGTACACATGGGGACGCAGATAGATCATAAAAACACAGTTAGTGTTACACAATACTGTTTACATAAACTGTAAATACATACATGCCCTCTGTTGTGCATGTGTCTTCCCAAAACCTCCAGTGAACAAGCCACATTTTGCTTGTCTGTCCACATCAGCATGAAGTCACTGCTCTGGTTCTTGCTCAGCCTACATGTGAGAAGTAGCCAAATTTTCTCTTTGTTGCAAGATCCAAGGACAGTCATGGGGGAAATGTGAACCTTGGTTTTTTTGAGATTGCCTTTGACTAGTTGTAATAAGAATCCATCAAAACCCATGTCTGGACCTCTCTCTGGCTGAGGCAGCTCTAATTCCTGGGACTGAGAGCTCTAGAAAGAGCTTCTGTTAGGACAATCAGCCTGTTGCTTGTTTTTGCTCTGCTGAATGCCTCCTTTTTTGCACTTTCTGACATGCTTTAACATATTGTTATGTGTCCAAAGCAGTAATTGCTTCAACTTTCAGAATTCTTGACTCTTGCTGTGGTGGCATGAATGGAAGCTTCTGTAACCCCACCAGTAACTCACTTGAGATGTCCTTGAAATACTAAAGTTTGGTCCTCAAAAACAAAACAAAACAAAACAAAACAAAAAAAAACAAAACCCAAAAAAACAGTGATCTGTTATCACACTGATCCAATGTGATGTTTTGTATAACGTGGAAGCAATCCAGATCAACTTTGACTATTCTATGAAAGAGGATGAGAGAATGAAGATAGCCATGGGATAAGACTATAAACAACTATAGTTGTGTTGTTCTGTTTTAGATACTTTTTTTAAAATAGGAATAGAAAAGAATGTGTTCCCCAAAATCACACACATGTACCTGAGGCTCTGAAGGAATCTGCTGTAGGTGTGATACCACACCCGACGTGGCAGCTGCAATCAGCACCTCAGTGAATGAAAGGTGGGGTATGGCTCTTTTGAGGAAGAGGAGATGTTTCCGTGAGGAGGCATCTAGGGGGAAGGAAGACAACACAAAGCAGGCAAGAAGTTCAGGGGCTGTGAGCTGAGGGAGTACGCACCTGATCACTTCTCTTTTGTTTGTGAAGAACTGTCTTTTACATTTATCATTATTTGGGGCGAATTTTCCCAGATATTTATTCCTTAAAGATGCCATTTTTGAAGGCAACGCCATATTCCATCCTGTGGAGGTGCACAATCCATTTTGCCAGGCTCCGGGTTGTTTGCATGTGGGTGCCACCTGGTACAGAGGGTGCTCAGTCCCATCCATGGGGGAGCCTACTGATTTCAGCACTTCTGATCCTTGAAAGCTTGGCTCTCTTGCCTCTGGAGTCCTCTTTCAGGAGCTTCTTGGGCACAGCTCTGCCTATGTGAACCCCACCTCCACCCTGCCCACCCAAGACAAGCCTTTTGGCGGGGGGCTGGCCTCCTCAGCACCATCCCTCCATGGCTGTGCACATCTAGTCAATCCTTAGACACAGAAAGTCACTACACACTCACACACACACAAAGTGCAAATACCCACTGTCTTCTTAAAGACACAAATGTTTATCCAGACATACACAAAAGCAAACAAACCCATGTGATCCCATAGTGCATCCAAGTATACACAGATACTTGCACAGACATACACACACTCACATATCTATAAATGCATATGATGGCACAGAGGTAGACATATATCCTGATCTACTCCCACCACCAGCCCACAACAACACCCAGAAACTTCTCCATCCTGGCTGATGGTGATTCACTCTTTCCAGTTTCTCAAGCTGGAAGTCATGGGAGTCATCCCTGACTCCACTCTCTCACCCCACATTCCAATCCATCAGGAAATCTTGTTTCCTGGACTTTCCCACATATCCGTAATAAACCATTCCTCACCACCTCCACCACTACCACCCTGGTCCAGGCCATTATCACGGACCACTGGATGACTGGGCTAGGCTCCTAATTGGTTTCCTTACTCTGCCCTTGCCTTCAGAGCCTACTCTGAAAGCACCAGTGTGATCCTTTTTTAAAAAAGCTGGTTAGGGCAGCCCTGGTGGCCTAGTGGTTTAGTGCCACCTTCAGCCCTGGGTGTGATCCCGGAGACCTGGGATCAAGTCCCATATTGGGCTCCCTGCATGGAGCCTGCTTCTCCCTCTGCCTGTGTTGTGTGTGTGTGTGTGTGTGTGTGTGTCTCTCTCTCTGTCATGAATAAATAAATTTTTTTTTAAAAAAAAGCTGGTTAGAAAGCACCATGCTCAGAACACTGCAATAACTCCACATTTCACCCAGAACTAAAAGTCAGGTCCATAGGAGACAGCCAAGGACTCTGTGAACTGGTCCCCATTGCCTGGCTGACACCAAGTCCCTTATAACTCGCTCCACCTTTTTGCTCATCCTTGAACTTGCCCCTGTGCTCCCACCTTGGGGCCCTTACACTGGCTGATCCCCTTGCTTGGCCAATGTAACATACCACATAATTTTTAAAAATTGTTAAGGTCTATCATCTATTGCCTGTTAGAAAGCTGCGTGAAGATACAACCTTGTCCTGTAGAACAAAGAGAGAGTGGTGCAGCAGGTGCCTGGTAAACATTTTCCGAGTGAAGGAATGAATACATCATGCACACATGCATACATCCTCACCTACACCATCTGCACAAATACATGTCCATGTGCACGCTTCCAAACACAGGCTTCAACTCTCAGGCCCCAACCTAAGAACTGTGTGCACTCTAGGACACACTGAGATGTATGCACACACACATGCATACACACATGTACTCACACAGGCATTGAACACACACATAGAACACATGCTTTTCCAGCTATCTATTGCTGCACAGCAAGCTAGCCCAAACTTCGTGACATGAAGCAACAACCATCTATGTTGCTCAAGGATTCCACCATGACAAGGGCCTTGACAAGGGCTCAGGTGGAAAGAATCAAATGGCTGGAAGTATCTTCACTCACATATCTGGTACTGGGCTGAAATGACTTATGTGGCTGGTGCTCCTTGGGCATCTCTCCCCCTCCTGGGGTCTCTGGACCTCTCCATGTGGTCTCTCTACATGGCCTCTCTAACATGGCAGCCTGGAAGTAGCTGGCTTCTGAAATGGCAGCTCAGGACTCCAAGAGAGACTCCAAGTGTTCCTATGAGCAAGGTGGGTCCTGTGTGGCCTTTTATGACCTCTCCTTGGAAATCACACAGTGTCAACTCTGTCACGTTCATTTAGTTGAAGCAGTCACAAGCCCACCCAGATTCAAGTGGGAGAGGAGAGAGACCCCATCTCTTGATGGGAGAAAAGTGAAGGAGGAAATGTGACCATATTTTAAAATCGCCACACATGTGCACACATGGGTGCTCATACACACAGAGACACATCTATGCACAAATATATACACAATACATACCTATACACCAACATTACTCGCACACACTTAGGTCTTGTCCTCAGAATCTCTGTTCTGAGATTTAACTTAGACAAACATATATGTGCATATGAACATGCATGTGATACAGACACATTCACACAAACATAGTCACATCCAGGTACATACTATACATACTATGTATCTGTACATACATCACATGCATATGCACACATGCTCACATGGTCCCAGGCCCTGCCCTGGAGATGCCTAACCGAGTACTTACTCCTTGCCCCATGCATGGCTGAGCTGGGGGCCGGGAGGGGCAGAAAGGCTTGGCTGGTTATGGGGTGGGCCCTCTCTCACCACCCTCCCCTTGTGGCAGAGGCCTGGCAAGAAGGAAAACAAATAACCTTGCAGTGTTTAAATAAGCAAAGTTTTGTGCAAAGCAGAGGTTAATGTACTTTATTGTTCAATGTCATGTTTATAGTGGATTGGTGGAGGGAAAAATGTGATTAATTGCCCCGAAGCCCACGGATCTACAATTATTTGGTTGTTGTGAACAAATAAAGGACTACAGTATTCATCATATTCAAATGAGGCAGCAGAATAAATGATGGCGGGCTGGGTAGGAACAAAACCTAGGCGTGTTCCCGCACAATCGGAAGGCGACTGGCACCTTGTCAACCAGACGCAGGGTGGTGGCGGGAGCCGAACCCGTTTGTCTCTGTACCGCCAGCAAGGGTTGGGCTGACCCTGCAGGTGCCAGCGTTAATTCATGTCACACCTCGCGCCTCCATCCTTCGTGGTATGAAAACCAGGCGCCAATTTTGTAATAAAGACTTGTTTCCGACGAGGCCCAGTTTGGGGCGGGGGCACAGATCTTCATTACAGCCCCTTTCCCGGGCCATGCTCGTTACAGAGCACAGGTACTGGCTAAATGTGTCCGATCATTCATCATGATTTTGCCCTCCACTTTGTCACAGCGTGGGGATTTAAGGAAGATAGATGGTACAAGATGTTGTCTCCTCCACAGACGCTTTCTGCTCTGGTAAGTGTGTCCGATGCAGAATTATTTTGCCACTTTATTATTTCCTAGTGAGTGTTTGTCAGAGCTTCGCCTCTTGGAAGGAGCGAGTTGTTTCCTGTCACTCAGGGATGTCTCGGGAGCCGTGATGCTTGGCTGGGCTTGCCAGCCAGCTGGAACCTGGGCAGGGTCCCCAGGCAAGGCTGGGGGCGGGGGGGGGGGTGGTCCTGGGAGTCTGGGCCACAGGGCGAATGTCAAATCCAACATAAGCAGGGGGAGGCAGGCTTTAGAAGGTGGGGAATGGGGGCTTCAGATACACTGGGTTGTGGGAATTAAGGGGGCATTTTCAGGATCTGGCCTGGCTGTAGGCCAGCCCGCTGGACAGGGAGCTGTTCAAACCAATGTCCAAAGGGCTGTAAGAGCTTGGCCTTAAGCTGAGCCAGCTGGAGAGGGTATGGGCAAGGCTGGGGCCCCGTGGGGCTGCTGATGGCCTTAAGGCAGTGTGGCCAATTCTGGTACCTACTGCTGGCACCAGATGAGCTTCCTGCGCTGATCAGGATGGCTAAAGGGCCGTGATGTGACCAGCAGGGATGCCAGGCGGGTGAAGATCACGCGAGGCTAAAGATGGGAATGAGTTCTGCCTGAAGTCCAAAGTCTAGTCCAGAGCCCAGGGAATTTTTGGGAATAGGGGAACTTCATTCTGGGCAGTGCTGGGCCACCGAGGGGAGAGCCCTGGAATCTGAGAGTGAATCTGGCCCCCG
The DNA here is from genome assembly GCF_011100685.1 of Canis lupus familiaris. Taxonomy (NCBI): domain Eukaryota; kingdom Metazoa; phylum Chordata; class Mammalia; order Carnivora; family Canidae; genus Canis; species Canis lupus. The sequence goes on from NC_049230.1 coordinate 57,068,966, forward strand.
GGGAGAAAGTGGGGTGTCCGAGGGTCATAAGCCCATCCTGCAGTCTTTTCCTCACTCGTGTTTGCTTTGCAAGGGTCTCTCCACTGGCCGCATCCTCCAGGGAACCCGCTTCCCCCTGCCATGACTGTTGGCTGAGCCAATGATGCTCAGCTGCCTCAGCCTCTCCAGCGCAGGAGTGCAAACTACCTTGTCTTTGCTCTCCGACCCCCAACCACTGGTCTGACCGGTGAATGCAGAGGGAACACTCTGCAGAGGTTCCGGGGCAACACAGAACCAATTCAAGAAGAGCCCAAGCAGAGGTACCTAGGGCACAGGGAGCTATGCGAGGGTGCCTACCTTTCTCTGGCCCCAAGAGCACCACTGGCGTCCACCTTGCTAATGTGTAGATCTCTCTCCCTCCTCAAAGTCTCTTCGGGGAGGCTACACGATGTGGGATAAAGAGCACAGTTTGAGAATCGGACAAGCCTGTGTTTGAAGCATGAATCAGCTGTAATGTTTTTGAGCCTCTGTTTGCCCATCTGTAAAATAGGGGCAATGAGATGACATTCCCCGTGGAAGTCTCGCTGCGGATCCTGGCACGTTCTGTCAAGTCAGAGGTCCCCTCCCTGCCTCCTCTCTGGCTGCTAGGAGTCCCTCATTGCCCCCGACGTGTCTCCCCCTGACCTGGGCTTCCTGGCTGGCACCCAGGCTACTCATCAGCTGGTGGCCGCCTTGCTGGCCCATGCACTCCCCTGCCCTCCCTTTACTGGAACAGCCTCAGAGGGAATCTGAGCAGTTCGGGGCAGCTGACCTCCTGCAGGCTGAGCCCTGAGACACCGTCCCTATGCTTCAGGAGCTGGGAGGAGGGCTAAAGAGGACCGGGGCAAGGATGTGAGCAGCTCATTACCCCAAACACACCGGCCTCAGGCCCACAGTCCCAGGTGATGGTGTTTCGGCTGGACCCGGAGCCGGCGTCTCCAACGCCAAGCGCGCCGCGCCCTCACCCCCGCTTCGCAGCTGAGCAAACTGAGTCAGCAGACACTGTAACGTGTTCGAGACCTCGCAGGCAGAGATTCGAACCCGCCAGGCTTCTGGCGTCTGCAGCTCGCGGTTGCCAGCCGGCAGACAGGCCTGCAGACCGAGCAGCCACGACTGACACGCACGGCTACCAATCGCAAGCCAGCCCCGACCTGGCAGGTGTGTGTGTGTGTGTGTGTGTGTGTGTGTGTGTGTGTGTGTGTGTGTTTCTCCCCCCACTCCACCCACTTCTAAGCTCCTGGCTCCGCAATCCCGCATTCCCGTTTCCAGTTAGGAACCCCAAGGTCTGCGTTTCTGGGGCAGTTTTCTGTTTAGGGTCTTGTTGCCTTTTTGTTTTCTCTCTCAGTTTATTAGGAGGTTATCTTTTGTGGCTCGTCTCCCGTTCGTTCTTTCGTTCATGCATTCAGCAAACACTAAGGACTCAGCGGGCGCGGGGAGATCACACCAGCAGCGGGGAAGAGCCAGGCCAGCCTGGCTGCAAACTGGAAGTGCTGGCCGAGCACCTCGCACGTAGCTCGTGGGGCGATGGCTGTTGGAGGAATGAGGGGCGTGGGGGCTTGGGTGGGGGAGGCGCTGCAGAACTGCGGGGCTGGCTGTATCCGCTCTCCGCAGGACTGTGGTCCCCGGGCAGCCACCTAACGGCCTTCATTCCCGTTCCTCCTCCCCGCCTCTTTCCGTTCTGCAGCCTGAGTGATTGTCCTTAAACGCAGACCTACTGATGTCACCCCCTGCATCAGAAACCTCCGTGGTTCCCCATTGCCTACCTCTGTTAAACCTCAACCTTGAGCTGGGCATTCAAGGCCTTTCGTGATCCGGCACCAACCTACCCAGTGCCACTGCTCGCAGGCTTGATTTTAGCCCATCACTGGAATTCTTTCTCTACATGAATTTCCTCAGCCGTAAAAGGGGGATGATCATAGTACCTCCTAGGGCAGCCTGCATGTTCCAAAGATGTCGCCTGCAATGTAGATCCCATTCCACAAGCTCTGTTCTCATCAGAACTGTGACTCTTTCCAGGGGATGTTGGGAATGGTGTTCCCTCCCCTTGAACTTAGGTGGGCCTTTCCCACTGCCTTCACAGATATGGCAAAAGTGATGCCATGTGACTCCTGAGGCTAGGTCATGCAAACACCACATACTTCTGTGCTGTTCTCCTGGGATGCTCACTCTTAGAATCTGGCTGCTGTGCTGCAAAGAAGCTAAGCGGCCTCACGGAGAGGCTAGTGGAGGTTCTGGTTGACAGTGGGCACCAACTGGCCAGCCATGTGTGTGAACCATCCTGAAAGCCATCTGCCCCAGCCCATGCCACATGGAGCTGAGATGAGCTGACCCTGCCAAGGCCTAGAGCAAAATAAATGATAATTGTTATTCTAAGCCACTGTTTTAGGGCAGCCAGTCACATAGCAAAACAGAACAGAAATGCCTACCCTCAAGGGTCGTTGTAGGGTAAAGGGGTGTATTCGTTTGCTAAGGTCGCCATGACAAAACACCACAGGTTGGGTGATCTTAAACAACTGAAATGTATTCTCTCACAATTCTGGAGGCTGGAAGTATGAGGTCAAGGTGTCAGTAGGGTTGGTTTCTTCATAGACCTCTCTCCTTGGCTTGCAGATGGCTGCCTTCCCCCTGTATCTTCACATGGTCTTTCCTCTATATGTCTGTGACCTAATCTCTCCTTCTCTTAAGGATACCAGTCATGCTGGATTAAGGCCCGCCCTGACCTCAATCTTCATTACCTCTCTAAAGGCCCTATATCCTATGTCAATTATATCCAAATATATATTTTATTATGTATTTATTATATATTTATATATTATATATATTTATTATATATTTTATATATTTATATATTTTTATTATATATCTAATAAAAAATTTTAAAAACAACTGGAAGAAAAAAAGGACTCTAGCTCCAAATACAGTCACACTGAGGTACGGAGGTCTAGGACACCAGCATATAAAGCTGGGGGAATACAGTTCAGCCCATAACAGTGAGTAAGTACATATGCAAAATCTAGAACAGTACCTGGCCCAGAGTAAACACACAGCAAAGGGTGGCCGTGTTGTCATTCTAACTACCACCACCACTATCATCTAGGTGGCATCAAGTCCCACCATCTGCCTCCAGCCCCGGGGATAGCTCCAGATCCCCAGGCCTCCTCTGAACAGTCTCTTGGGCCTACTGTGCCCAAACTTGTTCTCCTGTTGATAAATCCTTCCTGTCTCAGGAGGTCTGGCAGCACCTGCTTCATGAGCCCTTCCCTGATTCCTCTCTCCCTCCAAATTCCTACAGCATGTGTTGGGGGCTCTGGTTAGCCCTTATTCTGGTCTTCAGTGTATGAGAAGCTTGGCTTTTTGGAGCTGCGCCTTTGTTTCGTTTTTGAATACAGAAATGCGTAGGGTTTTTTTTTTTTTCCTGATTCTAAAAATAAGGTGTGCTCAGTTTATAAAATTCAGACAGTACATAATGGTTTAAAAAGAAAGTGAAAATCACCTAGAATTAAGGACTTTTGACATTTTGGTTTATATCTTTCTGGAGTTTTTCATATATGTATACCTGTGTGCCTACGTGTATGTTTCTTGATTCCAGGACAACACCAATTATAGAATGCATCACTGATTTAATTATGCAGCTTTTAGGGAGAAAAGAACTACTGCATTAAGCATATACATTAACTGTAACATTGCACACCCTGATTTCAGATGTGTGAAAATGTGAAAAATACGTACATCTTTTAGCATCAAGAAAATATGATACAAGCATATATCTGTTTTTCAAGATGGGAATCTCTATAAACACTATTTTGTGGCCTACTTAAAAAAAAATTCTGAACATCAAAGCTTGGCCGTCTTTCCACATCAATAAATAAATACCCACATCATCAATTTGAATGGTTGCATAGTATTCCATTAAATTGATGTATGATAATGCATTTATTCCTCATTGAAAGGCATACTTTTTTTTATCCTTCTGATACAAACACATTTATAGACCTTTGACCTTATTTTCCTTAAGATAAATTCCTCTAATCACGTCAGGACAGGAAAGTGGATGCTCTTTGTCCAGGAGCTGGCTGCCAGGAGCCCACGTGCTCCCCAAGGACAGGAACTGTCACTGAGTCAACTGTGGGTCCTCTGGCAGGGGGTCCTGTCACCAAGCCTGGTGCACCATGGGGCCCTGAGAAGAGTTGGCACGTATTAATTTCTTAGTAATAACAAGGTAGGAGGCAGACCTCCCGTGAATACCCTGCCTGAATGAGATGTTACGATTAACTCAACTTTCTGCACCCGAGATTGAAAAAAAAAAAAAGCATACTTTGCAGGGATCAGCTGTGGCTTCAGTCCCAAATGTGGCTACCCAGTGTGCAACTTAATCTCCCAGGACCTCAGTGTCCCCATCTGTACATGGGAAATAAGGACACCACTTTGGCAAGCTTATATGGCTGGGTATCTGCCCTGGTTCTGCGTGGCATCCAGGCATCCAAGAGGACGTAAAGCCAGGGCGTGTCCTCCTAGGCACTGCTCTCCCAACGGAGCCCACCCCCGGGGAGATCTAGAGCATAAACAGGGGCCTGGGGGTACATCTGACAACCAGAGCAAGAGCATACGTGCTTCAGTGGGCTCTGAGCTCCATCAGTGAGCTTGCCTCCAGTAGTACAGATAGTGGTAAATCGCGCAGGAGTTGTGTGGGGCGGGGGGATTCCTTTGGGTCTGGAAGAAGAAGATGCCATTTTTAAAAGTAGGCTTCATGCTGGGAGCCCAACTAAGGACTTGAACTCAGGACTCTGAGATCCAGACCTGAGCTGTTATCAAGGATTGGACGCTTAACCAACTGAACTACCCAGGCACCTCAAGAAAATGCCATTTTCTGACTATACATTATATGCCAAGTAACTACCAAGTGCTTTATGTTCATTTCCTAGTTTCATCCTTCTTGCAAGGAGAAAATTACAGTCCACTTGGCAGAGGACAAAACTTGGGCTCAGAGAGTGCCTGGGCCAAGAACCCCACTCTGTCCCCTCTCCCATCACCATCTCTCCCTTCCACTCCTTGCCCCATTGCCCAGTCCTTCTCCACTCGGCAGCCAGAGCGAGCTTTCCAAAAACAATGAATGAGCTACTCATGACATTCCTCTGATGATGACCTTCTTCTGGAAAGGTCTCCCCAGGGCCCTTGGGGAAAAGTCCAAAGTCCTAAAACATGGCATGACCAGGGTCCTGCATATAAAGCCTGGTTCCCCAAATCGCTCCAGCTCCACTTACACCCCTCACCTCCTGGTTCTCTGGCTCTAATCTGGTTTCCACAAAATGCAAGCTCCCTCTTGCCTCAGGGCCTTTGCATAGCTCTTACACTGCCATTAGCTAATCTCTACTTACCCTTTCAAGTTCAGTTTAGACTTGCCTTCTCAAGGAAGCCTTCCATGACATTTTTCCTCTCTGGTTGCGCCCTTCTGTTCTATTTTGTAACACTGATATTCTTATCATTAGAGTAGGTCGCAGGAAACTGACCACAGTTGGACCTCTATTAATGGCAATTTCCCATGGTTCAACCTAATAAATATTTATTGTGTTATCTCTTCAATGTCAGGCCCCTTGACATTTACTAAATGCTCACCATTGATACAACATTCATCATTCTATCACCCCACCATTGTACCTGGACACAAAACAGAACCTCAATACATTTTGGTGAAAGAATAAATAATAAAGTTGCAGGTCAGGATTGAACCTCAGTCTCTCTGGGCAAGTTTAAGCAGCCTGGCATCCAGTCTACATTAGCATGGAGGCTGCCTGCCTACTACTTGACACCAGCCACAGGTTGCAGACACAGAAGCCAAGCGGGGCAGCCCAGGCCCTGCTGGGTGGACAGTACTGATCCACAGTAGCTCCACTGCCAACACAATCTGACCCTGGTTCCCCAGGACCGTATCTGGTTCCACTGGGAAGTGGTCAAAATGGGACTCAGGCACATCTACATAAAGAGGCCCAAGTCTGGGGGTGAGACTTCAGGGCTGTCCCTCCCCTGTTGCTCCCAATGGCCCGGCAATCCAGCCTTGCAGAGCCTGTGTGGCGCCATGCCCCTGCAGCCACATGGTGGCAGTGTTGGCACCGACTGGGCTTGGAAGGAACCGGAGCCTCAGCTGGGCTCCCGCAAGATGCCCTTAGAGGCTGCGTCGCCAGTGAGCACACACTGTGCGCACAAAGGGTGCAGGGACAGGACATGTGCGATGCTCGCGCATGGGGGGAGTGTAGGGAGGGGTCTGCATGCCTAGGTCCAAACCTATATTAGTTCTGTAGGTGGGTGTGTCTGTGTGCCCCCGGGCATCTGTGTTGATCAGTGGGTCTTTGTGTCTCTGGTTGGTATAGAGGCCCCTGTGTGTGTGTGTGTCTGTGTGTGTGCATCTCTGTGACTAATAGAGTGTTCGTCTGTGTATGGCCTCTTTCTGCCTCCATGTATTTCTGTTTCTTAGCATGTCTGTCTTTGCTTTGTGACTGTGCCGATCTGATGAGTGTGTGTGTGTGTGTGTGTGTGTGTGTGTGTGTGTGTGTTTCTGACAGAGCCTCTGGGCCTGTCTCTGAGGAGAGAGCCAGTAGTGGAGGGATGAGTGTGCCTGGGTACCAGGATACATCAAGGTCAGGGACTTCTGGGACTCAGTCTCCCCATCCTCTGGCTCCTAGACAGATGTTCTGATTCTGACCCTGTGACCCCCAGCCACTGTCTCCACCAGTTAGGCACCCCCCACCGCCTACCCTCCCAGGAGTGCCCTGTCCCTCTCCCTGCCTTTCAGTTTTCTCTCTGGTGCCTAATCCACCACTCACCAGCTCCTGCAGGCTCAGACACTTATCCAGAGGTACCTACAGGGCTCAAGTCTCCTCCTGACCACATTACCCTGACAGAATCAAATCCCCTCCCCAGCACCCTGCCTCTGGCAGCGTCGGGCCTGCCTGCAGCCTGGCAGGATGAGATCCTGCCACAGCTTCCCTCCCCGAAGAAGCCACTCCTCATACCTACAGTCCCAAGTAGGTGCTGAAGGAGCAGACCTCAGAGCATGGTGTGTCTCTGTCCTCAGACTGGAGGCGACTAGAGATGGGGCTCTGTCTCCCCTCCGACCTCATAGTGGGACCATGTCTCCGATTCTATCACCCAGCCCTGGAGAGAAGGTGGACACCCAGACCCCAACTCTGGCCCTGAGTGGACATTTCGCGGCATGGGTGCCAGCTCCCTCCCAGTCCTCCCCTCCCCCTACCAGGCGAGGGCCAGAGTGCCACATCTGGCAACATCTGGCCACCCTTCCCCCGTGGTTATTAATAATTGGGTATTAGGCGAGAGGCGACTATTGATTCTGGCACAGGCGGCTCTGGGTCAGGGTAATTTATGGAAACACTGGCGTCCCCGGTGATAAATAATGAGGTGATCGCAGAGACAGGTCACCAGTGAGTGGCCTCCAGCCCACTGCCCTGTCCACTAACACACAGGCTCATAAATGGAGGAAGAAAGGAAGAGAGACCCGGGTTGGCCAGAAAGACAAAGGATGCGTTGGTGGCGAGAGGCACCAGGGAAGAAAGCAGAAGCGTGCAGCAGCAGGAAGGGGGGGCCCTGCAGGGGCTGGCAGGAGGGGGCCAGGACTTCGCAGAGAGAGGGACAGAATGCCAGACAAGGACAGGGACACAGAGTGAGAAGCAGGAGAGAAGTGGGAGAAGGCAGATGCAAGGACAGAGGGACAGGTCAGGGACAGAGGGGGAAAGACAGACAAAGCCAGAGAATCAAAATGAAGAGCAACAGGGCTAAGGAGGGCATGGACAGAGATGGGGACATGCAGGGACGCAGACAAAGAGAGGCGAGGCTGTGGTCTGCAAGGCCAGCCCTGCTGAGTGCCTACTATGTGCTTGCTCTACTCTGTGCTCCTATTTCATCATCCTGGCAGCCCTGAACATGGACTCCAGCGCCAGCCTGTCTGGTTTCAAATCCCAGTGTCACCCCTGGCCCTGGTGGCGTGCCCTTGGGTGGGTCACTTCACTTGCAGTGCCCATTGCCCCCACCTGGAATGTGGAGCCAACAGACTTGTGCCAGTGGTGGTTAAGAGGATTAAACAAATCAACATCCATGCCCTTGGGGACCAGTGCCTGGCACAAGTGGACGCTCTAAAAGCGTGTTTGCCTGGCCCTAGTCAATTTCATACAATTCCATTTGATGTGATCCTCTTCCACTTGATCGAGTATCTAGTTTACAACAAATGAATCAAGAGAAATGAGATGTGGTCTGATTTGGGCAGCTTGGGGAGACTCCCTGCAAGAACTAGGGGTTGATTTGGGCCTTGAGGTGAATTAGAAGAAAAGGCATTCCAGAAGGCAGTCATGGTTTATGCAAAAGCATCACAAATTTCAAGGTTGGAAGGACCTTTGAAAGCCTAGTGCATCTCTAATGCCTGGATTCTCCTTATACTAGCTCTGGCCAGCATCACCCAGCTCTGACTTCATTACCTCCAGGGATGGGGAACTCATTACCATTCTTGGAAACTGACTCTGAGAAGGTCCTTCCTCAAAAGCAGCCTTCACATGCTGCCCCAGGCCCCTCAACCCCTTTGCCCCCCCAGTTCAGCCCTGCAGAGGTTTGCAGTCAGCAACCGGGAGCTATTCACTGCACCCCATCCCCCACTTCACTTTCTTTTTTGGGGAAAGATTATTCATTCTGAGAAACAGAGAGGAATGAGGGAGGGGAGTGGGAGGAGGGGCAGAGGAAGAGAATCTGCAAGGAGACTCCCTACTGAGCACGGAGCCCAAGGTGGGGCACAATCCTAGGACCCATGAGATCATGACCTGAGCCGAAACCAAGAGTCTCACACTCAACTGACCGAGCCACCCAGGTGCCCCTCCCTACCCCACTTTCAGAACATCCAGTGCGACCACTTTCAGCTGCTCCAAATATTCCTGCTGGGCTGGCTGGCTAGTCCCCTCCTGGCCTGGCTGCTCTCCCGGGCAGCTCCAGCCTCCAGGGGCAGACCAGAGGACCTGCTGGTGCTGAGCAGAGTGGACTGTTCCCCTTACCCTAGATGCAGTGTTCAGACTTTGATGCCCTGAGCCCTGAGCTTTCTTAGAGATGCACCAGGGGCTGCCCTAGAGTTGAGGGGGCAACTCCTCTCTCCTTTGTGGTTTGTTCCACATAATAAAAAGTAAAAAGACCCTAGTCCATAAGCTTTTAAGGCTGCCACCCCAATGGGAAGCAGCTTTGGGTAGTGGTGCAAATGCAGTGCATCCTCAGTTGGTGTCCTGGCTTTGCCACCCATTCACTGACCAGGTGACCTTGCACACATCTTTTGACTTGCTGCTGCACCATGTTCCTCCCGTGGAATAGAGCCTGCATGTGAAGAGCTTAACACCAGAGGAAAAGCTTCTTTAGTGGTCACTATTACTGTGATCCCTCCTTCCCCCTCCCACCACTGGGTAGCCTAGGACTCCCCCCTGCCCCACTGGGTAGCCTAGAACTCTCTCCTTGAAGTCATTTCCAAATGTAAGAGTGTCCATGGGACCCTAGGACATGTGTCTTGTCATGATTGAGCTTGTCTCTCCTTGTCCTGGTTCTGCAATCAACATAGCTCTTTCCCCAGCCCTATAAAACCAATAAAACTACCTCTGTCTACATGCACAAGGGGCTGAGACCACAGCTGAACAGCATTGAGCCCTGGAGCACTCAGCTAGCACCCTCCGTCATGAGGGCATAGGCCACCATATTAATATTCACTTGGTTCCTTGTCCATCCCATGTTCCCCATCTCCCCTGCAAATATGTCCCAAGAGACCTTATTGCCTACATTTTAGAACTCTAGAGGACTTCTCTCAGCCCCGCTTCTCTAACCCACTGGTCCAGCCACCTTGTAGAGAAGAACATGGGACATTGGATCTTACCTTTTCTTGGCAGACCTATACCGCTCCTGGGTTTATATACTTCCTCTTCTAAGAAGCTCATGGATCATCCCTTTGTATTCCATTCTAGAATCTTAACTGAGATACTGAAACTCATACCATACTACTGTTATGGATAATAGCAAATTAAGTTTTTTGTTTTCCTACTTTATAGATGAGGAAGCTCAGAAAGGTTAAGTCGTTTCCTCCCAGAAATGCAGCTTGTTGATCTTCAAATTCTCCCTTCTTCTACCTTAAAACAGTAACATCCAAGGGACAGAGGATGGGTGACTGGGCCTCTGTGTGTGTGTGTTGAGGGCTGTAGATGGAACTATGTTTAGAATAACGGGTGGGGACCAGGTATTAGGTGGGGAGAGCATTGAATGTCAGTTTACCGAGCCTGAATTTCATTCTGTGGGCAGTGAAGAACCATGGAAGCCTTCTGAGGTTATACCTGAACAGCTGGTAGAATAATGGATGAGAGATGAATGGGTTTGGCAGTGTGTGTGGGGGTGCGGGGGGTGAAAGTAGAAGCAGGAAGACCTGTGTAGGGTCCAGGAAACAGGCCAGGTGATGGGAGGAGAGGCCGATGCCAGGGCAGTGAGATCAGGTGGAGGAGAGGGAAGGTTTGAGGGCCACAGGCAGGACTGGCTGAATTTCAGCTGACTGGGTTTGGGGGTGGGAGAGAGAGAAGTCACACAACCTGCCCTCATCAATGGCGGGGTGATGCTTCCTTTCATAAGGAGAAAGTAATCTGGCAGAGAGTAAACGCCAAGGGGCAGGTTGGGAATTCGGTGTGGACCTGTCGATGCAGAAGGGACATCATATCCAGGGTTCCTTGGAGACACAGTCTGACGTTCAGGAGAGTGGTCCGGGCTGGAAACAGAGTTGGGGTTGGTAGCACAGGGCTGGTGGTCAGAGCTGCTGGAGGGAATTAGATGCTGGCCAGGCAGGGACCTGCCTTGCACTGCCTGTGTCCCCTGCAAGGTGGAGCTGGGCCTTACTGGCTGCCTCCTCCACAAGACTAGGAAGACTGGGGGCTCCTTAGGGCAGAGGCCCCTGTCTCCACCCAGCACAGCTCCCTGGTGCTCAGCCCAGAGCCCAGCACCAGGCGGGTGTCGGTCCCCTGGGGACGCTAGGACAGCGCAGCATGGAGCTGAGGAGGAGGAAGAGCTGCACAAGCAATGCAGTAGGGGTGGGATAGCCTGGATTTGGTTCCCAGGCCATCCTCCGGAGCCTGTGGAGGGGTGGCAGGATGCACAGGAGACTGGGGATCCAAGGGGAAGCGATGGGAACAGACACTGACTAGGCACCCACTATGTGCTTTAACTCGGACTGTTCCCTCAGCTGCGCCGTAAGCTGCTGGAGACTGTGGATACCTGCCACTCTGCTGTTCAAGATGACTGGTGGAGTCGGGACTTGAACCCAGATCTTTGCGGAAAACCAATCCCTGGATGAGCGGAAAGCATACCCTGGGTCTCTGGTTCTGCAGGGTCCCTGCCCTATCTGCTCCTAAAGAAGCCCCTCCTGCATTCCTGCACAGCAAGTATGGGAATTGCTCTCAGGGCTTGTCCCTCGGCCTCTCTGGACCCAGGGACAACATAAGCCCCGTGGCTGGTGGCAGAGGCAGGGTTTACTCCGGTCCAATAATCCCGGGGCTTCCCTGAGCCGAGTTCTTCCTACCTGGTAGTTTGCCTTGCGCATCGTGAGGAACGCAGCAAGGACTCTGCGCCAGGTCTCCCCTTGCCTGCAGCCTTCCTGCCCCTGAATACGCTGGTCCCCTCCTCCGAGGAGGTCGGCCCTCTGTGCATGACTTTGTCCCTGCACTTGTCACTTTCAAGAACGATGGTTTGTTTAGGTCGGGCGGGGGTGGGGGGGCTCGGGGCAGGGACGGGGTCCCACTCAGCCCCGAGTCCCCCAGTATGCAGCACCTGGCACAGAGGGGGAACAGGTCAACCTGTGCTAAATGGTTGAGCAAACGGGATGCACCACAGAGCCGGCGCCCCCCAGGCCCTGTGGGAGGGGGCAGCTGAGCTCCAGCGCCTGGGGCCGCCCCCCAGGCCCGTCCCCACCGCAGGCAGGGGTGAGGGCGGGGGTTGGTCCCCGACCTCCAACAACAGGGAGAATAAAAGTTTGTGAAATATTAGTTTAATAAGACATGCAACTACTATTAAGGATCCGGACGGTCCTTATTTATTATTCATGCGGCCGCGTGATTTAGGGGCAAGCAGGTCCTCGGAGGCTCCGCTCTGCCGCCTCCCCGCGCCTCCCCTCCCCCACGGCGCTCCCCAGCCCTGCGCCCCCTCTCGCCTCCCCGCTCACCACCCCACCCCGCCCCGTCCTACTGCGCAGGCGCATCCTCCAGCCTCTCCAGCCTGGGGCGGGGCGGGGTCCTGGGGTCCACCGCTTCCCGGTAACCCTTGGTTCTCTCTAATGCCAGGGGAAGGCCCCACGGTGCCCGGGTCCATCCTGCAGAGGGCCCTCCCCAGCTTTGTGGACGCCAGGCAGGTGGAGCTGGGGGTTCTCTTCTCCAGTCCACCCCGTCTGTCTTCCTTCCCTCTCCTCTTTCCCGGGTCGGGGACAGGGACCCCCGAGACTAGAGCCCTTGGTCAGACTGGGGGAGAACTGGGTTCCACCTCTTACTCGGGGCCCCAACTTAGTTAGGTCCCTTGCCTTCTCTGGGTCTCAGGAATCCCTCTAAAACTGGAGGTTGGAGTGAATGACTGGAAACTTTACCAGGTTTTGGGGGGAGGAGGTGATGACATACAAGGCAACGCACACATCTTAAGTGTACAATCCTTAGATCTTGATAAATGTAATATACTCATGAAATCACCACCCCAACCAAGATACAGAACACTTCCATTACTCTGTAAAAATTTTTTCTTGCTCCTTTGCAGTCCACTCCCACCCCTACTCCTAAAGATAACCAGTGTTCTGTCTTTTGCCACATATGAGTGGTGTTTGTTCTTGAATTTTGTTATCAACAAGATCATATGGTACACACTCTTGGGATTTGTATCAATAGTTCCTGCATTTTTACGGTATGACTATACCATAGTTTGTTGGTTCATCCACCTGTTGATCATTTGGGTTGTTTCCAATGTCTGGCTCTTACGAATAATATACAAATCTTTTATGCAGAAATACAAATTATAGACACTTTTTAATTTTTCTTGAGTAAATACTTAGGAGTGAAGCTGCTAAGCAGAATAATATCTGTATGTTTGCCTTCTTTTTTTTTTTTAAAGAAAAAGATCTTATTTTTTAAATAATCTCTACACGTAATGTGGGGCTTGAACACACAACCCTGAGATCAAGAATCACACACACCTCAACTGAGCCAGCCAGACACCTCATATATTTACCTTTTAAAATGAATTTTCAAATTGTTTTCCAAAAGGTTATACTATTTTACATTCCCTCCAGCAGTTAGAGATTTCTGGTTGCTCCACATTCTTATCAAATATTAGATGTGGAGCTGGAACTCATGACCTTGAGATCAAGACCTGAGGCCAAGACTGAGTGGGACACTTAACTGATTGAGCCACCCCAATATTGTCAGTCTTCTTAATTTTCACCATTCTGTGGGGTTAAGTAGTATCTCATTTTAATTTGAAATTTTTAATGACTAATGCTATTGATCACCTTTTCAAGTGATTATTGGACATTTATTTTCTTTTGTGAAATGTTTAAGTATTTTGCTCAATTTCACTTTTGTTTGCCTTTTTATTATTGACTTTTAGGATATTTATATATTAAGAATACATATCCTCTGCTAGATATAATATTTTCTTCCAAACCACTTTGCCCATTTTCTTAACATTATCTCTTGATAAGAAATTTTAAATTTTGATAATGTCCAACTTATCAACTTATTCATGTGTTTTCTTTCCTTTCTACTAAATCTTTGCCTACCCAAAAGTCATATTTCTCACATATTTTCTTTATAGTTGTAGCTTTTCTGATCTTGAATTAAATCTTTCTGTGTGGTGTGAGGTAAGGGTTGAGAGTTTTATTTCCCCATACATTTATCCATTTGTTCCGTCACTATTTGTTGAAAAGATTTTTTCTATTCACACTAAATACTCTTGCTGCTTTTGTCAAACAATGAGAAAATCCGTTGACTGTGTGTGTGTGTGTGTGTTTCTATCTGCTTTGTTGATCCATTTGATCTGTTATGCTAGATCTCACTATCTTGATACTGACATCTTTACAGTAAGTTTTGAAATCAGATAGAGTAAATCCTCTGACTTTATTTTCCTTTTACAAGATTGTTTTGGCTATTGTAGGTTCTTTGCTTTTCCATAAATATTTTAGAAGCCATTTGTCAATTTCTACTAGGAAGCCTGTTGGGAATGTCACAGGGATCTGAGTTTTTCTTTAAGTCACTTTGGGAAGGGTCTTGGGAGGCTCCCTGGCCTCCCACCCCTGGCTTCCGGCCCTACCCTGCCAGTTTGGCCCAAGCTGCAGGCATAACACTCTGGAAGTCCCTGTCCCTAGGCAGCCACTCTCAAGTGCCCTCTTCGCCAAAATTATATACTGAAAGATCACCATTCCACCAAGACATTGTCCTTTACTGGGAACTCAGCCCACAGGATGAATGCTACGATATTCAAAGCCTCAGAACTCCAAACCCAGCATGGACTCAGAGCCTGGAGCTTAGAGCTCCTTTGGTTCTGGGAGTAAAGGAACAAGAGCCATTGTCTATCCCATGGAGGCAGCTCTGAATGAAATTTAAACCTCATATGTAGTTAAGATACTTAAGGTTAAAATATTATTAAGTATGGGAATTGTTTCAAAATGGTTGAGGATGAGTGAATGGTAACATAGAGGAAATAAAATTGGTTCATGAGTTTATAATTATTGAAACTGGGTGATGGGTACAGAGTGTTCATTACACTTTGTAATTTTGAATGTTTGCAATTTTTATGATAAAAAATTTAAAAATTCACCCTCTCCAGTGAGGCAACTCCCTCTTCCATCCTTTTCCTCAAACTAGGGCCTGGACCCTGCTGCTTTCTGGCTAATGACAACCCCTATCCCATCTGCAGCGTCCCCAGTGGCCACTCCACTCCCCTGTGGCCTGTGTATCATGGAGCAGACGATGACCTGGTGGGAGCATGACCTGGCTGTGCAGCTGGCTGTATCCAGCCATCTTGTGATGTGGTGTTGGCAGGTGGGTTTCCACATCACCTCAAATGAGTTTTAAGATGATTGAACTACAACAGCTGCCACCCACAACCCAAAGCAGGACCCCAGGCCAGCCTGAAGCAGTGACAGCCAGGGTGGCTGGGCAAAGAGAGCAGGGAGAGGGTTGTCAGAGATGATGTCAGGGAAGTGGGCAGGGACGGGCAAGGCCAGCGGACTGGCCAGAGCATGACTTTGCCTTTTACTCCAAGTGAGGTGGAGCCTCCTGGAGGAGGGCATGGAGCCTAGAAGTGACATTATCTGACCTATGTTTAGAGGGACACCTCTGGCTGCATAGTGAAGTGCCTGCAGGGGCCTGGATGGAAGCAGAGAGAAAGACAAGTTAGGAGGCCAATCCAAGTGAGGTATGCCCTTGGCTTGCACCAGGGGGTGGTGATGAAGGTGGTCAAAAGTGGTCCAGTCCCAGATAGATTTTGAAAGTACTGTTGACAAGTTTCCTCATGGGTTGGATGTGGGTTGGAAGAGAAAGGCAGGTGTCAAGAATGAATCCACAGCTTTTAGCCTAAGGAACTGGTATGTGGGGAGGACTAGGAGAAGTGGGTTCAAGGAGGCTCCTGAGGACTGTGATTGTTGGTGGGTCTGGTTTGTGGAGCCTGACCCGAAACCATGTGGAGCTGATTGATACATGAGCCTGCAGTGCCAGGGGAGAGGTCGGGACTGGAGACTGGTTTCCCAGAGCCATGTTAATGACGGGATTCAAGGCTGTAAGACTGGAAGGGGTCACCTGGGGAGTGAGTGTCCCTGGAGAAGATGTCGGAGGCCCAGGCCCTAAGCACACAAAGATGAGAAGAGGAATCAGCAAAGGAGGCTAAGGAGGAGTGGTCAGGGAGGTAGGAGAGACAAGTGCACCCTGGATGCCACGTGAAGTTAGAGTTTTAAGGAGGAGGGCATCTGATGGGACTGAGAACTGATCTTGGACTGGGCAACAGAGAGATCACAGGTGACCTTGACAAAGCTGCTTTGGGGACATGGCAGAGCGAAAGCCCGAAAGAGTGGGTGTGAGGGAGAAAGTCATGCTCTTCTCCCATCCCTCCGTAAATCACTCCAGTTGTCTACCACCATCCCAAGCTCCTTCCTCCTCACTCCTCCCCTTATTCTTAGGGATCCATGTGGTTGCACGATTAATAGAAAGAACAGAACCCCCAGCTTCCTTCTCCCAAACACACACCATCTCTTATACTCACACCCTCTGCCCTTGGTCCACTCTCAGGACCTCAGAAGAACACAGCTCTGTCTTGCTAGGGTGGCGCCTCCCAAGAGGCCCCCTCTGCCTCCTTTTCTGGTGTCCCCATCACCCTCCCCCACTCACTGGCATATCCCATCATTAAACATTATGCTGAAGTCTGTACCATCTTTAAAAATTTTCCCTTGAGCATACTTTTCTTTCCATCAAGGCTCTCAATTTCCTTTTTCTGCCAGTCTTCTTCAAATAATCTACCTACAATACCCTCGTGTGCTCTCTGCCTGGTCAGGAGCATGTAGAGGAGGGCAGCCGGGGGGTGCAGGTGCTGCTGCTGAGTGCATTCTCACAAAGTGGCACCTTTTTAGGCAGGAGATGCTTAGAAAAGGTGCCAAATGGTGACATCTGGCTTACAGGTCTGCTCCCTCAGTTGTGGATCCTGGCACTCTGCTGTGTACTACACCTACTGCAATCTTACTTTGATTCCACCTCTTCAATGAAAACATCTAGAATGATGCCCCCCCCCCACACACACACAAAGAAATGGCCAGAAATGGAGAGGCATACTGCATTAAACAGAGAAAGCTGGACAAGATGGGGTGGGTACCTACTAGGATGTCCCGGACAGAGACCAGAAGCCCACCACAGTCACACAGTCAGAGCCAAAACCTGGCTGCACCTAGCTGGTATAGATTGAAAAAAGGACCTGGTCAGAGTTAGAGGTTCAGAAACAAAGCTGTCTGTGAGACAAAGGAGGTTGAGGCCTTTTATAGGGTGCCGGCTACATGCATGGGGCTGAACATCCAAGGCTTCACTGAGACACATGCAGGACTGACAGTCTGCAGCAAAGGGAGAAACTGAGTGTCACCTCTGGGCCAGGCTCCAGGATCCAGAACCACGCCTCACTGCAGAGCCCCAGAGTCTCCATTCCAAAACATGCCATGGAGGAAATCAGTTGGAGCTGGAAGCCCAATGCCCTGGCCCCCAGCACCCACTGCCCACACATACCACATTGGGCCTCCTTCCCCTGCTCTCTCCCTCCCACGGAAGAGGCCCAGGCTGCAGACACTGTCACTGCACCCCCGGCTCCACACAGAGAGAGGGGAGCTGAATATTCAGTATCTGGGGAGACAATAAAAATCCCAGGAAGAACCTGGCTAAGGCAATTACCTCTGCATAAATGCATATATTATTCATCCGTGGCTTTGAATATATAAATAATACTGATACAATTTGCATGCGTTAAAAGGAGATGTAATTACCCACTGATGCCTGTGAGCGCCTGGTACCCGCCGGCCACATCCCGGGTCTGCTGCCCCACCCCCAGTAGCCCACCTTTGCCCTTTCTAGAGGCAGAATATATCACATGTGGGTTTTCTGCAGTTGTTAGTAAGACCATCTTTGATGTCCTTGGGGTTTTGGTTGGAGGGGGCATTTTTTAAGACCCTGTGGGCTGTGGCAGCTACTCAACTCTGTTCTTAAAACTTTGGGCTATTTTAATATTATTCTAATTGTTACTTTTTAAAACACATCTTTGGTAACAAAAATAACACACGTTCATTGTATAAAATCTGAAAGATATACAAAAGTTTGAAAAAGAAAAGCTCATTATCTTGCTGCCCAGATGTAAGTACAGTCCATAGTTGTCTGATTTCCTGCCAGTCTTCTTTGATGCAGAGATAAATTTAATTTTACAAACTCAGGATTATAATGTTCTGTAACTTGCTTTTATCTTTTATAATCTGTCATGAACAGATGAAGAAATCTAAAAGGCTAATAAATATGAAAATATGTTCAACCTCATAGTAATTAGGGAAAATACAAATTATAATAACAGTGAGATATAAATTTTCACCTATTGTATTGTTAAAGATTTCAAATAATAATACCCACTACTCATGTATGCATGTAGAAACAGGCTCTCGCCAACAATTCTTGCTGGCAGAAGTGTAAATTGGAACCCTTTCTGGAAGGGTAGTTGAGCAATATGTACCAGAAGGCTTAGAAATATGCATGCCTTTGGCCTCTGAAAATCCATTCCTTAGAATTTAAATAATCACACAGATAGGAGAAGATATAACAATGTGAACCATAGTGTTTCATCCTAACAAAAAATGAGAAACAACTTCAATAGTCCAGTGTTGGGAATTAGTGTAATAAGTTACGGTCTAACTACATAGCAAAATCCCATGCAGCCAATTATACTGAACACACACACACACACACACACAAATACCTTATACAATCAAGAGTATAAAGGTGTTTCTGAAGTATTATGTTGGGACATCTGGCTAAATGTGGTAGGTTGAGAAAATTTTTTTATTCCTGCTTCTTCCTGACACGACACTAAAAGGAATGAAAATGACATAAACCCACAAGGGCCAAGTGAATGTGAGAGGAGATGAAACATCAGTATGTTTCTGGAAAGTGGAAGGAAGATGAGAAGTTTAGAAAAGCTGAAAAGGATGAACATCATGAGCCAGCAGAGGCAGAGCACAGCACCCAGAAGGATATGGTGACTGGAGCATCAGTGTCAGGGAAGACCCAGACCTGAGCTCTGGAATGTGACACTGCTCAGAGGTGGGGCAGAGGAGGGAACAGGAAAGGGGAGGCAGTAGAGAAAAGGGGGACCAGGTGGGGCACCAGGAGAATTCAAGGCAAAGAAAGTGTCTCAAGGAGCAGAAAGTGATCAGTTATGGCATATGCTGCAGAGATGTCACATGAGATGAGGTCTGAGAATGGAGGGTTAGCCACATGGCAGTTGTCAGTGAACCTGAAGAGAGTAATTTCAGTGGAGCAGCCAAGGTGGAGGCCAGACAAGAGTATGTTCAAGGGAGAACAAGAGGGGAGAAACTGGAGCACGCATTCTGACCAGCCCTGCCCAATACAAGCAGAATGCAAGCTACACATGTAATTTTAAACTTCATACATATGTAATTTTAAAAAGAAATGGGTGAAATGAATGAATTATTAACAGATTTTATCTAACCCAATAGATAGAAAATATTATCACTTCCACAGGTAATCAATATAAAAATTATTGAGATATTCTGTATTCTTTTTCATACTAAGTCTTTGAAATGTGTTATATATTTTACCTTTACAATAAATCTCCCACTGGCCACACTGCAAGTGTCCAAGATCCCAGAGGAGGGTGAGAGAGAGGCCCCCTTCTGCAAATAGGTAAAATCAAAGTTTGCATGCTAAATGGTGAGCCCCACCCCCCACCCCCATCCAGCTCCTTCTGCCACCTACCTCTGAAAGCTCAAACAGCCAGGAGTCCATCCCCACAAGGAGATGGAAGAAATTTTTTTAGTTTGTTCTTTTTTTTGATTTTCAGAAATGTAAAGTCCTAAAGAAATGACTTATGGGGATACCTGGATAGCTCAGTCGGTTGGGCATCTGCCTTCAGCTTGGGTTGTGATCCCAGGATCCTGGGATCCTCTGCTCAGTGGGGAGCCTGCTTATCCCTCTGCCCCTTCTCTTGCTCATTCTCTCTCTCTCTCTCTCTCTCAAATAAATAAATAAATAAATAAAATTTAAAATGACTTATTTATGGATATTAACATTTGGGAGTCCCCAGTGAAATAGCCAAAGCCCCACTGAAATCTACTGGTTGACAGGCTCCACCTCTGCACACAGGCCTTCTAAACTGTTTTTTAAAGCCCTATTCATAAATATGAAAGATTAAAAGACTCTAAACATCACCTTATGGTATTTAATATGGCGGACCATCCTCGTTGTGAAACATGAAGGCCCAAAAAAAGGAGAAACAGAGGGATTTGAGGTGACACGGGAAGCAGAAGGAAACTTAAAAAAACAATCATTAAACTCTTCAGATGGATGAGAGAAGGCACTGTAGCCATGAAATGTATGCTTGTAAGAGGAAAAAAAGGAAAAGACAGAGCTCTGCCACATGCTGGAATTTAAAACATGATAACAGAAATTTAAAATTTAAATACAAGAATTCAAAGAAAACACTGAAGAAATGTTTCCTCTAACCCAAGAGGCCAAGGTGGGGGGCAGGGAAAGGAGGGAAAAAACACTTAAAACTTTGAGGATCAGTTGAGGAAATTCAACATCTCACTAACAGAAGTTCCAAAAAGGGGAAACAGAGCACACAGCAGGGAGGAAATTATCGAAGAAATGACAGAAGACAAGTTTCTGGAATTAAGGACACGAGGTCCCAAACTGAAAGGTCCACTGAGGATCTGGAGCAATGAATGAAAAAGCCCCACCCCCATCACTGTGAAATCTCAGAGCACGAGATGCCCCCCAAAAATCAATTCAAACCTCCATAAAAAGAAAGAAACAGATCACACACAAAGAACAGCATCAAAGTTCTCAACAGAAACGGGTGAAACCAGAAGACAGTGGAGCAAATGTCATCATAGTTCTGAGGGATTTCTAATCTGGAAGTCTACATGCAGCCCAAATAGTAACCAATTGTGAGTGGAATGAAACACATTCAAAAAGGTCAAGTCTTCTCAGACACCATTCTCGAGGGAGTTCCTGAGGGTGGGACTCTGAAATGGAGCAGGGAAGGAAGGAGGGAGCCTCAGGCTCTGAGAACAGAGAGGCCAAGGAACCGCAGCTGAACAGCAGACCCCAATGCAGGCATTCCAGCACACAGAACTGTCAAACACCTGTTGTGTTCACCCACATGTAAAGGAACGTGCAATGGGTCTTAAGGTTCTTTTGAATAGTGACAGTGACATAAAACTCTATCTCCTGCAAGTTGCACAAGAAAAGAAATAGAAGTATACATAGAACGCTCTCCAGCTCACCAGTGAAGGCCAAACTCTGAGCAGAGAACCCAACTGGATCCACCCAGACTTCTAACCTATAGAACTGTAAGCAAGCACATAGGAGGTGTTTTAAGCAACTAAGTCCGTGGTGATGTGTCACACAGCAACAGGAAAGCCAGACAGCTTACAATGATAGGCATTTGTTTTGTTTGTCAGTATTCAGGTCCACTGAATGGTTCTTCCAGGCTCAGATGGGCTCACTCAGTTGTCTCCGGTCAGCTGTGGGTTGGGTGGGCAGCTCTGCAGATCTGGAGGGGGGCTCTCCTCTAAGCTTTGGGGTCTGCTGACTGCAGGCCCATCTTGGATAGCCTCATCAGGAATGACTCCGTTTCACCTAGTGGGCTCTCTCAGCCTCCAGGAGGCTAGCACGTTTATTCATAGGACCACTGGACAGGGTTCTGAGACAGAGCAGGAGCCGCCCAGCCTCTTGAGCAATCAGCACACCATTGTTTCTGCTGCCTTCTGTTGGCTAAAGCAAGTCAAAAGGCCAGCCCAGATTCAAGGGGTGACAAACAGACTTGTTCTCTTGATAGGAGTTTCTGCAAAGTCATGTCACAATGAGCATAGATGCAAGAAAGTGGAAGAAACTGGGGCCACAATCAATCTTCCTCAATGT
Organism: Canis lupus familiaris; assembly: GCF_011100685.1. Classification (NCBI taxonomy): domain Eukaryota; kingdom Metazoa; phylum Chordata; class Mammalia; order Carnivora; family Canidae; genus Canis; species Canis lupus. The sequence continues at coordinate 57,090,697 of NC_049230.1, forward strand.
CTCATCCTTAAAAATTCCCTGCTTTGAATCTCAAGTCGTCATGCTAATCTACTCTCTGCCCCAGACTGTTGCTACAATGCACAGATGCCATGCCACTTCTCACTCCCTGCTCATTGTAGTCTCATTTTTGATGGTTTCAATATTCCCCAAGATGAGCCTTCTAGCATCTTGGGCTCTCAGTGCCTAAGTTCTTTTCCTCCTAAAATCTCTTCCACTCTTCCTCAGACACTGCACCCTATGGTCACACTCCAGACATTTGTATTTCTGGAAGCCCCACCCCCCATAATTTCCACCTTACTCTCTGAATATCACCTCTCTCTCCAGCCCATGCCTCCTAATGCCTCATCCTCAACTATCCTTCAATCCCACAGAGACTTAGAATCACTGAAACCTCCTTTTCACTGTGCTTACCTGCTCTCTTCCTTACACACCCTCAAATTCATAACCAATCAGGAAAATCCTTCGTCTTCACCCTCATCTCCCTGATTACTCTCTTACATTGGGATCCACATGTGGCAAACCCACAGCTGAGATTAAATACAATTCCTTCTCTGCTTCCAATCAACTCAATGTAACTGGAGAAAAACATGCAACTGTGATCACTGCTCTCACTTAAAATTAGGACCAGGAGTCTCAATGGGTCTTAATGTGGCCCAGCAATTGTACTGCATTTCCCCAGTGCATTCCTTCTCCCATCTCCTAGACCTTTTCAAAACCACCTCCTCTTTGCTCATCCCTCTAGCACCTCACCTGCCTTCCTCTCCCCCAGAATCCACCATCCCACTCATCCACCCACCAGCACATGGACCCATCTACTCTCTGGCTTCCTTCCTGTCATTCTAAACCAACACTTGAACCTTCCACTTGAGCACGAGAGTCTACCTTTCTTGCCACACAAGGACACTCACTGTCCTGTAGGTCTCCCTTTCTCTCCTCCATCACCAAAGTTCCCTCCCAGTGGATGGCTCCCACTGTCCTATGAATGTGCTGACATTTCTCCAATCTTACAAAAAAACAACTTTGGATTCTATCTGCCCCTCACCTACGGCCCTATTCTTCAACCCCCTTTTACAGCAAAATCCTCAAAAATATTATCATTTATACCAATTTTCTCTACTTTTCCTCCTTCCATTCTCCTGAACCCACCATTCCTTGGAGGCCACTCACAGCCAACCCATCAATGATCTCCATGCTGCTAATTCTGGGGGCCAACTGTTGATCCTCACTTTCCCTGGCCTCCCAGCAGTATTCAGCACAGTGGCTCAGCCTCTTGGAAACACTTTCTTCTCTTGGCTTCCAGAACTGCACTCTCCTGGCTTTCCTCCTCCTCACAGCTGTTCACCTCTTTTGAGACACGCTCCTTTTATTTTTTTTTAAGATTTATTTATTTATGATAGACAGAGAAAGAGAGAGAGAAAGAGAGAGAGAGAGAGGCAGAGACACAGGAGGAGGGAGAAGCAGGCTCCATGCCAGGAGCCCGACGCGGGACTCGATCCCGGGGCTCCAGGATCACGCCCTGGGCCAAAGGCAGGCACCAAACCGCTGAGCCACCCAGGGATCCCCAGCTACCCAGGGATCCCCTTGAGACACCCTCCTAACTGCTCTTGTTCCTCTCTTGTTCCCTCAACCCATTCTCCTCTTGACATCCAGAATGATCTTCCTAAAGTCCAAATCTCATCTTCACAGATCCTATGAGAGCCATTTTTCTTTTTTTAACATTTTATTTATTTATTCATGTCACACACACAAACACACACACACACACACACAGGAAGAGACAGAGAGAGAATCAGGCTCCCTGTGGGGAGCCTACTGTGGGGCTCAATCTTAGGACCCCAGGATCACAACCTGAGCTGAAGGCAGACGCTCAGCCGCTGAGCCACCCAGGTGCCTTACAGCCAACTTTCTTAAACCAGTGTATGTACAAATTATTTTTGGGCCACCACATGAAAAAGGTTAAAAGTGTTTTGTTTTGTTTTTTTTCAGGATGAGCCTAGGGGTATAGCCTTATCTCAGCTGCTTTCACACTGGACAACACAGGCATAAAATGCTTATGTCACAAAATCTTTCCTTCGTAATTCTACAGATGTTGCCTCATTGTTTTGTACTTAGTGGTTTAGACAAGTCTGAGCAGGGACGCCTGGGTAGCTCAGCAGTTGAGCGTCTACCCTCAGCTAAGGTTGTGATCCAAGTCCAAGATCGAGTCCCACATCAGGCTCCTATGGGGAGCCTGCTTCTTCCTCTATGGGCCTCTCTCTCTCTCTCATGAATAAATAAATAAAATCTTAAAAAAAAAAGACAAGTCTGAGCAAGTCAAATCTTGCTTCTTCATAGACAACTTTTTTTTGTCTGCCTATATCCCTATGGGGCTTTATTCTTATAATTAAACAGGTCTATGTGTATATCTCTTAACACTAATTTCTTCATTTTTGAAAAGTGTTCTTCTACATATTTATTACTTCTGATTCATTTTATTTTCTTACTCAAGAATATTAATGCAGCAATATTTATTAAATAATTATTGATTACCAATTAATTGGGTCTCTCTTCTCTGTCACTTCTAGCAATCATTTTGAAAAAACTGTTCTCCTTTCCTTGGCTTTCAGAAGAGCTCGTCAAGTTTTCTTCTACAAGACAGGCTCAATTTTATGCAGTCTTGATTTTTCAAAATCGTGGTTTCTAACGTTGATTTTCCACTATGTGATTTTATTTTTACTTCTGTTTATGATATTTCTAGATCCGATGCCACTCGATTTTTATTTCTGCTAACCTTATTGCTAGATTCCTTTTCAACTCCATCCTTGGTCTCCTCATGTTTTTCTACTGCTCTCGTTTACCTCACTTTTATTGAGAGAACAAAGCAAATACTTTTTAAAATTTACTTTTGCTTCCTGTGGCAAAATTTCTCTAAATATTTGTTCTTCCCAGACAGTGGACATTTTATAGGCAGTCTTTTTATAACCCATGCCGACCCCACTTTCCCTAGTTACTCGTCTTTATTCTTTAGCCGGTGAAAATGTTGGAGGCTCCTCTCTCCTTCCCCTCCAACCTCACACAGGAAGATTACTGCCTATGAACAGGCCCCATGCATCATTCTGAAGGGTTCTTTTTTCTTAATTTGATTATCTAGTGTGGGTGTTATGACTTGATGAAGAAATGTCCCAGTAGAGCTGCCAGGTTATAAGAAATACAACATTCCTGGACACTCTGAATGCTCTGTAGTATTTCCTGGTAGGAAACGATTAATGCACAACTGTAATTCCCTGAAAGCACCTCTCCTCTCCCAATGTTCTTTCTGCTCCAGTTTCCTGAAGCTCCTCAACCCCACCTGGATGGCACCTGGCAGCGCTTCAGAGAGGCCTTAATTTGGACATGGAAGAATAATGCAGCGGGGGAGGTGGGGCTCCCTGGGCTGGCAGATTTTTGAATAGGACTTCTGATCCCAAGCACTACTCAAATTTCTCTTTCCTTTTTTGTCAGACTTGGGATGTCAGGAGACTGTAAGGCACATCTAGAGGTCCCTTGGCTTGAAGATCCTTTGGCTTATTTACAAATTGGCAGAGTTCCTGTTACGTTCTAGGTACTCAAATCTACCTCATCATTTGATCCAGAACCATACATTAGGTAAGTACTAATATTATCCCATTTTACAGATGAGGACAGTGAAACTCACAGATTATAAATACATTTTCAAGGTCACCCGGCTTGTGAGTTCACAGAGCTGAGGTTCGAGAGCAGGTGTATAGAGCTAAATGCCCATTTTTCTCTCTCAGTTCCCTTCTCTAAGGGAAATTTACATCACATAAAATTCACCATTTAAAAGCGTACAATTTAGTGGCATTTAGTACATTCACTGTGTTCTTCCACCACCAACCTTATCTAGTTCCCCAACATTTTCATCACCCCAAAATAAAACCCCCAACTCATTAAGCAGTCACTCTTGAGGTCCCCCTGCCTGTGCTCTTTTCGCTCCCCCTCATTCATGCTGGAACTCTATCTTTGCTGGTGGGCCTGCTGCCATCATGGAGAAGGGAGGGAAAACACCACAACTCCTGCCTGCCTGAGGCCCTGCCTGACCCTCCCCAGCAGCCTCGGCCCCAAGCCCCTCACCTCACCAGCAGGACAGAAGGAGCCCTGTGCCCAGGTCAGCCCTGCTCCCTGCCTGAGCCCTACAGCCCGGAGCCCTTCTCCAATGTTCTGGCCTAGCTGCTAGATTAGCCTGCATCAGGCCCAGCATTGTGCTTTCGTGCAAGGCCTGGAGTCCTGATTGTGTGGAGCCCAGGTCCTCTGCCCTTTACCACCACCAGGGTTAAGATGAGGAGTGCAAGGCTCCTCAAGGCCATGCAGCATGGAGCACAGAGGCCTGGTTTGCCAGCCTTGGCCCTCCACTCCACCTCAGCTCAGCATCTCCCCTCCCTTTCTGACCCGTGGCCCAATGGTTCTGCATATCCCCCTCAGGGATCTCATGGTCTGCAGGGACCCCTTTCAGCCCCGCAGTCCTGGTCCTCAGAGCTCCTCAGGGCCCGCATGTGTGAGTGCACATTGAGCCTTCTGCTCTGCTCAACATGAGGAGCCGGAGGAATTCTGGTTGAAGTCCATCTCCCTCGAACATGCCCATTTGGCAGCAATCCATGTGTCCCTTTGGAACCCTTCGTCTCCACATAGAGAGAGGTTTCTGGTGCCAAAACATCTTCAGTCTGACCTTGCTGCAGCCAGAGAAAAACTCTGTCTGACGACCTCACAGACAGGTCACCTGCTTGTGTCTGGATTTAGTCCACATTAATGGCCACAAAGCAGCCTGAAATTAATGAGGAAGGGACCCAAAGACCTCTCCCACTAGCCAGCCTTGACGGTGGCAGGGTACCAGGCATATCTTTGCCCTTCCTTCCCCAGCTGACTCAGCCAGGTCCAGAGCTCTGCTTGCATTAGGGTCAGTAATAATCCATTAACAGGACTGCAGGTGGGCCAGCTTGGCCTGTCTTCACTGTGTCCCCCTGAGTTATTTTTCCTGACGTCTCTTCATTCCCTCCATGGAGCACCCATGCTCTTCAGAGTTATGAAGGCAAAAAACGAGATGATACATATGAGCTGCCTGGCTCACAGGAAACACAATGAGGGATCCCTGGGTGGCACAGCGGTTTAGTGCCTGCCTTTGGCCCAGGGCGCGATCCTAGAGACCCGGGATCGAGTCCCATGTCGGGCTCCCGGTGCATGGAGCCTGCTTCTCCCTCTGCCTATGTCTCTGCCTCTCTCTCTCTCTCTGTGTGTGACTATCATAAATAAATAAAAATTAAAAAAAAAAAAGGAAACACAATGAAAGCCAACTGCATTTATTTAGGGTAGGCCCGCCTTGTAAGTAGGCATTATTTAGGATTACTATTAATCACCAAACTCTCTACACATTGTGAGGTTACAGGGTAAGAATGTCCATATACATATCTCAGGTTGACGTTCCTACAGTCCTGGCTCATGTCTACACCCACATGCCTTCCCTCCCTCTGAGTCACCGGCCCAGTGCTGAGCATCCCCTTAGGGCCTAGGGGTATCAGGCGAGATGCTGCCTTGATCTAGCAAGGTCAGTGTACATCCTTGCATGCCTGACTTATGTGTGTGCACAAACTGGTGCAAGGCTATGGGTGCCTATCTCCATGGGTCCATGTGTGTGAGTCTGCTTGGGACACCGTAACAAAATCACACAGACTTATGCCTTAAACAACAGACGTCTATTTTCTCCTAGTTCTGGAGGCTAGAGGTCTATGATCAAGGTGCCAGCAAATTCCGGTTTCTAGTGAGGACTCTCTTCCTGGCTTGTAGATGGCTGCCTTCTCACTGTGTCCTCACATGGCTTTTCCTCCACACATGCAAAAAGAGAGAGAGAAAAAGAGAGACAGAGAAATGGATATATCAATCTCTGGTGTCCCTTCCTTTTTTTATATGAGGGCACCAGTACTATTAGATTAGGGCCCCACCCTTATGACTTCATTTAACCCTAATTACCTCCCAAAAGGTCCAAATATAGATACATTGGGGATGAGGACCTTAACATGGATTTAGGGGACAGGGCACAATTCAGTCCATAGTAATGTAGGACTTGTGTATGTACGTATGCGTGCATGCATATTTGCTCATGTGAATATATACATGACTGTCCTGTCTTAATGCCCACATGCCTGCCCGCTCATGTGCTTGTGTCTCCTCGTGAAGCTGGAGGGGGGGGTAGTGAAGAGCCGCACCTGCCAATCACCCCCTCCCACCTGAGGCCCAGCGCCAACAGAATCCAGTGTAGGCTCCTCTCTGCCGATCAAGATCTATAAATAAAGTTGTCTCCCTGGCATGTTCCACACCACACGCAGCTCTTTAATAAAATTGGCTGAGATTTGTGGATAAGCCTGAAGCAAAGTCAATGCTCGGTGTCAATCCCACGCTAAGAGGGGCCTTCAGGGGTCAAGCTGCTTCCTGTATATGATTCCATATCAAAGATATGTCAGCCGGGTGCTAACCAGCTCCTGGAGTGCAGGGAGACTCCGAGCGCTGACCGGGTTCATACTGGGGTCCTGTGGCTGGGGTGCTATGTGGTGGTGCGGACACACTGCCAGAGCCAGCTTTTCCAGGGACTCAGCTATTCCTCAGTGGCTTCGGGACTAGCTCTATCTTCCCTGTCTGAGCAGCAGGAAGGAGGGAGGCAGCAGCTTCAGCTTCTTCCCAGCTACTCTTTAAAACCTCTTTTAGGTCTAGACTAAGAGGCATGTTTTGAGGGGTGTAGCCATGTCTTCCTAGGTCTCTGCTACTCCAGAGAAGTAGAAGGGAGCCTCTTCCCAAAGCCATATGCACGGTCTTACAAAGGCATGTTGGGGTCTTCCCTAAGCTCTCAGTGGACAGCTTAAGTAAAGCGGGTATACAGAGGGGCTGTGGGACTCTGTCCATTCTAGGTCACTCAGGGAGGAAGAACATCTAATAGGCATGCTGGCCACACTCAGTGAGGCAGAAAGAGGGGAAATCAAAAGAAGTTTGGTTTAATTAAGTATCAGGAAAGATTTATGCAACTTCCTCTCCTTGTCATAAATATTAATGAGGGCAGCCAGCAGCCGGCTCCTGCAGCATCCACTAGCCAGCTAGGGAGAGCTGAGGAGGACAGGGTTGGGGGTGAGGAGGGCAGCAGCTGCCCCTGCACACACACATACCACACACACGCACCACACACACCACACACACACACACACGCTACACAGACATATACCACACACACCACACAAACACATACACCACAAAGACACACACACCACAAAGACACACACACACAGACACACACAGGCAGATAGTGGGTGAAGTCCCCTGCCCCCTGCCAAGTACCTGACCACATAGCCAAGAGGTCCAGGAAAGGGATCTAGCCCTTCCTTGCTCCCAGTCAGGCTGCATGTGAGGGCAGGGCCCCCCTCAGCCAGTCTTGCCCTTTGCTCTCTGGTAGCTGAGTCAGCTGTGGCCTGAGTGGAAGTATGGGTATGACAGTGAGTGATGCAGTGGGAATGCCTGGGGGACCGAGGGCAGCATTCCATGCTCAGCGGGCCTGGGAGTGGAACGGACAACAATGGTTCACTTCCCCAAAGTGGGAGCTTGGATGCTGAGGGAGCTACCTACCAATCTGGTATGGGTGGCTTGTCGCCTCTCACTCAGCAGATGATAATTCACATATTCCTAATTCAATACACCAGAACCATCTTCTCCACACGCATGGCTTCCCCTACATCCTATTGGCCAAAGCAACTTTCAAGGCAACTTGGATTCAGAGAGTAGGAAACAGAGCCACCTCCTGATGGGAGATGCTGCAGAGCCACAGGGCAGAGGGCATGGATATAGCAAGGAGTGAAGAATTGGGGGGCATTTTTCCCAATCTCACTAAACTTCACCCTCTAAGACCTCTAGACTTTCCAGGCGCCACTCCAGCCAGAGGAGTTTACACACCGGGTATCATTCCAACAAAGAGTGACCAAACCTTCAACATTTGTGTCACCTTTCCCATATCACTGTATTAGAGACCTCCACAGTCCAGTTCACATCTTCCAGTCTCACCCCTATTGCTCATTCCCCATTACTGCGCCACTTCTGCGGACTCCTCCAAGCTGCCATGTGGACTATGGGCAAGGGGGAAGAGGTTGGTAAATATGTGTCAAGGTCCAACGCTGGGACCGGCTGGGATACAGAAGTCAATCTGTCCTTCCTGTAACAACAACCTACAGCTCTGGGCGACCTCCCAAAGGATTGTGGCCTCTGTGCTGGATGTACTTGGTATTTGGATCAGGGGTGGGCAAAAGATCCCTGCCAAGTCACCTGCTGAATGTACCCTGGTGAAGTCAGCCAAGACAGATACAGCCACTGCCATGCTCCAACCCAGAGATGCTGGGATATACACCAGCCCCAAACCCTTCCCAGTGCACCAAGAATTGGGAAGAAGACAGCCCATAACCCGTCCCTGGGCAAGGAAGTCAGACTGCACAAGCCCAGATGCCAAGACCCTGGTGAGTACTCCATTATCTTTTCAGACTTCACTTACAAAACATAAATGCAAAGATAAAATGATTAAGAATTTCAAGACAACAATACAATTTCATGAAGTAACTTCTTGGCTTGGCTGGTGTTTCTCTCTTTTGAATATTTTTAGGGTGGGGAGAGGAAGAGAAGCCACAGAGTAACACAGACCTTTTTCCTCATGTACCCATTATACACTTAAAGATTTTGAGAGAAAAAAAGTTGTCATTTAACTGGTAAGTAATGAACTAATTTTTGAAACACCACTTTATATTAAACATGTATGTGTGGGGCACCTGGGTAGCTCAGTCGGTTAGACATCTGACTCTTGATTTCAGCTCAGGTCATGATCTCAGGGTCGTTAGGTTGAACCCTGTGTAGGGCTCCATGCTGGGTATGAAGCCTGCTTAGGATTCTCTCCCTTTATCCCTCTTCCCCCACTATCCCACTTGCAATGCATGTTCTCTAAAAATGTGTGTGTGTTTGAATACAGAGATAGATGAAACAGAATGCAAAATGTGCATGACATTTTAGAAACAAATAATAAATATTCTCTTGCTTCCAAGAGGCCACTTTAGGCTATGCCCCCAATCTTTCAGAAATTTTCTATTCCCTTGCACTTAAGAGCCACTTTGATGGAAATGTTTAACCCACCCACCTAGTGTTTCATTAGAGTCAGGCAGACCTTGTTCAAGCTCCTGCTCACCTCTCTGAACCTTACTGTTTTTATCTATGGAATAATGTACTTCAATTCAATTTTGATTCTAATCGTAAGATTATAAAGTGACTTTACAGGGGCACCTGAGTGGCTCAGTCAGTTGAGTACCTGACTCTCGATTTCAGCTCAGGTCGTGAAATCAAGCCCTGCATCAGGCTCTGTGCTGGGTGTGGAGCCTGCTTGGGATTCTCTCTCCCTCTGCCCCTCCCCATGCTCATGCTCTCTCTCTCTCTCAAATAAATAAATAAATCTTTTTTTTCTCTCAAATAAATACATCTTTAAAAAATATGCTAAGGGCTCTAAGGTGTAAAATCAATAGCACACAACACTGGCAATGTAAGCAGAAAGATAAAAATCTAAGAAAGAACCAAAAAGAAATGTAGAAATCAAAAACGCTATAACAGAAATAAAGTGTGCCTTTGATGGGCTTGTTAGTGGACTGGACACAGCTAAGAAAAGAATCCCTAACCTTGAGGATATATAAACAGCAACCTCCAAAACTAAAAAGCAGAGAGAACAAAAATTGAAAAAAACAAGAAAAAGAATATCCAAGAAATGTGAGGCAATTACAAATGGTAAAACAGGCATAATAGGAATATCAGAAGAAAAGAAAGAAAGGAACAGAAGAAATATTTGAAATAATAATGACTGAGACTTTCCCAAACTAATTTCAAGTACCAAACCACAGATTCAGGAAAATCAGAGAATACCAAGTGTGATAAATGCCAAAACAAAAGACAAAAAACTATATCTAGGCATATTATTTTCAAATTGCAGAAAAATCAAAAATAAAAAGAAATCCTAAAGGATACTGGGCAGGTGGGAAGTGGGTAACATCTTCCCTTTGGAGCAACAATGATAATTACATCTGACTTCACCTCGGAAACCATTCCAGAAAGAAATTCAGTGAAATATTTAAAGTTCTAAGAGGGAAAAAAAAATCAACATAGAATTAATTATATACCCTGTGAAATTATCCCTTAAAAGTGAGGATGAAATACTTTCTCAGACAACCAAAATTTAAGGGACTCTGTTGCCAGTGATATGTAAAAAATGGTTAAAAAAAAAAAAAAAAGTTATTTAGAAGGAAAATAATATGTGTATCAGTCAGCTATTGCCACAATAATGCTACAGAATAAACCACCTCCAAACTACATGGCTTGAAACAGCAATCATCCAGACTAAACCTGGGGTCCAATATGGTGGACTGAGAGATCCCTAAGCTCACACTGTCCCATGGATACAAGTAGGTAACACTCACACCAGTGTACATAACCCAGAAAATGACCCAAAGACTGGCAGAACAAACTCTATGATTGAAGGTGGAGAAGAGGCCGCATCAGAGAGAGTGGAGAGAGTGGAAAAAGTGGAGACATGATGGGGAACCTAGGCCACCTATGGGTAGGAGGGAGCCAAGAACTGGGAGAAGGCAGAGAAACTGATTATCATACCAGGAAGCTCCATGAAGGTAAGATGAATCCCCAAAACATTTGGCTGTGAAAACTAGAGGGGCTGAATTTTATAAATTCTCAAAACCAGAGACTTAAAGCCTGTAATTGTAAAAATCAGAAGCCTCAACTCTGGGAAAGCCCAGAGGTCAAGAGGAAGCTCAGTTCCTGCCCTTAAAGAGACAGCACAACAGTCTACATACAGACAGAAGTAGCTGTTTGAAAAAACCTGGGGCACAGTGGAAGGGGAGTTATTTACGTATCTCAGAGCATGTGCCAGGAACAGCATTTGCAGAGGGACTTCTCCAATAACAAAGAAACTGGCAGATGCTATCTCCTTCTCCTGACCCCTAGCATAACTTGCTTACACCAAGCCATGCCCTCCTGTGCTTCGGCAGATGCACCCTTCCCAGTCACATTTGCCTTAGTCGTGTGCTGCAGGTCCCCTCACCCTCTTTTGACTGGCACAAATCTTGCCAACACCATGACCCATGTATTCTGTAGGGCCTCAGTCCTGGAAGCAGGGGCAGCTGTAGGACCTGTGGAAGTCCTAGGCACACCGTGTTAAAACTGCATGCCTCACCCTGGCCAAGCATTGTCCACAAGAGGCAAAGAGAGCCTCTGCATATTTCCAGACTGAAGGAGAAGGCAGACAGGACATGCAGACAGGACATACAAACAGAACACATGAAACACACACATGAGACACCTCTGAAGTACCAGGTTCTGTTGAACAGAGGACACTGCACTGCAGGGCACTACTTCAGGATCTCTGCATCATAAGCCCATAACTTTCAACAGCAGGAAATGTAGCTGACTTTCCCAATACACAGAAATAGACAAAGAGAGTTAAACATAATGAGGAGACAGAGGACTACATCCCAAACTAAAGAACAGGACAAGATCACAGCAAGAGACCCCAGCAAAGTGGATATAAATAATATGCCTGATAGAGAATTTAAAGTAATGATCCTTAAAGATACTCACTGAGACTCATAACAAAGTCTCAAAACAAAAAAAGAATCAGAGATTAAAAACACAATAAATGGAATTAAAAATACACTAAATGGAATAAATAGCAGGCTAGAGGAAACAGAGGATTGAATTAGTGACCTGAAGGGCAGAGTAATGGAAAGTAAGTAAGCTGACCAGGTAAGGGAAAAGAAATAATGCAAAATGAAAATTGACTTAGAGAACTCAGTGATTCCATAAAGAGAATCCAGAAAGAGAGAGAAAGAAGGGGGCAGAAAATTTATTTGAAAAAATAACAGCTGAAAATTTCCCTAATCTGGAGAAAGGAACAGATATCCATCGAGGATGCATAGAGATCCCCCTACAATATCAGCCCAAGGTCCACCCTATGACACACAGTAATTAAAATGGCAAAAAGCAGTGATTAAGAGAGTGTTAGAAGAGAAGCCAGAGAAAAGACAGTTACATATAAAGGAAACTCCATAAGGCTATCGGTGGATTTTTCAGCAGAAACTTTGCAGGCTAGAAGAGAGTAGCATGATATAGTTAAAAGTGCTGAAGGGAAAAATCTACAGCCAAGAATACTCTACTCAGCAAAGCTATCATTCACCACAGAAGGAGAAATAACAAGTTCCCCAGACAAATAAAAGCTAAAGGAGTTCATGGCCATTAAACTAGCCCTACAAGAAATGTAGAGGACTCTTTGAGTGGAAAGGAAAGACCCTAGGTAAGAGAAAGAAAATAGGAAGCACAAAACAATAAAAATAAGTATAACTGTAAAAACTGGTCAAGAAACACAAAATAAAAGGTTGTAAAATATGACACCATTTACCAAAAATGTGGAGGTGGGGAGAAGAGTAAAGAATGGGTTCAAACGTACATGACTTTCAAGTCAATATAGACTATGCAGAAGACATTATATATAAACCTAATGGTAACCACAAATCAAAAACCAGTAATAGATATGCAAAGAATAAAGAGAAAGGAATCCAAGTATATCACAAAAGAAAGCCAGCAAACCATAAAAGGGCAAGAAAGGATGAGAGAGGAACTAAAAACAACCACAAAACCGTAACAAGATGGCAAAAAATACATACTTATCGACAATTACTTCAAATGTAAATGTACTAAATGCTCCAATCAAAAGACATAGGGTGACAGAATGGACTTAAAAGAAAAAGAAGAAGACCCATCTATATACTACCTACAAGAGACTCATTTCAGACCTAAAGACATGCAAGCTGAAAGTGGAGGAATGGAGAAACATTTGTCATGCAAATGGATATCAAAAGAAAGCCAAAGGAGCAATAATTATATTAGACAAAATAGAATTTAAAATGAAGACTGTAACAAAAGACAAAGAAGGACATTAAATAATAAAAAATAAATAATAATAAAGGGGATAATCCAACAAGAAGATAGATAATTGTAAATGTTTATGCACCCAACATGGGAGCACCTATATACATAAAACAGTTAATAAGAAACATGAACTAATTGGTATCACAATAGCAGTAGGGAACTTTAACCCTACACTTACATCCAAATAGAAAATCAACAAGGAAACAGTGACTCTGACACACTAGACTGGATGGATTTAACATATGTTCAGAACATTTCTAAAACAGCAGAATAGGGGGATCCCTGAGTGGCTCTGTGGTTTAGTGCCTGCCTTTGGCCCAGGGCATGATCCTGGAGTCCCAGGATCGAGTCCCACGTCGGGCTCCCTGCATGGAGCCTTCTTCTCCCTCTGCTATAACTCTGCCTCTCTCTCTCTCTCTGTGTGTCTCTCATGAATAAATAAATAAAATCTTAAAAAATAAAAAAATAATAAAACAGCAGAATATGTATACATTCTTTTCAAATGCACATGCAATATACTCCAGAACAGATAACATGTTAGGCCAAAAAACAAGTCTCATCAAATTAAAAAAGATTAAGTCATATCATGCATTTTTTCTGACCACAACACTATGAAAGTAGAAGTCAGCTGTAAGAAAAAAATCTGGAGCACAAATACATGGAGACTAAATAACACATTAATGAACAATGAATAGATCAACCAAGAAATCAAAGAAATAAAAAAAATTGCATGGAGGAAAATGAAAACACAATGGTATAAAATCTCTGGGATGCAGCAAAAGCAGTTCTAAGATGGAAGTTCATAGCAAACAGGCCTACCTCAAGAAGCAAGAAAATTTTCAAATAAACAATTTAATCTTACAACTAAAAGAGCTAGAAAAAGAATAAAAAACAAAACCCAAGACCAACCAAAGAAAGGAAACAATAAAAAGTAGAGTAGTATTTAGAGTAGAAATAAATGATGTAGAAACTAAAAATAGAACAGATCAATGAAACCAGGAACTAGTTCTTTGAAAAGATCAACAAAATTGATAAACCTCTAGCCAGACTCATAAAAAAAAAGAAAGAGGACTCAAGTAAACGAAGTCACAATTGAAGGAGAAGATATAACAACTGACATCACAGAAATACAAAGAACTATAAGAAAAATTCTATGCCAAACAAATTGGGCAACCTAGAAGAAATGTAGAAGTTCTTAGAAACATAAAATCTCCCAAGACTGAAGCAAGAAGAAATAGAAAATTTGAACAGACTGATTATACCAGCAATGAAATGGAATCAGTAACCAAAAAACTCCTAACAAACAAAAGTCCATGATTAGATGGCTTCACGGGTGAAATCTATCAAATATTTAAATAGATGTTAATATCCATTCTTCCCAAACTTTTCCAAAAAATAGGAGAGGAAGGAAAACTCTCAAGTACATTCTGTAAGGCCAGCTTACCCTGATACCAGAACCAAATAAAGACAACACACAAAAAAGAGAACCATAGGTCAATATCTCTGATGAACATAAAGCAAAAATTCTCAACAAAATATTGGCAAAACCAAATCCAAAAATACATTTAAAATATCATTCACCAGGAACATGTGGAACTTATTCCCAGGATGCAGGGTGGTTCAATATTCACAAATCACTCAATGTGATATATCACTTCAGTAAAAGAAAAGATAAAAACCATATGATCATTCAATAGATGCAGAAAAAGCATTTGCCAAAGTACAACACCCATCTTGATAAAAGTCCTCAACAAAGTAGGCTTAGAGGGAACATTCTTCAACAAAATTAGAGCCTTAAATGAAAAACTCACAGGTGGGGCACCTGGATGGCTCAGTCGGTTAACTGTCCGACTCTTGATTTTGGCTCAGATCCTGATCTCTGCGTTATGAGATCAAGCTCTGCATTGGGCTCCATGCTCAGTGTGGATCCTACTTATCCCTCTCCTTCTGCTCCTCCCCCACTCTCTCTCTCTCTCTCTCAAATAAATAAATGAATAAAATCCTTTAAAAAGAAAGAAAGAAAAACCCACAGCTAACATCATACTCAACGGAGAAAAACAGAGTTTTTCTCCTGAGGTCAGGAACAAGACAAGGATGTCCCCTCTCACCACTTTTATTCAACACAGTACTGGAAGTCCCAGCCACAGCAATCAGACAACAAAAATAAATAAAAGGCATCCAAATTGGTAAGGCAGAAGTAAAACTTTCACTATTTGCAGATGACATGATACTAAATATAGAAAACCATAAAGACTCCACCAAAAAACTATTAAAACTGATAAATGAATTCAGTAAGATTGCAGGATACAAAATCAATGTACAGAAATCTGTTGCAATTCTATACACTAATAGTGAAGGAGCAGAAAGAGAAATGAAGAAAACAATCCCATTTACAACTGCATCAAAAATAAGAAAACACCTAGGAATAAACTTAACCAAAGAGGTAAAAGATCTATATTCTGAAAACTATAAAACACTGATGAAAGAAACTGAAGATGACACAAAGAAATGGGAAGCTAATCCATGATCATGGATTGGAAGAACAAATACTGTTAAAATGTCTATACTACCCAAAGCAATCTACAGATTAAATGCAATCTCTATCAAAATACCAACAACATTTTTCACAGAACTAGAACAAACAATCCTAAAATTTGTATGGAACCACAAAAGACTCTAAATAGCCAAAGCAGTCTTGAAGAAAAGAAACAAAATTGGAAGTATCATAATTTCAGACTTCAAGTTATATTACAATGCTGTAGTATAATAATCAAAACAGTATGATACTGGCACAAAAACAGACACATAGATGCATGGGACAGAAGAGAAAGCCCAGAAATAAACCCATAATCATACGGTCAATCAATCTTTGATAAAGGATGCAAGAACATGCAATGGGAAAAAGATAAACTAATTCAACAAATGGTTGAATGGAAAACTGGACATTTACATGCAAAAGAATGAAACTGAATCACTTTCTTATACTATACACAAAAATAAACTCAAATGGATTAAGGACCTACTTTTGCGACCTGAAATCATAAAAATCCTAGAAGAGAGCACAGGCAGTAATTTTTCTGACATTGGTCTTAGCAACATCTTTCTAGATATGTCTTCTGAGGCCAGAGAAACTACTGGGGATATATCAAAGTATAAACCTTCTGCACAGCAAAGGAAACAACAAAACTAAAAGGAAACCTATTGAATGGGAGAAGATATTTGCAAATGATATATCCAATAAAGGGTCAGTATTCAAAATATATAGGATATAGGAACTGATACAACTCAATACAATAAAAAAACAAATAATCCAATTTAAAATGCATAGAAAACATGAACAGACATTTCTCTAAAGAAGACATACAGATGGCAAACACACACATGAAAAGATGCTCAACATCACTCATCATAAAGGGAATGCAAATCAAAACTATAAAGATTGGGGGCACCTGGGTGGCGCAGTGGTTGAGCACCTTTGGCTCAGGTCGTGATCCCAGAGTGCCAGAATCAATTCCCGCATCAGGTTCCCCAAAGCCTCCCCCTGATATGTCTCTGCCTCTCTCTCTGTGTCTCTCATGAATAAATAAATAAAATCTTTAAACAAAAAAACAAAAAACCCACAAAACTACAATCATATCATACCTGTCAGAATGGCTAAAATAAAAAAAACTTGAGAACAAGTATTGGCTAGAATGTGGAAAGAAAGGAATCCTCTTGCACTGTTGGTGAGAATGGTGCAACCATTGTAAATAATAGTGTGGAGGTTCCTTAAAAAATTTAAAATAGAACTATCCTGCAATCCAGTAATTGCACTACTGGGTTTTTATCCAAATTTGAAAACACATATTCAAAGGGATACCTGCACCCCAATGTTTATTGCAGCATCATCCACAATAGCCAAACTATGGAAACAGCCCAAGTGTCCATCGACTGATGAATGGATAAAGAAGTTGTTTTGTGTGTGTACACACACACATACACACAATGGAATATGTCAGTGATAAAAAAAAAAAGAATGAAATCTTGCCATTTGCGACAACATGGATGGATTTAGAGAGTATTTAATACTAAGCAAAATAAGTCAGAGAAAGACAAATACCATATGATCCCACTCATACATGGAATTTAAGAAACAAAACAAACAAGCAAAGGAAAAAGAGAGATAAACCAAGAAACAGACTCTTAACTACATAGATAGTTATCAGAGGAGAGGTAGGTGGGAATGAGGGGATTAAGAGTACATTTATCTTAATGAGCACTGACTAATATATGGATTGCTGAATCACTATATCATGCACCTGAAACTAATATAAGACTTTATGTTAACTACACTGGAATTAAAATAAATTTTAAAAATAAAAAATAAACAAAAAACCCAACAATCATCTATTCTTGTTTACATGTCTGTAGGTCACCTGGGCATTGGCTGATCTCATCCTGGCTTGGCTGGTCTTGGGTCCAAGCTGCAGGTAGGTCCAGGCATGTTCCAAGTGTTTCTCATCTTCTACAAGTCTACACCAGTAGACTAACTGGGGTATGTTTTTCTCATGGTGATGGCAGAATCACATGAAGGCAAGCAAACCATACAACACATATCAAACATTTGCTCTTAAAATATCTACTCACATTCCACTGGCTAAAGCTAATCATATGGCTGAACCCCATGCCAAGGGGCAAGACATATGCTCTCTCCCTACAGGGACCTGACAAAAGTGTGGATGTCTAACTATACTACAGAAGAGTAAAGATTTAGGCCCATGATTCAATCTAATTCAATTTACCTTACGTATTTCATTTTATTGAGCTAGTGGAATCTGAAGCCAATACTGAACAGAGATAGCACAAAAATAATGTTATAGATGAACCTAACCTATGAATTTAGATGTGAAAATGCTTTAAAAATTAATCAATTAGGGACACTTGGGTGGCTCTGTGGTTGGGCGCCTGCCTTTGGCTCAGGTCATGATCCCAGGATCCCGGATCGAGTCTAGCATCGGACTCCTTGCAGGGAGCCTGCTTCTCCTTCTGCCTAGGCCTCTGCCTCTTTCTCTCAGTCTGTGTCTCTGAATAAATAAATGGATCTTTAAAAAAAATTAGTCAATTAAAATAAGCAATGATATTCCTAAAACCATCTTTTATAACCAAGTATGATTTATCCCAGAATTTTAAGGATTATTTATATATAAGAAATCCATTCACGTAATACATCCTACCAGAAGGACCAATAAAAAAAAGATATAACCTCACTGAATGCGGAAAAGACATAGAATAAAATTTGACACTCATTACTAATTTTTATAAACTCTTTAAAAACCAGAAACAGGGGGCACCTGGGTAGCTCAGTCAGTCAAGCATTTGCCTTTGGTTCAGGTCATGTTCCTCCGGTCATGTTCCTCAGGTCAAGCTCCACATTAGACCCCCTGCTCAATGAGGAGTCTGCTTCTCCCTCTGTCCCTCATTCCGCTCTCTTTCTCTCTCTCAAATAAATTAATAAAATATTTTTTAAAAATAGGAATGGAGGGCACCTGGATGGTTCAGTGGCTGAGCATCTGCCTTTGGTTCAGGGTGTGATTCGGGGTCCTGGGATCAAGTCCTGCATCAGACTCCCCGCAGGGAGCCTGCTTCTCCCTCTATGTCTCTCCCTCTCTCTCTCTCTCTCTCTCTCTCTCTCTCTCATGAATAAATAAAAAAATCTTTAAAAAAATAGGAACATGAAAGTATTTGTTGACATAATAAAAAACACCTTAGAACAATAGAATGTATGTATGGGACACAACAGATGTCCTGTAAAATCAAGAGCAAAATAAGCATAACTACTTCCACTTTTATTCAACATTTTTTCTGCTCAATGAAAAAAATATATAAACACAGATAAGTGCTCCAACTATGAAAAAGGAGAAGATGAGATCATCATTATTTACAGATGATACAATTACATACCTAGAAAACATAAAAGTATCAACTGAAAACTCTTAGGATAAATGAGCAGTCAAATACAAAATAAATATTTGAAAATCAATGATTTTTCTATATGCTAGCCATAACCAGTTATACGATATAATAGAAAATAGATTCTATTTACAATAGCAATAAAAACATAAAATATTTAGCAGTAACCATAAAAAGAATTGGGCAGAAATTATACGTGAGGAATGCTACAAACCTTTATTCAGAGATACAGAGGACTGGAAAAAAAAGAAAAGTATACGATGCTCAAGAGTGAAAAGATGAAATATTGTCAAGATATGAATTCCTCCCAAATTACTTTATAGGTTTAATACAGTTCCATCCAAAGATAAAAGGGGTTGGACCAACTTGAGAAGTAATTCTAGAGTTCATCAGGAAAGACACATTTTTGAGTATATATATTTTGAAAAAAACTGAGGTAAGGGGGGGGCACTAGCCTCATCCAATAACAAAATTTACTGCAGTATGCAGTAAATTTAAGAGTGTCGTTGTTAGGGACACCTGCGTGGCTCAGCGGTTGAGCATCTGCCTTTGCCGGATCCCGGAGTCCCGGATTGAGTCCCACATCTGGCTTCCTGCATGGAGCCTGCTTCTCCCTCTGCCTCTCTCTATATATGTCTTTCATGAATGAATAAATAAAACCTTAAAAAAAAAAAAGTGTCGTTGTTAGTCTGTATTTGGCAAGACACCTCAGCAGAGCATGCTAAGCAAGTTGGAAACAGGCTTTAGTTATGAGAACTTAAATGTAAGATGGTGCATTAACATGTAAATTCCATTAACATATAAGGTAAGTTGCATTTGGTTGTATGCAGCAGAAACCCGACTCTTGGGGTTTAACTACTCACTGCATGGGGGCACTGTTTCTTCTTTAAACAACCTGGCCAAGAGTAGACAATTCCTTTCTCCACCACCATGCCTAGAGTGTGTCTTTCATCCTAAGGTTGCAAAAATGGCCACTCCACCTTTATTATAGGTGTAATAAAGAAGGAAGAAAGGAAAGGGAAGAGGAAAGGAAGAAAGGAAGGAGAGAAAAGGAAGTAGTATTGGTATCTATACTGAGGAGAACTCCCCCAGAAGACTCCAATAAGTGAGTCACACCGCCAACCCAAACTGGGTTGGAGAACCTGGGAGAAATACTTTTCCAAACAAAATTAAGATTCTGCTGATAAGAAATGTTAAGTGTTGTAGATAAGCAGCAATGTCTGCCACAGAATACATCTAGATCATTGTGAAGCGGAAGGGCAGGAAGGAGTAACTATGTGACTAATGAGGTTAGAGAAATTGCCTAATATGTTTAGCTAAAAACAAAACAAAAAAACCTCTAAGGTAAATTTTTATTTTATACTAAATACCAATATGATGTCCATAGGATTTACAGAATTATAATTTTTTAAAGTAAGCTCTACACCCGAAAACATAGGACTTAAACTCATGACCTCAAGGTCAAGAGCCACACGCTCTACTGGAGCCAGCCAGGCATCCTGGATTTATAGAATTCAAAGTAAAAAAGGAATATTAGAAGAATACATATGCAAATAAAGAGCATTCTTAACGTCATGGAAAAGAAATGGAATTTCTAGGCCTATAAGCCAAGAAATAAGTATCACAGGAACATACTGATAAACCTCACTAGAGTCCATGTAATTCTGTAAGTTAAAAATCCCATTGACAAACTTAAAAGACAAACAACAAACTAAAGAAAGAATCAGAAAGGGTTACTATCCTTATTATATATTATGATATTGATCAATACGGGGAAAAATCAAGGCCCCCTTATATAAAAAAATATTTTGACAAAGGACCTGAGCTAACAATTCATGAAAGAGGAGATACGGTTTGGGGCACCTGGGTAGTTCAGCTGGTTGAGTGTCTGACTCCTAATTTCAGCTCAGGTCACGATCTTAGGTCCTGGGATCCAGGCCCACACTGGGGTCTGTGGTTCAGTGGGTAGTCTGCTTCAGGATTCTCACCCCCTCTGTCCCTCCCCTGCTCCCTCTCTCTCTCAAATGAATAAATCTTAAAAAAAGAAAGACAGTTCATAAAAACTTATGAAACAATGTGCTATTCTGAATAAATTGATAACAATTCAAAAATACCTCAATCATTGATTTTTCTCCTGAAAAAATATAAATCACACTTGTAGAGAACTTGGAAATGCAGAATTGCATGACGAAAACAGAAATCACTATGCTTCAACAAAACTGAAAGATGATTTTTCCCTCACAAATACCTCCTAATTAGTTCATTTTTCTCTACTGTCTCTCCTTTTGTTTATTTTTTTTTTGATTGCCTCACACTTCACTGTACTTTTGTCAACTATTTCCCTAGCAGGGCATACTGCTGCTCCCCTCAACATTAGCTTTCCATGGGGAAAGGCAAGGGGAAGGCTAGATATCAGGTAAGCAGTGAGCAGTGTTTTCCACCAGAAGCCTGACACAGCTCTAATGTAACTGCAAAGAAGGCTCTGCAACGTAGGGTAGCCCATGACATTTGATATGCACTTACTGCCACTGCCGCACAACTATAAGGAAGCCTAGCACTTCATGGTTTTGCTTTCATTCAATCAGTGTAAACGGTGAAAGTAAAACCTTTGAGAATTTTTTTCCTGCTGGACTTATCCTTACACAAAGTAATACATTATAAATTTGTACATAATGCAAAAATCAACCACCTAACAGCACTGGAAAGTGAACAATTTCAGCTTTTTTTCTTCCCCCAAATGGCAAGCCAATCGCCCCAGCACTGCTTACTGAACATTTTTTTTCTATTTGGTCCATTTTTAGAATCTAGTCTGTTCCATTATTTTGTGTGTCTATTTATGCACCAGTACCAAATTGCTTTAATACTGTAGCTTTATTTTCTTATTATTTATTTGAGAGAGAGAGGCACACACACATGATGGGGGAGGTGGGCAAGAGGAGAGGGAAAGAGAGCACCTCAAGCAGATACTACACTGAGTGCAGCGCCCAACATGGTGCTCGATCTCACTATGATCATGGTGATCATGACCTGAGCCAAAACCAAGAGTTGGATATTTAACTGACTATGCCATCCAGGCATCCCAATACTGTAGCCTTAAAAGACATTTCTAATATCTAGTAGGGCAAATGTATCAGTTATACGTGAGTGTATAATAAACATGCCAAAACCTAATGGCTTCAAACAAACACCAACTTATTGGCTCATGACTATTTAAATTAACAGGCATTATGTTGCTGCATAGAGTCTGAAATTAATATCTTTACCCTACTTCTGAACAACACAGGGATCTTAAAACACTTTAACTCAGACAACCCCTCCTGCCTCACCTGCTATCTTTAGCCCATATTTTCTTCTATCCTTTGGTAAGCCTCACAAATTTGATATTATTCTTTTTTTAAATTATTCTTTAAACTGTTTCATACAATAAATGTGTATTTAGATATAACTATATGTTCACCATTTTCTTTGCTCAGCATTCCTATTTACACCCCAAACTTTCTGTTTAGGTTCATTTTCCTTCCTTTTTTTCCTTTTGCTTGTTGTTGTTTTTGTGTTTGGTGTTTTATTTTTTTTATTGATTTGGATCGGTACTGAAGACATCATCTCATTATACCTGCTTCCATTCAAGAGGACATATCATTTGAACAGAAAAACTCTGAAGATTTTTTCTAGTTAGTGTATCCTTTAAGCTTAAATGTGGGGAACTGAGGTTCAGAATTGGACAGGATAAAGCTAGAACTTCTTTTTTTCCTAATGCAGGGTTATTCAGGCAGAGGACAAAAAAATATGTAGCTGAAAATATAACCAAAGTTAGGAATACAAAGCCCAAATTCGTCTTTTGTAAGTTTTGATTTCTTTGAAATATATTGTACACAAAAGCTTCCTAGTTCGGGATCCCTGGGTGGCGCAGCAGTTTGGCGCCTGCCTTTGGCCCAGGGCGCGATCCTGGAGACCCAGGATCGAATCCCACGTCGGGCTCCCGGTGCATGGAGCCTGCTTCTCCCTCTGCCTGTGTCTCTGCCTCTCTCTCTCTCTCTGTGTGACTATCATAAATTAAAAAACAAAAAAAAACAAAAAAAACCCAACCAACTTCCTAGTTCAACCTTTTATTCTGGCTCATGCAACATGTCATCAGAAAGGCCTTGTTCCTCTGTGTTAGTGATATTTATATATGTATTTTGAAAGAGAGGATTATGTGCATAACATAGCATGTAGGTCGGAATATAAGAGAAATTTCAACCCAATTTTATATCAGAAATAATTTTATGGTAGGTTTTTGGTCTTTTTGTTTGTTTGTTTGTTTATGTATATATGTATGTATGTATGTATTTTCTAAGACAAAATAGCCTGAACTGACTGACTTACTTATTTTCAAATTTTTATTTAAATTCTAGTTAGTTAACATACAGTATAGAATTAGTTTCAGGAATAGAATCATCACTTACATATAAGACCCAGTGCTCATCACCCATTTAGCTCATCCCCTGTCCACCTCCCTCCATCAACCCTCACTTTGTCAGAAGTCCTACAGTGAGAGACTATTAATATAAAGTCTCTGAGTTTTTGTTTTGAAATGCTTTTATTTGATGGTATCTCTTCAAATATTACCTCTCCTTCCATCCTCTGATTATTTTCTTCTTGTACTTTGAATAAATGTAATCTGTGATATTAAGACCAATCAGAGCTCAGGTGTTGTCAACTTGACCACACAGTAGAGTGCCTTGACTTTGATCACTGGTTGCTTTGGTTTCAGAGGTCTATCTCGGCAGGTGTAATGCTCTGCCTATCTGCTTTTTCATCCACTCCTTGGTCCTTCTCTGAATCAGGGCAGGGAGGAGGGGCTGACCCACATAAGCCAGACTTCCAACCTCCTGTGTCAGGAGGACTACAGCTGGACAAGCCCAATGGGAGGCAATTCCAGGCTGTAGGAGGATGGCTCATCTCTCTCTCCTTCGGCTCTGTCTCCATCAACAGCTGCATGTTTTCCCACCTCTTGCTGGACCACAAGGTCCCTTTGGTTCCTGCTTCCTCCTAATGACCTCTGTCTTTGTTCTGCAGCAATACACCTCTTCCCTTTGTCCCTCTCGTGGCGGCAGCTTCTTGCTATTGCCAATTTCTGGGCTGCCTCACTGTCCACTGGTTTCTCAGCTCTTCTATAACATGGGTAACCAATTCCCATGTTAAATTCCCTCTGCTTGACACCCAGAGTGATTTCTTTTTCCGTTCTGAACCTCAAGAAGTATTATATTCGTTTTGTTTTTACAAAGAAAAAAACAGAAAGTTCTTTCTCTGTGCTCCTGAAGAATTTTAAAGCATTGATATTATCTGTTTTTAACAAGTTTGAATGAATAAATTTGTTTAGATCTCAAGCTTTTTAAGTGGGAAACTAAAATAATTTCTCAATTTTTCCTGTGGTTGTTGATCTATGTAGATTTTAGGTTATTTTTAAAGAAGAAAAACATTATCAGTTCATCTTTTAACAACTATAGACAAGGACACTATCTTTTTAAGGTAGATAATAAAAAAATACATGCAAAATTTTTTTGTTTTATTTTGTTTTTAAGAGTAGATTTGCCTGTGTCCAGATTTGGGTCAAGCCCAGAGTATCTTTTCGAATGATCAGAGGGATTATCTCAGGATTAAAAACTGGCATAAAAGATCCATACAACCAAGAGTTGACTAAATCAACAATAACCACTGGAATTTAAGATGTGAGTGTGTTATCACTGAGACTAAGTTAATAGGAGAGAATTCTCATAACCTGCAAGTTCCTGACCTATTCTCTTCAAAATATTTCCTCTCACACCTCCAACCACAAAATGTATTTCTAGAGTTCCACGAGTACCTGTTAAAAGAATCATCACTACCTCTCTGCTTCACATTTTTATATACATAAACCATCATGACCACTTTGGCCAGTACACAATCTCCTTTTAGATCATTAATCTATTCATGAATTCATTAAACATTTACTGAGCAGAGGCAGTGCCAGGCAATGTTCTAGACACTGGGGATGTAGTGACAACCACTACAGACCCTGCCTCTGCCCTTGGGTAATTTATGATCTCACAGGGAAAAGAGAATTGACCGTGTTGCTGCAATTTCTGGTCAATGCTTGGAAGTCAAAGTCCTAGATGTTGGGGCTGCAGGGGTGGGTCAAGGAAGGCTTCCTCAAGAAAGATAGATTTATACTGAGACTCAAGGATGAGCAGGAGCTGATCAGACTAGGATATGTGTGTGTGGAGGTTATTTCAAGGAGAAAAAAGAATTTAGGGTGGAAGGTGCTAACTTGGAACCATAGTTTTCCCTGCAAGCCCTCTTTATTAAAAAAACAGTTTTTAAATGAAAAACATCTTAAGTGGAAAGATAAGAAAGAAATGAAGGAAGGGAAGGAAGGAAGAAAAGAGAAGAGAGAGAGAGAGAACACAAAATCAGTAACATCTATCCAAGAACAGGACACAATTCTTGGCATCAGATTTAACTGTGTGCCTTTGGCTGGGTGACCAGACTTCTCTGAGCCTCAAATTCCTCCTCCATATAAGAGGTTCATGTTAGCACCCTGCCAGGCTGCCATGAATATGGAATAAGAACAAGTTTATGCAAGTGCCTTGTAGCTGAGAATGGATCACCTCCGTGTGTAGGAGTATTTTTTTATGGCTATTTACATTTGTTAACCTGATTTCTATGAAGAACTACTTGGGAACTGCAGCCAGAGTTAGTGATCTAAGGCTGCCAGAAGCCAGAAATTCAGGGACCTGAGCCCAAGGAGGGAGGACCCCCCAGGGCCCCCAGTCCGCCCCACCCCACCCCCAGCATTCACCAGCTTTCCTCACTCCTGTATATGAATGAGGTGATCTTTCAGCTGCCCTTTGTCTTGGAAAAAAATTAATTCTCATTTGCATTACCTCGTCTAAATGTCACCCACCGATATTTTGTTAGACATTAGCGGCGCTGGCAGGGAGGGCCGCGGGGTAATTGTGTTCTGCCTGGTGCTGGGATTTACATAATTTCAGACAGCAATTAAAGAATCCTAGGGAATTTTTTTTTCTCTTTTCCAACCTCTCCTACAAAGAAAGTGTTCGTTTACATTAAGCGCTCAGCTCCTCGCTGTTCATTTGCATAAAATTAAAGGTTTTTGTGTTCCCGAACAGCAGGGTAACATTTAAAATTCCGTTTTAAAAAGCTCACCTTACAATAATAAAATGTTAATATCATTTCATAGGCAATGCAACGTTGCCAGATGCCTTTCACTTCCAACTTGTACCCACTGCTAACTGTGTTCCCTCTTTCCCTCTCTCCTCCATCCCTCACTTCCTCTCAGTCTCTGTCCACCTCTATCCTTCCCCTGAGTCTCTTCAGCCTCACCTTATCTTTGATTTCTCCTTTTCTCTTCTCTACTATTCCTGTGCTAAACCGAATCCAAGTGTCCTCAACCCTCACCAGCCTAGGGCCATGAACAAAGTCAAGCTTCCACAATCACCCTGTGAATAATGGCGCCAGGCTCAGCTGCCAGGGCCTCAGGAGATCCTGTCTCTACACTGGTCTCCAAGTCACCACTCACCCAGTGCCACATCCCGACAATCCTGGACTCCCTGAAGCCAGAGTCAATCCCAGTTACTCTCACCAATCCCGTGAAGCCTGCAAGCTTCCACAGTCACTGTGGATGTCTATGACGCCTCTGGAAGATCCTTCCTCAGCCACTGCTGCAGTATCCCAACGTGGTCTCAGCCCCGAGCATTCCTTCAGTTCCTTCATTCACTCCTTCACTCTCTCTGTCAAATGACATCGAGATGATGGTACCTGAGGGTGCTGACAGCAAGGACCCCTACCTGGAACCCCACTCCCCTCTCACTGCCCAGTCCTGGAGGAACCAGATAGGCTCCTTGACCCCCGTCCCTGGGACAAGCCTCCCCTCAGGCCTCCCAGGCTTTGTTTGCCACCTGGGCCTCTTCAATCTACCCAAGTCTACCACAGTTTAAGCACCTCCAAACATTAAAAGAAGAGGTAAAGGCAGAGTGGGGGAGGAGGGGTGTCCCTGATTCTTCTTCCTGTGAACATCCATGGACATCATGTCAATTTTGTTACCTGGAAGGGCAATGGCTTCACACTTCATTCACCAACTGTCTAACCACAGCAGGCACTGGTTTCCAAGTATAGACACAAGGTATAGATAGACAAAGGGCCTTGGCCAGAGATGTGAAGGGAAAACCAATTTTCTCACATGGAGAAGAGATTACTAGCTAGAGGAGAGAAGAGACAGAGAACAAGCCTCACTAATAATGGAGAAACAAAGGGAGCCCAGAGAGAGGCAGCCATGTGGTTAGGTAAGCAGAGATTGCCTGCACTCCTCACATCATCCAGAAGGAGGCAAGGGTAGGAGTAGGAACTACATACAGATGGAATCTACCCCCCTTAGCCCACAGATTGGGAGCTCAGGATCAGGAATGATGCCAAGATATAGAAAAAGATACACATCTGTTTAGTACAAACCAGTTTTGGAACAGATATTCAGATGACAAACAGTTAAGTTTTTAATGTGAATAAAAACTAGGCCCTAAAGGATGAGAAGCCATTAATGAAGTGGGAAGGGGGTGAGTGTAGTCATTCTAGCAGAGGGATCAGCCTGTGTGAAGGTTCTGAGGAGGAAGAAGTATAGCTTGTAGAAGATCTGAGGGAAGGAAGGCAAGGCACACAGAGCATAGGAAGCAAGAAGAGAAGCATGCAAAAAAAACCAGGGAAGTATTGGGGCACCTGGGTGGCACAATCGGCTAAGCATCTGACTCTTGGTTTCAGCTCAGGTCATGATTTCAGGGTTATAAGATCGAGACCTGTGTCAGGATGTGCTCTCAGCATGGAGTCTGCTTGAGATTCTCTCCCTCTTCCTCTGCCCCCTCACTACTCATGCTGTGTGTCTCTCTCTCAAATAAATAAAGCTAAACAACAACAATAAGAAGAAGAAAGTATAGCCCATAGACAGGGAAAGAAGCCATTAATAGGAATTGTCTCTGTGGAAACCCAGACACTGGACTTACTAGACAAAGGCCGCCAATCAGGTATTTCAGATGACCAAAGAGCTCATGGAGGCCATGTCCAAAGAACCAAAGAAAACTATGAGAATGTTACCTTACCAAATGAAGAATACAAATAAAGACATAAGCGTTTTATTTTTTATTTTTATTTTTTTTAAAGATTTTATTTATTCATGACAGACACAGAGAGAAAGAGGCAGAAACACAGGCAGAAGGAGAAGCAGGCTCCACGGAGGGAACCTGACGTGGGACCTGATCCTGGATCTCCAGGATCACACCCTGGGTTGAAGGTTGCGATAAACCACTAGGCCACCGGGGCTGCCCAACATAAGCGTTTTAAAAAGGAACTAGAGATTCTGGAGTGGAAAAGTATAACAACAGAAATGAAAACTTCACTAGAGGGGATAAATAGAATTGAGCTGGCAAAAGAAAGAATTAGCAAATCTGAAGATATGTCCATTGATATGAGTCTGAGAAAAGAAGGAACAAAGAATTAAGATAAATGATCAGTGCCTATGAGACCTGTGGGGCACTGTCAGGCACACCAGCATATGGGAATTCAGGAGATGCAAGAGACAAAGGGGCAGAAAGAATATTTGAAGAAATATCTAACAACTTTCCAAACTTGATGAAAAACATGAATCTACATATCCAAGAAGCTCAAAAAACTTCAATTTAGATAAATCTGAAGAGATGCATCATAATCATATGACATATCACAATCATAATCACATCATAATCAAACTGAAGAAAGACAATCCTGAAAACAGCAAGAGACAAGGGACTAATCACATTCTTGATAACATTAGCAGCCAATTTCTCAATAGAAACATGGAAGTCACAAGGCAATGTGATGAACTATTTAAAGTTCTGAGAGGAAAAAAACTGTCAGCCAAGGACTCCATATTCAGCAAAATTATCCTTCAAAAATTAAAGAGAAATTAAGAATATCCAGACCATTTAATGGGAGAAAGAAGAATCCCTTCAACCAATGGTATTAAGGCAACAACAGCAAAAAATGAAATTTGACCCCTACTTCACACTGTCTATATAATTAACTCAAAATAGATTAAAGATCTAAGTGTAAGAGCTAAAACTATAAAACTCTCAGAATAAGACACAGGTGTAAATGTTCATGACCTCGTGGATTAGGCAGTGGTTTCTTAAATATGAATACACAACAAGAAAAAAATAGATAACTTGGACTCATCAAAATTAAAAGATTTGTGTATCACACGATATTATCAAGAAAGTAAAAAGGAAACCCACAGAATGGGAGAAAATATTTACAAGTTATAGATCTGAAAGAGTTTAGTATCTAGAATATGTAAAGAACTCTCATAAATCAACAACAAAAAGATAAATAATCCAATTTAAAAATGGGCGAATAACTTGAACAGATGTTTCTCCAGAGAAGATAAACAAATAGCCAGTAGGCCCAGGAAAAGATACCCAACATCATTAGTCATTAGAGAAATGAAAATCAAAACCACAATGAGATACCACTTTATACTCACTGGGCTGGCCATAACAGTAATTTTTTTTTTAATGGAGAATAACAAGAGTTGGCAAGGATGTGGAGTAATTAGAACTCTAATACATTTGCCAGTGGGAATGTAAAATGGTAGCACTGCTGTGGAAAACGGTTTGGCAGTTCCTCCAAATGTTACACATAGAGTCCCCATATGACCCAGCAGTTCCACTCTAAGAGAACTGAAAATATATGTTCACACACAAACTTATACACAAATGTTCATAGTAGCAATATTCATAATGGCCAAGGAGTGGAAATAAGCCAAATGTCCATCAACTGATGAACGGCTACATAAAATGTGGTGGTACAACCATACAAACAGTTTTATTGGGCCATAAAAAGGAATAGAGTTCTGATACATGCCACAACACGCATGAACCCTGAAAGTTTTATGCTGAGTGGAAGATCCCAGAACCAAAAGGCCACATGTTGTAGAATTCCATTTATATAAAATGTCTAGAATAGGCAAATCCATAGAGACAGAAGATGGAATACTGGTTGCCAGGGTCTGAGGGGAGGGGAAATGAGGAGTCACTGTTTAATGAACACAGGGTTTCTTTTAGGGCTGCTAAAAATGTTCTGGAATCAGATAGTGGTGATGGTTGTAAAACACTGTGAATATACTAAAAACTTCTGAATTGTACCCTTTAAAATGGTTTATATCATTTATAGAGCAAATGAATACAATGATATGATAAAGTAAATGAGGCAAAATAAGAATTGGTAAATAGGAGTAATAGGTATTCTTTTATCAAACTAATTTTTTACTATGTAATTTTTCCATAAATGTGAAATTATGTTTTAAAATAATGGGCTTAAAAATAAAATAAAACAATGGCTTAAAATGGCAAAAAAAGTACAACTAAATAAATAAAGTGTGCATCAGGAGAACCCTGGGGCCTGGGAGAAACATCAGGCTCTGTGTATCTACACAGAAAGAAATCAAAGTGAAAAAGAGAAGAGAGAATGGCATGAGCCTGGGCCTGCATACTGCTCTGTGAAATGGGTACAGAAGCACACACAACCCAGAGTCTGTGGAAGGATTCAGTGAGATACAGCAGATGCTGAGGTAGCTCAGTGTCCAGCATAAGGTTAAGAGCTCTGTAAACAAGGGCAGTTAGGATGATGGTTATGTAACACTTCTATAATACACACATGCGGAACTATTCTAAGCGTGTACACACACACACACACACACACAAATCTTGGGAGATAGGAACTATTATCAACATCCCCATTTTATGATGAGGAAACTGAGGCACAGAGAGATTAACAACTTGCCCAAGGTCACAGGGCTTGTAAGTCGTGGGACCAGGGTCTAAACCCAGGTGGTGAGGTTCAAGAAATCTCTGTTAAATGACCACACAGCCCTAAGGGTTTTCAGTTTGATTATTTTGATATATTTATTTTTATTTATTAAATAGGAGAGGGAGAGAATCTTAAGCAGGCTTCACACCCAGTGAGGAGCCTGATGCGCGGCTCAATCTCATGCCCTTGAGATCTTGACCTGAATCAAAATAAAAAAAATCAAGAGTCAGACGCTTAGCCAACTGAGCCACCCAGGCACCCCTGGTTTTTTGATATGATAGCTACAGTCAGAATTAATTCAACTAGCCTCTCAAACTCCTCCAATCTTCCATTTCAGAATCCTTTGGTATAGCCCATGAGCTCTGGCTTCTCTGTTTGGAGGAGACAAGAGTACTGAGCCGGGAACTGAAGCAAAGAGCCTCTACAGGGAGGGAAGCAGGCCAGTGCCTCCCACCAGATGTACCAGTACTGGAACGGGGCAGCCTGCCTGGGACGGTGAAGGGTTGAGGGAGGATAAGGGGTGGAAGGGGCAGGACAATGCTACAGTTGAGCTAAGCAGGTGCCAGAGTGTGAATGTGTCCCCCCAAAATTCATGTTATAACTTAACATAGCATTTGGGGGTGGAGCCTTTGGGAGGTGATTAGGTCATAAAGGCACAGCCCTCAGGAATAGGATGAGCAGAGTCTGGATGCTCGACATGCCCTATGGATATTAATCTTTTCTATAAATAATAAATAAATTTTGGCAACCATAAGTTTGTTCTCTATATTTACAGGGTGCCAAGTTAAATATGTAAGGTTTTTGTATATTAATTATATTTCAATAAAGTAATTTTTAAAACTTAAAAAAAAAGGAATGGGATTAGTACCTTTCTTAAAGCAGACCAGGAAATCTCCTTTGTCCCTTGTACCATTTGAGGATACATCAAGAAGTCAGCCTCAGCAATCCAGAAGAGAGCCCTCATCAGAACTCAAGGATGCTGGCACCCTGATCTTATACTTCCAGCCTCCAGAACTGCAAGCAGTACACTTCTGCTGTTTAAAAGCCACCCAGACTACAGTATTCTGTTGTAACAGTCCAAAGAGATGGAGATCGTGGGCTAACCAGAGTTGGATTTGACTGGCCAGGCTGATGGGCTGGGAGGGGAAGAACTCACACAACCCGAATGCTAGTGCTTACAGAAACAACGAGTGCCTTATTTTGAGCATTTGCTCAGTGCCCAGGTCCATGTTAAGGGCTTTACCCACATCGTTGAGTTTAACCTCTCAAAACCCTGAGGGGTTAAGTGTTGTTATTGTGCGCATTTCACAACTCAGGAAGCTGAGGCTCAGGCTTTGCCCGGGGTCATCAGTGTATAAATTATTAAGTGAGACCCCCAGGCTCCTGACTCCTCGCCGCCCCTCTGCCCTGTCCAACACAGTGCCAGCACGTGGCTGGTTGAGCTGCCAACCATGAGCTGACGACGGAGTGTTTGAGGGGAAGACTCGAAGGGCCTCAGCACAGGGTTCTCCCCATCAAGTCCCCACGGAGGTCTGCAAGGCCTGAGGGCAACCCAAAGGTCAGGGGACCCTGCAGAAACTGTCCCTTCTCTCCGGCAGGGCTGGCAGAATAGCGGGGTGGGGGTTCCTCACTCCTTGGTAAAGCGGGGGAGTGCTGCTCAGGGGCTCACCAAGTTAACAGCCTCAGGGCTGGCCAGGCCCTGCCCCTAATCAGCTGCCTCTCAGCCTGCCTTTGGTGGCTCCTTATGCCCTCTGGCTTGAACAAATAGGCACCTCATTAGCCCCATTAAGCACTCATTTTAGCTGCATGGTTCTGGGGAGCAAGTGTGTGCTTGGAGCACACAGTGGTTTATTATGTTTTCAGAAATAACACTTATGTAGACAAAGGAGGCCAACAGCCCTGGGAGGGAACTTGAAGGCACAGTGAGGACAGTCAGCAGCCAGCTAGCCGGGCCTCACCCTGCCCTGGCAAGTCTCCCTCCTTCCATGTCTAAACTTCCACCTGCAACAGTGCTTCTGCAGGAATGACTGTACTTCCCACCCATTCCCTCTCCTACTGCCCCCCTGCCTTTGCTGGCCTCTTCCAGATATAGTTCCTAAAGCTCCTACCAGTCATACCAGCCAAAGACAAAGTCAAGGCCAAGGCCAAGGCCAAGGGCCTATATACTCCCAGTAATGGGTCAACTTGCTCCAAACGGAGCACTCAGACTTCAGAGCGCCAGGCAGCCCCAGACCCCACATCCAACCAGCCATGTTGGCTGGCTCTCAGACTTGCCTGTGAAACCTGCTGATACTGTGCATAGGGGCGTACTCATATCTATTACCTCCACGGGTCAGCAGCTTCAGCCATGGAGTTTTCTCTTCCTTCAAACACAGCCCAGGTAACCAACCTAGTGCTGCAAATCTGAATTCCAGTATTTTCACTGCTCCTTTTCTGAGTGGCCTCCATCCAGTGCTCAGTGGTCCTAACCTAGCAACCACAGAATCCTTTCCTGCCCTCTCCCAGCAAGACCCCAGAATCAATGGACTGGTCACATTTACTGGTGCTCTAGTTTCACAAAAGCACATCCAAAATTGGCTCCTGGGCCAACTGAAATGGCTTGCGAAGGCCAACGGTGCAACAAATTGAGCAGTAAAATAAAGGCACATTAGAGTATAACCCAAAGTATAAAATAAATATCCATGAGCCCATTTCAATAGAAATAATGACTGAATCAATTAATAAATGGAGAAGAGACAAATATCCCATATAGAAGAATTCCAAATAATTTATGTAGACAATCTGCCCTCAAGGAGTTAAAGGGAAAACTCTCCACTCCTTAGGTATGGACTGTGCAGAGAAACCCCCTTCCAAAGAGGACAAGTAAGGAAAGGGGGGAAAAGAGTAACCTTACCCTGGTGAAACCTGAAAATGCACCTCAGCCAGGTGATCAAGGTCAACATCAACAGTATGAAGCATGTGAATAGCATGTACCCTTGATATGATGTGAGGAAATGGTACTCTCTGGTCTTTCTCCCTAAAATCCATAACCTCAATCCAATCATGAGGAAAACTTCCTGACAAATCCCAATAGAGGGACATTCTACAGAACCCCCCAGCAGTACTCCTAAAACTGTCAAGATCATCAAAACCAAGGAAAGTCTAAACAACTATCTTAACCAAGAGGAACCTAAGGAGACATAACAACTAAA
The DNA here is from genome assembly GCF_011100685.1 of Canis lupus familiaris. Taxonomy (NCBI): domain Eukaryota; kingdom Metazoa; phylum Chordata; class Mammalia; order Carnivora; family Canidae; genus Canis; species Canis lupus. Next base: position 57,124,731 of record NC_049230.1, read on the forward strand.
TGTAACATGGTAGAGAGGGTCTTGGAATGGAAAAAGGACGTTATGTAAAAACCAAGGAAATCTGAATAAAGCATGGACTTCAGTTAAGAATTATGAATCAATATTGGTTCATTTATGGTGATAAATGTATCATATTCATGTAAGATGCCAATAATAGGGAAAACTGGGTATGTGGTACACAGGAAATCTCTGTACTCATTTTTCCTGTGAATCTAAGACTATTCTCAAAACATTAAATAATGATTGCTTTCCAGGTCTTATATGAGCTGGTTCCTGTCTCCTCTCTACCACATACCACCCCACTTCCCAACTCCATTGAAAGTGCTCATATTAACTCTCCACCAACACCCTCCTTGCCAGTCTGTGGGCTCATCTTCAGGGACTTTCTGCATTTGACTCTGCCCCAGCACATGCTTTCCAAACTTCCCTCCTTCCCTAGACAGGGCCATGTCATGGATCACTCCTGGTTCTCCTGCTACTGTTCGGGCCATCATTCCTACACACCCTCTTCTGGCTTCCATACTGTGCCTCTCCTACAGTCCTTCGAGGACTACCTCTTAGCCCCTCTTCTCCTATATTCTCCCTAGTGAGTCAGACTCCACATGGAGGCCAGGGTCCTAGGTGTTCCTCTCCAGCATAGATGGCTTTGTGGTGACCAAAAGCTGTGTGCTCATCCCCTCGTTGTGGGCATTTCTAATAAATAAGTCAGCTGTACATCCAATCAACTGTCCCAAACCTACATGTTCATCTTCCCCTAAGCACATCCTTCACCCTCTGTCTTCTGGCTCAGTGACTGGCGTCTCCATCCACCTGGGAGCCTGAGGCTGAGTCCTGTATATAGGTCCTGAGCTCTTTCTGCCCCTCATCAGTGACAGAGGGACCCATGGAAGCTACCTCTTTAATGCTAGCTTCAGGCACTTTATACACTTGTGTCACCATCCTGCTGTTGCCACTTTCATCCCTTGTCTGGATGTCTACGCAACCTCCTCCATCCAATCTGTTCTCTCCACAACAGCCAAGGTGGTGACTGTAAACTGCTCATATGACCCCAATACCACCTGCCTGCAATGCTAGTGGATCTCAGATGCCTTCGCTTGGCTCCCACAACCTTTCCTTCTCTCCTTTCTCTGCATCATCATCTGCTGCCTCTACTTTTAATACCATCTCCACTCCACACAACTGAACCACCTATCACTTGCCCATGTCCTCAGTCTGATGTGTTCTTTTCTCCCTTGTTCTCTAATACCTGATGGTTGGTCAGGACTCAGGAGAGAGGGTAGCTCTTACCTGCTAGCTGACCAAGTGCCTCCTCTGTCCCCGGAACACCATGTACTCCTCCTGCTAGAGGACCTAACACTTGGGGCAGGTATCATCTGCTCACAGCTAGCATCTACCTCTCCCTCGTTCCCTCCTAGCCCATGAGCACCTCCAAGGTGAAGACTGCATCCCATGCTCACTGTCCCCCCAGGACTCACTGTCCCCCAGAGCTCAATACAGCAAACATGTATTTAGCACCTACTATATACCAAACACAATGCCAAGGATCTGACATTTTCTCATATTTATCCCTTATAATAACAAATGAGGGTAGGTGCTTTTTAAATTATTATTGTTCTTTTACCAAAGAGGAAACTAAGGCACAAACAACTTGCTTAAGGTCACACAGCTGAAGTCATGGAGCTGAAATGGAAACCAAAGGTCTGACTCCATCACTTGTCCTTTTAACTGCACTGTAGTTTGTTTCCTGTCCCCTTTTCCATGTAACAGTCTAGAGACCCATGCCAACAGATATCATCCATAACACTGTTTTATGGGTCCATAGCATTCCATCATGTGGATGCGACATAATTTGCTTAACCGATCTTGTTATTAGTATGTGTCCAATTGTATGGCTTTATTTTTTCATAGTTAACCAATTATACTAGCACTATTTATTACATAATTCTTATTTTTTCCTACTGATCTGAAATGCCACTTTTACCATATAATAAACAGTTATACATGCTTGAGTTATTTTCTCATGTTGGCTCATTTGTTTAATTGTTTCATACTGTTTTGAGTGGTTATACATTTACAATGTGTTTTCATTCATTCATTCGCTCACTCACTCATTTAACAAATATCTATTAAGTAGTTCTGTGGATCAGGTGCTGTTCTAGTAACTTTGAATCAACAGTGGAAAATGGAGCAGTGAGCAACCTCGCCTTTCCTGTACTTGCATTTTAATATCTGACCTTGAAAGTAGCTCCCACCTCGATCAATTTTATTTATTAAGATGTTCTTAGGCGTTCTTGCCTATTTATAACTCCCAATGAACTGATGTTGGCAAGTAAGAAAATGCATTTGGGATTTAATTGGCACTGAATTAAATGTATGGATTAATCTTAATGGAATTGACAATTTTTAATCTTCTTTTCCATGAATACAGCAGGCGTTTCCATATAGTCAATTCTTATTTTTATGTTAAGTTTAGTCTCACACATTTATTGCTAAGTTTATTACTAAGTATTTTATATTTTTGTTGCCATTGTGAATGTCATCCTTTTTCCATCATATATTCTAGATGATTAATGCTAGTACATAGGAAAAGCATTGATTTTTGAATATTTCTTTTAAGTCAGCATCTTACTGAATTCCTTGATTAATTGTAATAGTTTCTAGTTGATCTTTTGGATTTCCTAGGTAAATAAGCATATAATATGTGAAAAATAATTTTGCCCCCTTCTCCCTTGTAATTTTTACCACTTGTTTTTCTTTTATGTTCTTGTTGTATTGACTGGTAAAAGATTTTCAAGGTGTGCTGGCAAATGTTTAACCAGTTCTCCAGGGAAGATAATCCTGATTTGCTGTATTTTCCAATTTCCATGGTATAAATGCCCCCACTGTGGCCAATTGTCACTAAACACAATGGGAAGAGATGCACACTTCTTTTGATGCCATAATTCATGGTCCCCAACTGCAGATGATTTCACATTAATTCTTGTGTGTTTCCCTGGTCAGCGTCCTCTTCTGTTCTCCACTGCTGCCAATTTTCTTCATCCCTCCTCAAACTGCCCGCTTCGTCATCTTTGACTTTGGCTGACCCTTAGCTAGCAGTGTCCCAGCATCCTCCTGATGAGCCTAAACCCTTATCTCCATCAGCATCAGTCACTGCCTCCCCCATCCCAGGTGCTGGAAGGGACTGGGGCTTCTTCCTACAGAAACCAAGCCCACACCAGCACCAGTGCTCTAGCCATGGCCCCTTCCACCTCTGGGGGTCTAGCCCCCCCATTTACCCCATTTCTTTCCTCTCTACAAGAACTTTCTCATCAACATTTAAACATTCTCCAGTCTTTCGGATCCTAAAATTCAAGCAAACAAAAACATTTTTATCACATTAACCCTTCTGTGTGTCTTTAGTGGACTTTGTGGATGATACTCCCCAAAGAACTGTCTTCTGTGCTTTCTCTTTTCTTCTACTCATTTCCTGAACCCCTGCAATCTGGCTTCTTCTCCCACCTCTTTATGGAAACAACTCCCATCAAGATCATCAATGACCCTGTTACTGCTAGATCCAGTAGATGCTCCTGAGCCCCCATCTTCCTATCTTTGCCGCAGTTTTTAACTCCACTCCTGATGTCCTCCTCTGTGAAACATTCCTCGTGGCTGTAGTGATTCTGTGCTCCTGAATTCCTCCAAACTCTCATATTACTCAAGCTCCTTCATTGATTCCCCTTCCACTTCAGGATCCTACCCAGTCTCCCTTTCCCTTTGACCTGTACTCTTTCTTCCCTAATATCAACCTTCACTTCTATGTTCTGGGCTCCCAGCTCTTCTCAAGCCCAGGCCAGATATTTGAAAATGGTACTTAGTGGGCCTCTGGGAAGAAATAGTTGTGATAATGGTGACAGGGGCAATGAGATGGTCAGCCAAAGTCTAGAGCAGTGAGATTATGGCTCTGGAACAAGAGCAGGGACCTCTGATATCACACAGAGGTCCTCCCACATCATATGCCTGGCCTCCACCTTAGGACTGTGGGTTGAGGGAAAGAGGTTCTTTTGGGAATGAACCAAGAACAAACATTCAACTGTTCTGACTCATCATCACCCAGGAAACAGACCCAGTCTTATTGCTACGCATATTTTAGGGTCCTAATGGAGGAATCTTTTTCCCCACCACCTCAGTGACAGGAGCCAAGAGAGGAACAATATGGAGAAGGAACTGCAGGGTCAGCACGGAGGCAGCAGCTGGCCATTAGCAACCCATGCAGTAGCAGCTGTGCTCTCAAACCGTACGACCGACTCCCTGAGGACACTGCTATGAGTGCAGGTGCACGCGGCTCAAACACCCTCCTGGGCAAGCTTTGGTAAGGAACCTGTCCAAAGGTGTTGGGGTCCCAGCACTTGCACTGGGTGGGGAGGCAAAAAGGATTTCACATTTTCTATAGCTAACAACATCCCCAGTTATTAACTGATGGCCTTGAGCAAGTTAGCTAACCTCTTAGGAGATTCATTTTCTAACCTGTGAAATGGGAAGACTAATATTAGTACCTTATAGGTTGTTATTAGGAGTCAGTGACATCGTGAATATAGGGGTTCCCTGCACAGTGCCTGACAAGCTGAAAGGACCGCCTATATGAGAGCAGGCTCTTATCATTAGTACTGGTTGCCTTGAGAAGCCTAAAGAAAAAGGGTCCCAAGAAGAGACAGAAAAGCCAGCAATGCCTGCCGGTTTGTGGACCTGATTAAAGCTGCCCCCTCCTCTGTGACTGGGGGGGTAGGGTTCCCATACTCACAGATGGGGGATAAAGAGCTCTCTCCCTGGCAGTGTGGGAACTCTGTGCCCCCTTTTCTCTGTCACTGAGGCCTATATTAAGAACACTAAATGTCAGCACAGACGCTTTAACTGCTAATGTGCGGGTGAAAGGCAGGTGGAACGCAGGTGTGTTGGAGGGAAAAGAGAAGTCAGAAGGCAGAGACAGAGAATGGGGGTGGGGGTGGATAGAAAAGCAAGATTAAATTAATTAGGATCTGCAGCAGGAGGAAGCATCATGCTAGAGGAATGGGAAGACCAATCAACAGGGCATTGTGACCAGTCCAGGAATGCTGTGAAGTCAGGGGGCAGCCTGACTCCACGAGGGTCAGGAAGAGACTGCTTGAGTCTTGGCTTAAAACCCCTGCAAAGACCTCCACTTGAAGAATGGATGGGGTTGGGGAAGGAGCCTCTCCGAAAGCCGACTGCCTGTGAAGGTGGCTGTCAAAGCAAGGCGCTGTTGCTAAGGGAACCGCCTGAGAAGAGCCTTGTGTGAAGATGAAGTCACCCCACCTCCTGGCAGCTGTGAGGTTTGGGAGGGGGCCCAGTGCTACATCCAGGTCCGCTCTGCTGTTTCCCCAGCCAGCCTTTGATTCCTAGAGGGCAGAGACCCTGCCTCCCCTGATTGTGGCTCAGATTGGGCTACTCATTAGCAGGACAATGCCATGTTGATGACTGTTACAAACAGTGGTAACCAAAAAAAGTCCCTTGGATAAAAGGTCCCTGGAGCAAAGGAACCTGGAAGGGAACACTAATGCCTTTCTGTCTACAGATCCTCTCGTGCCCAAAGGGCTCCAGAATCACAGGCCACATCCCCACAGGAGGACATCTGCTATTCCACATAAGGATTAATGTGACTCTTAAAACATTTTCATTAAATTGGGATGAACATTCCAGTTAAATCATGAGGCAAGGGGGAGGGCACTGCAAAAGTGTGCAAGGACTCTTTGGGGCCTAGGCCTAGAACTAGCTATTACCCAAAGCAAGTCACAGTAGGGATCAAGACCCCTCCATTCAGATACAGGGAGATGTGAAGAAAACCCGTGGCCATTTTTGCAATGAATCTACTGCAGTGGTGATTAACAACACAGGTTGAACTCAAACTCTAACTCACAACCCACTTGCTAGGTGACCTCAGGTAAGTTACTTTCCTTCTGGGAGTCTCCTTTTCCTCATCTAAAAAAAAATGGTCAAAGGAAATTTCTCCTCCCACAAACCCTTTGGGACAATTCAGAGAAATCATGCGTTGGAAGTGCCTGGCATGGCACCTGGGACCTAGGGGGTGCCAGCAAATGTGGCTCCCTCCCTTTACCCCAGGAGACCGCGGACTGCTTCTTGCTGTGCAGGAAAAGGCTGGGGACCCAGCTGGGGGTCTGCCACCCCCCCCAACTCCCCACCCTTCATCTTCCCCCCTCTGGAGCCCTCCTGCTGAGAACTCTCAGCACTCGAGGTCTTAAGGATAGTTAAGTAGCAAACTATGTGTTCATAATAAAATTTGCCTGCCTCTCACAGACATCCAATTTGCTTACATCCAAAGAGAAGAATTGGGTGCCTGCTTCCGAAATTGTTTTAATCTCTGCCACAGAATGCTTCTGGCAGGGTTTTTCAACTGGAAAATAGGAAATGAGTTAGAAACAATGGAGGAACGTGAATAATCTCACTTAAGATGTTTGATCTTGAGATGAGATGAAGTTGAAATAGATTTCCCGGTTCACAGCCAGACAGCAGTGAGTGGGAGGGGAGAGGGTTGGGGGCAGTGGGCCTGACTGGGTCCCAGATCTGGAAGGGACAAGGGTTCTCCTGCCTACCTGGCCTAGGAAACTCCTCCTAGTCCTGCAAAACTCTGGCAAACTATATACTGGATGGGAGACAAGCCCAGCCTCATCACCCCAAAAGGAGGCAAAGCCTTTTGGTTTCTCCATATGCCTCTATCTTATAGTATCGGTTGATGGAACCAGCCCACGCATCTATTTAACAGATGTCTGCTGTGCACCTACTATGCATTGTGGCCTGTCCGAGGCACTGGACCTTCAGACTTGAATAAAACCCATTTCTTATCCTCAAGGCACTCCTGAGAGTTGCCAGGGACCAATGGAAAGGTAGGAGCTGATGCTTATTATGGAGTATTCCTAGTACAGGCCTGGGCTAAAGATGCTACGTTCATAAATCTGCTACCAACTCACCTGTGGGGAAAATGGGCTGAGAGAGGAATATCTGACTCTTCCAAGGATGGGATCAGATGAGACTACAAAGTCTGTGCCCTGCGCCTGGAAGAATATTTTGCCCAAGCGAATGGCTTGGACAGGGGTGGCATAGAAGGATGCAAAAAGCGGAGTTCAGGGAAGCGTGAGGAAACATGGGTATCCAGGGCCCCGGGAAGGCAGATTATGGGCAGCAGGGAGGGCATACCTACTGCCTCTGGCCCAGCTCGGTGTGGGAAAGTAGCTCTGGCCTTAGTCCTAGACATACTCTAAAAGCCAAGGGAAGCAGGGTGAGGAAGTACCTATATTGTCCCTGATCATCACAAAGACACACTCCTACATCACTCAAACATGCAGACCTAGACAGACACACACATTTATAAATATATTACACAGAATATACCCACCCCTGCCCCCGGACAAATGCACTAGATATATCTGCATGCACCCACGCTCACACATGTTCTAAGACTAAAAATTCCCTGGGGGCCAGGATCAGGTCAGTCTTGCATACCACTGTCCCCAGCACAATTCCTGGCTCACAGCAGGCCCCTGTAAATAATGATGAATTTGAACTCAGTTCCAACACATGTGCACACATACAGACACACATACACATGTGCAAGGCGGTTGATGCTGGGGGAGGGGTAGTTAAATCTCCACAGCCCCCAACACGGTTGGACCTTTGCAGGTAGAATCTGGAGGCTGGGCTGTTCATGGGGGCTCATGACTCTCTGCCACTGGGACCCAAGCCCATCCAAAGGTCTCCATCCAGTCTTTCTGCCCCAGAGGCTCCACGGGGGGGACAGCAACACCCCCATTAACAGTTTCCACCAGGGCCTGGCCTCTCGGGGTCCTGGGTTGGGGGTTTAATGCATTATTGATTTCCCCAAGAAGGGAAAGTGCTGCAGCCATGGGTCCAGGTAGCTTATTTTGTGCGTCGATGACATTCAGGTACTAGTGAAAAATTATACCAATTATTAAATCAGCCATTATTACTTCAAAGTGCAATCAGTTGTCACAGCGGAGAGAGCTTGCACGGCGCGTTATTAGTCGGGCTGTGTGCACAGGGAAAGTGCTGAGAGGGGAGACTTTAACCAAAGGGCAAATGCATGAAATTTACTTAGAAATAGCGATTTATCACCCCTGGGTTTCTTACTGCTCAAATCCAGGCAGACACTTCACTGGCAGGAGACAGGCTCCGCGGCTGCCCCTGCCTCCTGCAGCTCCCACCCTGACAGGAAATGAAAAATTGAGAAGTCGTTGTAACAGCTTAAAGATGCATTATCCTTTTTGATGTGCAATTTGAGCTTCATATCCAAAGGCAGATGAAATCACCGGCACCCACGCCAGGCAGAGTTGGAGAGAACCACCTTTCTGAGTTTGGGGAGGGTGTTCTGGGGTTCTGTGCCCTTCCTCCCTCACCCCTCCACCCTACCCCCATCCCTGGCCCCACTTGGCCCTGGCTGCTGCTCCAAGCTGAGAGTCCCAGGGGGTTGGGACTAGGTTCAAGGAGGGAGAGATCTCTAGCTGGGTGGGGGGGGAGAAGGAAGAAGGAAGATATAGAGAGGAGAGAGAGAAACAAAGATGTAGAGGGTGAGAGGGAAAAGAGGGCGAGAAATAAAAATGAGATACAAAGACACAGAATGGGAGGAGACATGGACAGAGAGACAATCAACAAAAACCAGGCATGAGCACTGGTGCTCACCCGAGGGAAGGTATGTTCAGGGTGTGTGTGTGTGTGTGTGTGTGTGTGTGTGTGTGAGTGCCAGTGAGTGTCCACCGCTGCTGGCAGGGGAGGACCACACCAGTGACCCTCAGCCTCCTGGCCTCCTGGCATATGCAGGAAGAGGGAGAAATCACTTTTGATTTTTGTGGTTCCTATGGATCCATCCTCCATTAGCACAAAGGACAGTGTGCCCCAAAACCAGCCCCTGGTCCCACTTATAGCTTCATGGTTGACATGGCCCCCTCACCTCCTAACACTCCCAGATCACAAGCCATCTACAGCTGAGCGTAGAATGAAGGGTAGACTTTTTGCCTTTGTTGCCAGGAGAAGGGCAGGGACATAGACGGATGATTCAGGAAAACTTGGGAGACTCCACATAGCCCTCCACTCCTATGTGACCTTGAGCAGGTGATGACATCTGTCTGAGCCTCCTTCCTCACTTGGGAGATGGGCTCACAGACTTGTGAGGAGAGCTGAGAGCCTGTGTGCACACAGTACCTGGAAGAAGGAGCCCATCATAGCAGCCCAGAGCTCCAATCAATGTCAGAGGGCCTGGGTACAGGGTGGCCACGGGTCACTGGGGCCCCAAGATGGAACCCGTCTGGGTTTTTTTTTCTTTTAAAGATTAATTAATTGATTAATTAATTTGACATATATAGAGAGATAGTGACAGAGTGTGAGCCCAAGTGAGGGGAGAGGCAAAGGATGAGAGTTTCAAGCAGACTCCCTACTGGGCAAGGGAGCTTAATGGAGGGCTCAAACCCATGACCAATGAGATCAAGACCTGAGCCAAAATCAAGAGTCGGACGCTCAACCAAATGAGCCACCCAGGCACCCCTGGACCCCTGGGCTTCTATTCGCCAAGTACCTGTAGTTAAAGAACTTAGATCTGTGTACCTGTCAAGTGGATCACACATGCAAGATCCCTCTTCACACACACACCTAAAAAGACGGACGGACAAGAAGATCGGAGAGGTGTGTCAGGGAGCACTGGGTCTTGGTCTGACAAATCTGGGTAGCATCCACCTGAATGTAAACTCCCTGAGGGCAGAGATTTTTGTTCACTCAAATATTTGCCAGTCACTCAAATTATTTGGTGAATGAATAAATCATTTGCCACTCTCAAGCTGAGGGACCTTAGGCAAGATACTTTGCCTCTCTGATCCTTTGCATTTATCATTAGCAAAAGGGTTCCTGCTTCATGGACCATGTGAGGCTTGTGTGAGATAAGGCATGCACAGTCATGCAACGAGCAAGAAGGAAGTAAGAGTGGCTCTTTTTGTTATTATCAGTAGGAAGGAAAGAAAGATATATGTTATGGATGGTTATCTCTAGGCAATGGGATAAAGGAAGATTTTTTTGTTGTTCTTTTCTGTATTTATCAAGTCTGAACTAGCTTTATAATCAGAAAAAAAGTAATACATTTATTTTAAAAGAAATAAATATTTGGCATCATGAAGTTCTCAGAGAGGCGGGGTGTGTGGCCACTAAGCCTGGGGGCACCTGTACCTATCCTCTCCAACCTAGACTGGTGTCCCGGGAGCTCAGGGTTATCCTTAAATTTGGGTGTCCAGGGACACAGGTGGGGCCCCAGGTCCCTGACCCTACTTCCTCCAGTGCGTCAGGGGAGGGTCTCCCAGGCACGTGTACCAATTAAGTCCACCTATTCAAGCTCACATTCCTGCCAAGCAAGCTCACAAAGCCTCCAAAGCCGAGTGTGAGGCCCTTGTTACATATCCGATACCAACATGGACTGGAGTATCAAGAGCCTTCTCTGCCTTCCCAGAAGACTGGAAGCTCACTGACAACAAAATTGGTGAATTTTGGTCCTGCCAGGACCACCTTGCTTTTATTATATTCATTTTCTTGGCCTTCTAATCCCCATGAACTCTTACAACAAACCCACAAGGCCACAGTATTATCCCATTTTATTTTTTTTAAGATTTTATTTATTTATTCATGATACACAGAGAGAGAGAGAGAGAGAGAGAGAGGCAGAGACACAGGCAGAGGGAGAAGCAGGCTCCATGCAGGGAGCCCGATGCGGGATTTGATCCCAAGTCTCCAGGATCATGTCCCAGGCCAAAGGCAGGCACTAAACCGCTGAGCCACCCAGGGATCCTGTATTACCTCATTTTAGAGAAAGAAAGCTGAGGCCTGGAGGACGGATGTGTTTGCTCCAAGTGTGTCAGGGGTCAGGCAGGATTCACTCCAACCTGCCTGACACCAGGCCTGTGCCCTTTCTACCACTTATTTTGCTGGTAGCAGATGGCAGAGAGGAGGCAGCACTAATCAGTGTCTCTATTGATTCCCACTTCTCCATCAGTGAGATCGATCTTCTCAATAGCAAGGGGCAAGCAGACAGCATCAGAGGGAACTGGAGGACCAGCTCAGTGAGCTGGCAGCACAGCAAATACTGCCTTGAGCTCAGGTCATTGACCCAGACAAGAGTGGCCAAGGCCCTGGACCAACAGACAGCATAGCCCGGGTTACCCTATGCTTGGCCAATGATGAAGATGCTCTGCAACTGACTACAGCCATGATGGGCTACAGCTCTCTGGCCTCAGTCATGCAGTTCATTAGTCAGCTCATCTATCTGTCCATTCTTCCACCCATCCTTCCACTTCTTTATTCATCTAGCCTTTTACGAGTTCCTTCTCTGTGTCAAGCACCATGAAAGATGCCAGAGTTCCCAAGAGGACTTCAGCACACCCACAGTCTAGTCAAAGAGTCTAGTCTGCCTGATGGGGGCAGGCTGTAATTTATCCTGTTTCACTTTCCTATCAGTGAACTGGACAACTTGCAAGGTAATACCAGATAGATCTCTGAGCTGACAGACCCCAGGCCACAAAATAATCTAGAATTAAAACCTTCCTAGAAGTTGGTCCTTCTCCCGTCAAAATGTTCACAAGCCTTTATTATTGCTCCTTCCTTTGAACGGAAGCTGTATAAGGGCAGGGATCATGACTCTATTTCTCACTACTCTTCTTCCTGCACTTGACACAGTGGCTTGCACATGGCTGGGGCTCAGTGACTATTGGATGGATGGATGGATGGATGGATGGATGGATGGATGGATGAATGGATGAATGGATAGGTGGCTAGATGGGTGAATGGATGGCTGGAGTGTTTAAAACTCAGAGAGGCTCCCAGGATCAGATCTAAAATAGTTTAGAAGGTTATCCTTTCCATACACAGTGTTTCTATGGCATGGAGACCATATTTTGATCTGCTCACCTCTGGTGAAGGGAGCTCACTACCCAGCTCACAACCCTCTCCACAGCTGGGTGGCTATCATTGGTGAGTTCTGGCCTGGGCCACACCAGGACTAGGGAGCTGCCTCCCTCTATCAAGTTTAATCCTTTATAAAATAAGTTAAGTCGTATAACTGAAGGGGCTCTTCTAATCCATGGACAGTGCCCCTACAGCCTTCATCTCTTCTCATTACATGGAATCCTTACAACGTGGTGGTGGTTCTAAGTTCACTCAGAATTCCCATGACAATTATTAAAGTAAGATTCCCTGAGGAAGGTACACTCTGGGTAAATTCCCACTAGTTCAGAAATGATAGAGACTATCACCTCTTTTGTTCCGGGTTCTATATATTTATTAACATAACCTGATATCAGAGGTCAAATGATCTAATATACATGGAGGTACTCAGTACTGTGTCTGACACAGGGTTATACAAGATTGTGCTAGGAGTTTCAGGAAGTATTCAGACATATTCAGAGCCAAACAAGACTCAAAGCCAAAATAAGCCTGGATATTCACGCCACAGAAATGACTGCTAATACAAAAGGATTGATGCTATAGGGATGTCCAGCACAGTGTTTGGTACTCATTAAGTGGGGGGGCAGTGCACACAGCTCTTCAAAGGGTGTGTCACGCTTTAGACACATATTGGATTTGAGTTCTACTTAAATTCCCAGATCTTCATCCCATGAACTGGATCACAGACTCCCCCTCTTGCTCCCCTCCTGACATTGTTAATAGAGAACTTCAGATTCAGATTCAATCAACCTTCATATTACAGAGCACAGAGTCTAGCTCAGAGTCTTAATGATGTCATCTCTTACTAAGTTTCATCTTGGTGGGTGGGAGAAATTTGTTCCTTTTATTCATCAGTGTTTACTGAATGCTTACTGTGTGCTGGGCCACGCGCTAAGAATGAGGAGATGGCAGTGAGTCGGACAGCCTTGGTTCCTGCACTCAAAAAGCCCACAGCTCAGCTGAAGTTTGCAGGGAAAAGATGAAAGCCTTTTGGCTGTGTCCAGGGGAGCTCATCTCCCAAAGAAAACAGGGCCTTAATTAGGGTAAAGCAAGCCCAAGTTAAAGAGGTGCTTGATCCCAGGGGAATGCAAGGTCATACCTCCTTAACCTCTGTACCTTCAGCACCTCAGGGGTGTGAAGAGGGGGTCAGCATTGAGGTTTAGCAGGGGGCTCATATGGTTGCAGAGGGGAGATGGAAAGGTGCACGGCAGGGATGGAAAGGCAGTTCAGAGAGGTAGTAAGGTGGGAGGGGGTAATCACTTATACATTAAACGGACATAAGTCACTTAGTCATTCAGCAACAAAAACTACTACTGCTCATAATAAGGAAGGACTAAATGCACCTTACCAGGAGTGGGTGATTTCTCATGGGCTCCCTGACAATGGGGCGTGAGATCCTCACCCCAGCCCCTAACCCAGGTACAGAAAGCCCAAACCCTTCCCTCATCCTGTCAGCAGTTACAGAAGGAAGGCAAGAGCAGGAAAGGGCTGGGAGGTGAGTAAGGGAAGGAGCAACCTGACTCCCAGGTTCAGAGGGGATGGCCCCAGAAGAGTCCTGGGGCCAGGGGAGGGGGCTCCCAATTACAACCTCAATCAGACCTTGGAAGGCTCTGCTGGGAAATGAGAGCCAGAGCAGGCAATTGCCTCTGGCTCACGGAAAACTCCAGATCTATAACTTCCTGGAACATAATTAGCTGCTAACTTCAAAGATGCATTGGGGTTTGTGTAATAGGCACCGGGGCTGCTCAAGAATTGCAGAAACAGGGAGAAAAATGGGGCCGTCTGGCTTGGAAATAGAATGAGACAAAAGGTTTTCAATTCAGGGCTTCTTTCAACTGAGACCTGAGAAAAATAATAATAATTATGATAACTCCCTTTTATGGAGTGTTTGCCGAGTGCCAAGCGCTCTGCTAAGTGCTCCACATTCGAGCCCTTTTAGTCCTCACATATCTCCATGAGGCAGGCTTTATTATCAGATGACAAGTGACTATGCAGAGGTCATGGACACACACAACTCCTATCCCCAGTCTACTGCTGGTCACCACTCCAGAACCTCCAAGTCCTCAAGTCACTCACACCTTCCTGGGAGGAACCAGAGCTTGCAAACAACCTTTTCCCTCTTCTCTTGACACTCAGCTCACCCACTATGATGGCTGGTGGCAACCAGACAGGGATGCTGAAAGCAGAAAAACAATCAGACCAGATTCTTCCTGGGGCCTCCATCAAGGGGGATGTATCATCTAGGGTAAGTTCTACTTGCTGCTTTCACAAACTCCAAAACCTCAGGAGCTTCACACAGTAAGGGTTTATTTCCCACTTGGGTAAAAGGAGAGCTAAGCTCTGCTCCACAGTCACTCCATAACCTAGGCACCCTGCATCTGTGGACAGGCTGTTCCCTAGGGCCTCAACATTCTCTGTGGAATCTTCTATATCATCTGGTTGCACATGGAGGAGGAACACAGACAGCTACACATATCAGGCCTGAAAGTCCATCACATCTAAGTAAACCTCACTTCCAGGTGTGCTTCACTTCCAACCACATTTTGCTGGCCAGACTCAATCATATGGCCACCTTTGCAAGGGAAACTGGAAAGACAGGAGGAAAGGGAAATGATACTGAAGTATCACAGGAGTCAAGACTCCATCCATCCATCCATCCAACATTTAATGAGCTCTGCAGTCTGCTGGGCACCGTGCAGTCTTTTGGATATGGCAATGAGTGAAACAGACTATAAGTTTAGAGCCCAGAGGGAAAGACAAAACCACAGCAACAACATACATTTATTATTACTAAAATTATAAGTGCTACTAAGAAGCACAGAGGACAGAAGCAGCAAGTGGCACTATGGCCTGAACAAGACTGAGGAGTCCAGGAAGGCATCCCTGAAGAAGCAACTTTTTATTTCCCCAGAAGAAGTGACTTTTTAAAAAAATTTATCTATTTAAGAGGAACAGAGAAAGAGAGCAAGAAGTACACGTGCACAAGACAGAGAGAGAGAGAGAGAGAGAGCACACGCAAGGGGGAGGGGTAGAGGGAGAAAAATCTTAAGCAGACTCTCTTGGGGACCAGCTCAAAGGCTGACCATGGAGCCCAATGCGGGACTTGATCTCAAGATCCTGAGATCAGGATCTGAGCTGAAACTGAGTCAGACACTTAACAGACTGTGCCACCCAGGTGCCCCAGGAAGAAGTGACTTTTATAGTGAGTCCTGAAGGATGAGTAGGACTTATTTGAGTAGATTGTATCAGTTCTCCAGAAAGAGGAAATGGCATGTCCCAAGACCCTGAGATGCTTTACTCCTGCTCATTGTGGGGCCACTGCCTTTCCAGACGTACCTAAATGGGACTCTTCTAAGGAGGGCTCTTGGAATGGTTCAGGTTCTCCCTGCAGCTTCAATTATTTTACTCCTCCTATGTACTGCTCCCTCTTGACAGGCTTGCCCAGTTGAGTTCACCATAGGAGAGAACACTACACTGGATGAGCTTCATCCTTGACTCCATCCAAACTGAAGGCCCCTGGAGCCTATGGATTCAAGCCTGTGTCTACCCAGAGACACTCTTGGCAGACTCAGATCAGCCCGTTTTTAACCTAGAAGATTTAAACATCCCTCCTGAGAGACTGGGCACTGCTGACTTGCCTTCGGCCAAGTGCTGGTCACAGGACCCACTGGCTTAGTGTTCTTCACCCCCACATGATACCAGCATGGTGTCTGGGGACCAGCCATCTTCCAAGTGCAGCCCTGGAGTTTATCTATGCTACTAGATGGAAATAATTCCATCTCCTTAGAATGCTTTGTATTAAGTAGAACCACCCTGATGAGCCACCTGGAGTGAGGGCGACACTCCAAAGGACACGGTCTTGCTCACTTGCCTTTTATTTTTCTAAAGATTTATCTATTTATTTTTATCCATGATAGACACACAGAGAGAGAGAGGCAGAGACACAGGAGGAGGGAGAAGCAGGCTCCATGCCGGCAGCCTGATGCGGGACTCAATCCCAGGACTCCAGGATCGCGCCCTGGGCCAAAGGCAGGCGCCAAACCGCTGAGCCACCCAGGGATCCCATTCTCACTTGCCTTTTAAAGAGGGTGGACCCTGTTAACCAGAGCACCCTTGGCTTCTCTGAGAACACAGTAGAAATAACAAGGTTAGAGAGAGAAACTGGGGCAGAGCTGAATCATCTATATCCTAGGGGCCAGAGAAAGTTTGTGATGGGGTGGAATCGAAAGAGAGAACCCCACCAGTCTGGCCAAAAGGAGAGGGACAGGGAAAACAAATAATCCCCCAGGAAACCACAAAGGAGGGGTTTGGGGTTTACCAGTATGGGTGGCGCGTCCTCGTTTTCCATTGTGCCAAAAAATACTGTGTAACATTATTTACAAGTGATTTTGTTTAGGGGCCCTCCATGGAGGTGAATTCTCCAATTAGGCTGGCATGGGGCACAAAGTAGAGAAGCAGCACATGTCCACAGGTGCGAGAGAATGAAGGGATGGCCACAGCTGGGCTACCTGCTTGATGGGTTGTTCTTTCCGTGCAATACCTGACTGGCTCCGGTTACATAAAATGGCAGGCTATCTTTGCAGTGGGTTTGAGTTGGCAGGTGCAGTAGGTACGTCAGTGCCTTGCCCACATGCCCAAAGCATTCACCATTAGGTGGTGACGGTTGCTCACTGCACCTGCAACCCTCTGCCTGGGGGCGTTTCTGCCTATGTAAACGCATTCGGCCCAAGTGCAGGGCAAGCCAGAGGTCTGGAGTGTTCTTGCCCCTGGAAGCAACACTGGATTGATGATGAGGGAGGCTCTGATGCACAAATACCCAAGCTGTCCTGTCTTTCGGTTGGGGCAACTCTGAGGCATATTCTACAAAGTCTCCAAGGCTCCACGGCAGAATTTTCTCTAGTTGCGCATGATGGTTACCTGTTTGACAACTCACCCCTTGTCAGCTTTCTTCTGTTCCCTTCCCTACTCTCTAACTGATGTTTCCTGGGACCACTTCTCAAACTACTTGTTCTGAAATCCTTCTCTCAGCTTCTACATGTGGAGGAACCCAAACCAAGACAAGTCTCCTCCTTAGCAGATCATGACTGGTGAGATATCCCCTTGATGGTTCTCTGACTGGAGGATTATCTTTGGCAGGTGGTTAACACTAGGCAAGATGTGGCTTCCTGGGTCCTCTGCAAACCAGCAAGGTGCCATACAGCTGGTTCAAAAACCCAGATCTGCCCAGTCTGTTTTCAACCCGTTTCCCTCTCTGGGCCCAGATCCTGGGGTCTGGACCTTTCTGCAAAGGAACATCTGTTCTGCAGAGCAGCTGAGATGCTTCCCTCCCCACCCCCCATTGAGGAAGTGGTTCTAAGTTAGCTTTCTCATAAACGGTTCTCGGATGGAAGAAAAGCAGCTGTCGCTGAAGCCACGTCAATCTGAGTGGTAAAAGGTTTGGGCAAAAACATATTTTATTGTTCTTGCTGTCAGAAACATAAAGATTTAAGGGGCATGTGACTTGGTAATTGCTGTGGACTTTTTTTTCCCTTGACAATAAACATAAAACTTAAAACTGTATTAAAATCATTTGACAATTTTTATGCTCAAAGAGCCCAGAATGAATAATGGGGTTTTTCTGCATCTAAAATGCACTCTCTCGTCAACCTATAAAACTGTCAGAAATAAATTCATCAAAAGCAGATTATATAATTAAAAGTCGCTATTTGTGTCTGTGCCCGGTTGGGATTGAAGTTGTTTGTCTCTTTCTCCCTCACCCTCCTTTTTAAAATTTAAAAAATTTTTAAGTTCCAGATGATGGCAAACTCAAGCTGGCCATTTTTGTCTGGGGGAGATGATAATGTAAATAGGCTTCCCTCATAAACCCAAATTTGCCTCTTCAGCCAGTCCCCCACCAAATCCTAATCTCAGCAGAGGACATGACTCACCCCACCCAGTGCAGTTCTGGGGTGAGTTAAAGAAGGAAACACCCACACTGGGGTAGGGCTTCTTTTTTCTGACCCAGTAACAGGGGAGACAGGATGTGGTAGACACTTTCATCACGCAGCCAGCCCTCATTCCCTCCTGCTGCATGCACTGGAGGATTACTCCTCCTGGAGGTTAGGCTGCTCTACATCACTATTCTACCCAATGGGCTGTGAGCACATGTAGTGTGCTTCTTCTGGGCCACAGCATTTAAGTGCTGGTTTTAAATCCTCCAGTATTTTCTTACTCTGCACAGTGACTGTGGATGTATGTTTCCAACTGTGCAGCTAAGGAGGCTGAAGCCTCCAGCATCCTGGATGTAAGTCACTGCATGGAGGACGCTGCTGCGGAGAGTCAATCAGACCAACAACAAGCTTCATAAGTTAAGCCACTGAGATCTGGAGGTCCGTTTCTTACCTCAGTACCACTGAGCCTACCCTGTTTTAAAAATGTAGGTTTTATTACTCTTCAGGTAGTTGTGAGGCCAACAGATCAGGATGACTGCCACTGCAAACACAGTTTGTTATGTTCCTAGATCTCAAGAGGAGGGGGCCCACACGGGGAAGCAGTGAAGCAGTCGGGTAAGTTGGGAGGCAGAGGGAGCAAGGGAAATGTGGACTAGAGTCTTTACTGAGGCTTCTATGAGAAGAAATAGGGTGAAGCAAGGTCAGCAGACTTAGGATTGGCTAGTGTAAATACATTCAGCAGGTGGACAATGGCCCACAAGTGTCAGAGCCCCATAAAGAAGCTGGTTAGAGGTGTGGGCTCTGGATTGAATGGTTTGTATTTGTTTTTTGTTTTTTTTTTTTTTAAAGATTTTATTTATTTATTCATAGAGATGCAGAGAGTGAGAGAGAGAGAGAGAGAGAGAGAGGCAGAGACACAGGCAGAGGGAGAAGCAGGCTCCATGCGCCCTGGGCTGCAGGCGGCGCTAAACCGCTGGACCACCAGGGCTGCCCGAATGGTTTGCATTTGAAAAGTAGCTCCCAGGCCAGGTGTTGACTATCTCCAGGAACTACTTAAACCTGAGGGGGCCCCTCCAGTATCCATGAGGCCTCAAGATGTCATAGCATCAGGATACAGAAAGTAAAAGGCACAGCTAATACTGACTAATAAAGGGGGATTATTGTGATGTTGCAGCAGGGAAAGAACTAATGCTAACTCTGATGGGCCAAGGAATACTGGGTCAGTAAAAGAAGGGGGCAGGCACACTGTGGGTAGAGGTGTGGAGATGGAGGAGGCAGAAGGAAAACTTGGGGGTGGTGAAGAGGGCAGAATGGTGGAGCTTAGGGAGCAATGGAAGAAAGGCAGGGTGCACTCAGCAGGGACCCAGTGGGAGGCCTGGAGGCCAACGTCTGGCTTTACTCTTCCTCTGAGAAGCTATCAGTGACTCTCTGGTCCTGAGGGAGGATCCCTGAAGGAAGAAGTAATTAGCAGGAGACTGGCTCCCCAGAGTTCTCCAAGCTGGTATGTGCTCCCTCTGGAACCTCCCTCATTAGGCCAGAGTGCAGAAACCTCCCACAATGGGACCAGCTCCCTGGGAGTTCTGTGACTCCCTTGGGGCAGGACATGGGGCAGGAAGGACCGAGAAGAATCCCTGGGCCAGTCACAAATCAGGTCCTATACAGCTACCTTCCTGACCTTAGGTGCTAACTCTGGTGTCTCCCCACATACCCCACCCAGTGGGCTTAGCTGGGGTAAGGAGACCAAGCAGGCTTGGCCCATAGGCATGGAAGAGGAGAGGAGATGCCAAGATGGGAAGATGAAGACGAAGAGCAGAAGGAAAGGAGGGAGACACCAAGTGCTTTTCTTTAAGCCTTTACTGTATGCCAAGAAATTCGAGTTCACCGCACCATAACATAGAGAATCAAAGCCCCACTTCACAAATGAGGAAACTGAGGCTCAGAGGAGCTCAGCAAGTGGCAGCAGCTTATCCAACACAATGCAATCATTCTAGTCTGTCTGGGTCCAGGTGTGTGCTTATAAAGCAAAACATCCAGGGCTTCTCTGGGTGAGTGGGCTATTTTGCCTCCAGTGAGTCAGAAAAGTGGGGACATGGGAATTTACTCTCAACTTTGAGCAGAAGAGACAGGCAAAACTGGAGGGGACCCTCTGGCTTCAGAAGGTCCCCAGGCTGTGCTGCCTTCCCCCTCAAGGAGGCTTTCTTATCATGCTAAAGAAGAATCCTTCTATTTTTATTTTGCCAAGAGAGGTTTTTCTATGAAATGGATGCTGAATGTTATCAAATGCCTTTTTATCATCCCTGGTTTTTCCCTTTTGGCCTATTAATATGATGAATTATATTAATAGAGTTCCTAAAATAGAACTGTCCTTGCTTTCCAATAATACACCCTACCTGGTCATTGTGGAATAGTCATTTAATATATTGCTAGATTCAATTTGCTAATATTTTATTTAAGATGTTTGCATCTATATTTGTAAATGAGATTTGCCCGCAGCCGCCTTCTTTGTGCTATCTTTTGTCAGGTTTATTTAGCTTTGTAAATGAGCTGGAAGGACTTTGGTTCTGGAAACACTGTGGACCAGATAGCCCAAAAACACCGCTGCAATAAACACCACACCTAGAAATGCTCAATACAATGTAACAAATACCTGAACTTACAGAAACCTAGAGGAAATTTCCAGGAGCAAGATACAAAGTGGGAACTAAAAAACCAGAAAGCATGTGAGCTGTCATGGCAGGTGACCAGGGAAAGGTGGGAGGGATGGGAGACAAAGCTTCAGGCATGAGTTTTAAACAAGATTTGGGTTGTAGAGGCCAACAATAATAAGGAATTTGGGAAGTATAAAGTAAGGCAGGACCAAACTACTAGACAAGTACAACATGTAATCCAAGAGGATATATTAAGAGTTAAAACATTTAAGGTTTTAAAAGAGAAGACTCATTATTATTGATTAGCCTTTGTATTTATTAAGTCAAGTATTAACGTTAACAAGGTAAAGGTAAGTTTCTAATGCATACCATTCTCCAGTAAAAAGAGTGAGAGCTCTTTGGAGTAATGGCTGATTGCAGGACTGTGGGGGGGGGGGCGGGATACATAAAATGACCTTGGAGTATCCTGTAATGTCAGAAAGTAAAAAGTGCCCCCCCCGAGACACACACAGGGATGTGGATATATGAAAGGTACAATTGCCAAAGTTGAAACAATATGAGCAGCAAAATAAAGGAGTCTGGGATTATACCCAAAATATAAAATAAATATATAATAAATATCAATCCATATGTATATGTGTAAGTTATTAAATCCATAGACAAATGGGAGAGAATAGACCCATGTAAAAAAATTCCAAATAATTTATGCAGATATTCTTCCCTCAGAAGTAGAGTGTAACTACCCACTCCCTAAATATGGGCTGTACATAAGGAATTCCTTCACATGGTGAATCTCTTCCAAAGAATGGAGTATGGAAAGGAGGAAAAAGGGTAACTTTACAGAGGAGAAACTGAACAAAGACCACCTCAGCTAAGTGATCAAAATTCACATCAACAGGCATAAGTCATCTTGATATCCTGGATATGATGTGATGCAAAAATGGCACTGTCTGTGATTTTCCTCTCCAAAATCTGTAACCCCAGTCTGGTGATGAAAAAACACACCAGACACATCCCAGTTGAGGAATATTCTACAAAATAACTGACCAGTAATCCTTAAAACTGTCATCAAAAGCAAGGCAAATCTGAGAAACTGTCACAGCCAAGAGGAAGCTAAGCACACATAAGTGCAATGTGGCAACCTGAATATGCTTCTGGAATAGAAAAAGAACTTTAGCAGAGAATCTGAACAGACATTTTTCCAAAGAAGACATACAGATGGCCACCAGGCACATGTAAACATGTTCAACATCACTCATCATCAGATAAATGCAAATTAAAACCACAGTGAGGTATCACCTCACTCCTGTTATTATGGCTATTATCTTTTTTATAATAATACAAGTAACAAGTGTTGGTGAGGATATGAAGAAAAGGGAACCCTTGTGTACTGTTGGTGGGAATGTAAATTGGCGCAGCCAGTATGGAAAACAGTATGGAGGCTCCTCAGAAAAAAAAAAATAGGACCACCACACAATCTAGCAATTCCACCTCTGAGTATTATCTAAAGAAAACAACAATACTAACTCCAAAAAGATACAACCCTATGTCACTGCAGCATTATTTACAATAGCCAAGGAAACAACCTAAGTGTCCCTTGATGGATGAATGGATAAAGGTGTGCCACACACACACACACACACACACACACACACACTGGAATATTACTCAGTCCTAAAAAAGAATGGAATCTTGCCATTAGCAACAACATGGATGGCCCCTGAAGGCATTACACTAAGTGAAATAAGTCTGATACAGAAAGACAAATATGATCTCACAACTTACATTTGGATTGTAAAAACAAAACAAACAATCTCCCTAAAAAAAAAAAAATCAAGCTTATATGTACAGAGAACAGATTGGTTGTTGCCAGAGGGGAAGGTGAGATACAGTTGGTTGAAATGGGTGAAGGGGGTCCAAATATACAAATTTTCAGTTATACAATAAGTCATGGGGATGTAATGTAATACATTACATTACATTATATAACATGATAACTATAGTTAATAACACCATATTGCATATTTTAAAGTTGCTAAGAGAGTAAATCTTAAAAGTCCTCATCACAAGGAAAGGCACCTGGCTGGCTCAGTCAGAAGAGCACATGACTCTCGATCCCGGTCGGGGCTGTGAGTTTGAGCCCCACACTGGGTGCACAGATCACTAAAATAAATAAATAAATAAATGAAAAAAGTCCTAATCACAAGGAAAAAAATTGTATGGTGAAGGATGGTAGCTAGGCTTATTGTGGTGATCATTTTGCAATGTATGCAAATATCAAATCATGTGGTATATCCAAAACCAACATAATGTTCTATGTCAATCATACCTCAAAAAAATTAAAAAATAAACTACTTATTAAATAACTGAAAAAACACAACAATATTGGTTGAGTACCTATTATGTTTCAAGCACTATATTAAATTCTTTTTATACATTAACTTATTTTTTCCTCATAAAAACATCAACAATAAAAACTGCTACCATCTGTAAAACAAGCAAACAAACAACCTTCAGGTAAAATCTAAGGCAATATGAATAAAATATATACTTTGGTTAATAATAATGGGCTAATATTTTTTCATTAATTATAACAAACAAAGCATACTAAGATTTTAGCAATAGGGAGAACTGATTGAGGGGCATATGAGAACCCCTGTTTTATCATTACAATTTTTATAGAAGTCTAAAATTAAAAGTTTATTTTTAAAAACTAAAGGTAACACTATATGACTAAAAATAGAATGTAGAGAGGGAAAGGGGAATATAAACTCAATCAATCCAAAAGAAGATAGAAAAATAAGCAAATTAAAAGTATGGTTTAAAAAGATACAAAATAGTTACAAGAGAACTAAATATGGATCTTTTGTAGCTTACAACAAATGTAAATGGACAAAAGTCTATTCAGTTAAAAATCAGATTTTCAGACTGCATTTTAAAAATCAAGAGCTAGTTTTTTATGGATAAAAAAATCTGAAAGTAAAGAGACAGAAAAATTATACCAACTATTAACCAAATAAAAGCTAAGGTGGCTATACTAACATGATTAAGTCAAAAGAATATCAAAAGTATATAATGATAAAAAAATCAGTTGTAATGTTTTATTATGTATACACCTATCATTGTTTCACAAAATATATAAAGAAAATATAATAGTAGATTATTTTTTAAACTGACAAATCCAGTATCATAGTAGAAGATTTTTAAAAAGATTTTATTATTTGACAGAGAGAAAGAGAGAGAGAGAGCATGAGCACAAGCAGGGGGAGAGGCAGTGGAAGAAGGAGAAGCAGGCTCCCCACTGAGCAGGGAGCCCAATGCAGCCAGATCCTAGCACCCTGGGATCATGACCCGAGCTGAAGGCAGCCACTTAACCGACTGAGCCACGCAGGCACCCCTCATAGTGGAAAATTTTAAACAGACTCAAACAATAATTTATAGATGAAGCAGACAAAAATTTTTTTAAGAATACGGAACACTTGAATAAGACAACATGCTTGACAATATAACAAACGAACAATTATAGAAAACCTATTCTTTTTGAACACCTGAGAAAAGTTTGCAAAAGTACAGATACCAGACCATGAAGCAAATCTCAACAAATTTCAAAGTCTTGCTAGCATACAAATCATCTTTTCTGACCACGATGCAATTAAATTAGAATAAAAAGATAAAGAATAACATTCTATGTTATAGCATAGTTGTAAATAACTTATGGATCAAAGAAAGAATAATTATGGATGATTCAAATAGCACAAATCAAAGCTTGTGGGTTTCTGCTAAAGTAGTGCTTGAAGGACAGAGGTCAGATTTATATTAGACAAGAAGAATGAAAATTAATACACTAAGCACTCAAATCAAAAAATTATAAAAAGAATAACGAGCAACCCAAAGAAAAGGAAGAAAATAATAAAAAGCTGGAAATATTAAATTTAAAACCAACAATGATAAAATCAACAAAACCAAAAACTAACAAGAAAAACGGCACAAATGTATATCAGAAATTAACAAAGAAAAGAAATACAGAGAAAATAGTGATTTTAAAAATCACAAAAGGTTGTTTTAAACAACTTTATACCAATAAAATTAAAAACCTAGTCCAAAATGGTCAATTTTCTAAAAAATCTAACTTAACAAAACTATCTCAAGGAGAATGAGAAACTCTGAAGAGACTTATATTCATTAAAAAATTGAATCATTAATGTAAAATCTAACCCCATTTCTACACCCCCTTCCAAAAAAACACAAAACCTACCAGGCCCAGATAGTAATGGTCAACTTCTACCAAACATTAAATGAACAAATAGTCACAGTTGCAAACCTGACCCTTGAAAAATGCAAGAGTTGAGCACCAACCCTCCATTCAGTGGAAAACGCACGTAACTTCTAACAGCTCCCACCAAAACTTAACTACTAATAGCCTACTACTGACCAGAAGCCTTACTGATAATATAAACAGTCAATTAAACACTTATCTTATGTCATATATATTATATACTGTATATAAGCCACAGAGCAGAAAATGTTAAGAAAATTATAAGGAAAATACATTTACAGTACTATATGTATTTTTCAAAAAAAAATCTGTGTATAAGTGTATGTATGCAGTTCAAATCTGTGTTGTTTATTCAAAGTTGAACTGTATTAGTCAGGATTCACCAGAGAAACAGAGCCAGTAGGATATAAACACATGTGTTTATATATGTGTACATATATATGCATATGTATATACATTATTAATATATGTACATATACATACACACATACATATATATAAAATTTTTGGCCAGATATCTGGATATCCCATGGCTAAGTCAAGTTGACACATAAAATGAACCATCAACACTAGTCTTAAACTGTCTCAAAAAACAGAAGAGTTAGGGCTTCCCAACTTTTTCTAGGGGGCTAATAATATCTTAATTCAAAGAGAACAATGACAGTATGATAAAGGAAAATAGGACTATCTCATAAACAAAGAGGCACAAATCCTGAATAAAAATATTAATAGACAAAATGTGGCGTTGTATTAAAAAAGATAAAGTTGGATTTAAATTCATAATTTATTATGAAGAAATCGATGTAATTCACTACATTAATACACAGAGAAAAACCATAAAGTTATTTCAATATATATAGGAAAAAAGAATTTGATAAAAGTTCAGTACCCATTCATGGGGGCAAATATACTGAACTGTAAAAAAGGTTAAGCTGGTTAATTTTTTATGTTCTTTACCGTGATAGAATTTTTTAAGTATTAAAAATTTGAATGGTTAATGGAGCATAGAATTGAAATATACTTAAGATCACTTTAGTATATTCGTCTTGTATTAAACAACTTTGCTCACCCTTCTATAGACTAATAGTTTGCATATAGATTCTTTGGACAGACACCTGCAATTAAATTTTGTTTCTTTCCTCTTTCAATTCTGTTTTATTTATATATATATATATATATATATATATATATATATATATATATATATATATATATATCTTACTGTGTGATCGTTAACTTCCAGTACACTGTTAAATAAATTGTAGTCAAAGATATCTTTGTCTTATTCCTGATTTTGAAGGGAGTGGCTTTAACATTTCATCATTAAGTGGAATCTTTGCTGTAGATTTTTTATAGATTCTGTCGTCTCTATTGCTTTATTGTTAAAATGTTAAGGATTTTCATATTGTTGTACAACAGATCTCCAGAACATTTTCATCTTGCAAAACTGAAATTCTACACCCATAAAATGACAACTCCTAATTTACCCTTTTCCCCTAGCCCCTGGCAAATACCATTCCATTTTCTGTCTCTCTGAATTTGACTACTCTAGGTATCTGACCTAAGTAGAATCAGCCCGTATTTGGCTTTTTGGGACTCGCTTACTTTCACCTAGCATAATGTCCTCAAGGTTCATCTATGTCAGAATCTTCTTCCTTTTTAAGGTTGAATATGTATTTACCACATTTTGTTTATCACTCATCTGTTAATGGATATTTGGTTTGCTTCTCCCTCTTAGCTACTGTGAATAATACTGCTGTAAATGTGGGTATGCAAATATCTGAGGTCCTATTTTCAATTCTTTGGAGTATATATATCCAGAAGTAGGATTGTTAGATCATATGATAATTCTGTTTTCAATTTTTTGAAGAACTGCCATACTATTTTCATAAAGGCTGCACCATTTTACATTGTCACCAAAAGGGCACAGGGTTCCAATTTCTCCAAACCCATGACAATGCTTATGATTTCTGTTCTTTAGGTTTTTTGATAGTAGCCTTAATGGGTGTGAGGTGGTATCTCATTGTGGTTTTGATGTACATGTCTCTGATGATTAGTGATGGTGAACATCTTTTCATAGGCTTAATTGCCCATCAAATTTTTTATCTTAAAATAACCGCTATTGCTACCAAACCTACAAGATTTATAAAAACAAATCTATCCAGAAGTGTGTTAGAATTTTACAGTTTCAAATATTTCTGAAAAGACTCTAAAAAAGACCTACATAAATAAAGGGGTATATTATTTCATACATGGGGAGGCTCATGTTATACAGAGTCTCCTAAACTGATATACAAAGTATATATGTCAAAAAAAAAAAAACAAATTGTATATGTCAACATAATTTCCTGGAATTTATACACTGATTAGTATCCAGAATATTTAAGTGTGTTACAAATCCATAACAAGCTTTCCTTCCCTTTTATACTCTGGTACATATTAAATGGCTCAGAATGTATCTCTTGGCTATTAAAAGAATATCCTACAAAATCCATTGGGCCAAGTGATTTTAACTATATTCTAAACTTCTACCTTTGTTGCTACTTGTATATTTATGTTTTATTTTATATTTTCCTAGAAAATAGATTGTTTTAACGTTTTCAAATTTATTCATGTAATACTCTTTTCTTGTGTTGAGTGCTTAGCTCATTTATTTTTATTTTTCCTCACTTAATAAAAAGCAATTAAGGCTATGAATCATCCTATTAGTACAGGAATAGCTGCATCTCATAAGAGTTAATGTATAGTTTTGTCATTGTCTTGTTTTCCGAATATTCTGCAACTGCAGTCTGGCATCTTAGCTCACGAAACAATTATATAGCAGAGTGATTTTTCATTTCCAAAATGTTTGTCTTATTCTCCTTGTAATTAATTTCTAGTTTTATTACACTGAAATCAGAAAAAAATGCAAACTAAACGATTTCTCTATTTGGGAGATTTTCTCCATTTTTCTGGCTTACTGATCAGTTTTTAAAAATGTTTTGTGGACTAGGGCTGTGGTTAATTGGTTTAATGTCACATATTCCTCTATCACATTTCTACTGGAGATGGCACCTTTAACTTCTACTAAAGTCCTGTACATATTTGGCTTCAACTCTAGACTTTGTTTTCTCATCTACTGGCCTGTCTCTTCAGGTACCAGAATAGCCTTGTTTTAGTTAGGGAGGACTTTAATGGCTATCAGGTTAGCTCTTCTCATATTTCAATTTAACTTTTTCTTGTTACTCTTAAATGATTTTCATGTGAATTTTAGAATCAACCCATCCAGATTTTTAAAGCACACTGGCATTTTAACTTGGATTATTTAAAATTATAAATTAGCTTGGGGAGAAATTACCTTTATGACGCTAATCTTCCTATCTAAGAACACTGTATGTTTTTCCATTAGTTCAAATCTTCTTTAGATCTTTCACAAGTGTTTGAAGTTTTTCTCAGATTATACAAATTTCCTGACAAATTTATTTCTGGATTTTCTATTATAAAAGAGGTTATTTTCCTTCTGTCATTTCTTCTAACTGGTTGGTTCTTCTGTTTTTTGTTGTTTTTTTTTTTTTTAAGATTTTATTTATTATTCATGAGAGACACAGAGAGAGGGTGAGAGAGAGAGAGAGAGAGAGGCAGAGACACAGGCAGAGGGAGAAGCAGGCTCCATGCAGGGAGCCCAGTGTGGGACTTGTTCCCGGGACTCCAAGATCACACCCTGGGCTGAAGGCAGGCGCTAAACTGCTTAGCCATCCAGGCGTCCCTCTTCTAACTGGTTCTAACCTTCTAACTAGTTATTTAAAAAAAAAAAAAAAGAAAGGTAACTTCCACATATTTTGCACCCCACTACCTTGTTGAATTCTCCTGCAGTTTACAGCAGTTTTAATTCCCTGTTTTTTAAAAATATGTGAACAGATTATCAGCAAATAATGTTGTTTGACTTCTATTTCCAATTTTTTATCCCCTTCTTTCTTTTGGCTAGTACCTTCAGCTAAATGTTTAATAACACTGTGACAGTGGATAATTTTACCTTCCGCCTGATTTTAGTGGGGATACTTTTAGTGTTCCCTCATTAAGTATGGTGTTGACTTTTGTGCTTTATCATATAAAGGAAGAATCTATCCATCCCATAGTATAAAGTATAAAAGATGAATGCTGACTTTTTTCAAATGCTTGTTTAGTGTCTATGAAGAAGATAATATTAAGTTTTCTCCTTAGATATATTACTACAATGAATTGTATTAGTATGTTTCCTAATTTCAACTGTACAATTCATAAATTCATGAAATAAACCTCACTTACAATGTATTTTTCTTTTTTTTTAAGGTTTTTAATTTGTTTATTCATGAGAGACACTTAAAGAGGCAGAGAGACAAAGACCAGGCTCCCTGTAGGGAAGCGTGATGTGGGACTCCATTCCAGGAACCCAGGATCACACCCTGAGTCAAGGGCAGATGCTCAATGGCTGAGCCACTGAGGCGTCTCTGTATTTTTCTTTTAATGTACTGTTAGATTAGGTTTCCCTATGTTTTATTTAGGATTACTTGCATTGTTTTACCTAAGTGCCTATGTTCTCTTTTTTGTGAAATCTTTCTTGAATTTGGGTATCAATGTTCTACTTGCTTTATTAAAATTATTAGGAAAACATTCCTTTTAAAAACTCTGTAACAGTCTAAATAATATTGGAATAAATTATCAGCTCATTAGAGGGTTGGTAGAATTTCCCTATGAGACCAGCTGGGCCTGGTACTTTTTGAGGAGATAACTTTAGCTACTTCAACAATTTCTACATGAGAATGTTTAGATTTTCTATCTCTTCTTGAATTGAGTTTAGTCATTTATACTTCAGAAAAAAAATATCAAATTCATCTAGGTTTTAAAATATTTACATAGGGGCACCTGGGTGGCTCAGTGGTTGTGCATCTGCTTTCAGCTCAGGTTGTGATCCCGGGTCCTGGGATCAAGTTCTGCACCCGGCCCCCCCGTGGAGAGACTGCTTCTCCCTCTGCCTATGTCTCTGCCCCTCTATCCGTGTCTCTCATGAACGAATAAATAAAATCTTTAAATAAATAAATATATATTTACATAAAGCTAAGCAAAGCATTTCCATGATTCTTTCCTCTCTTTCTGTGGTTATTTTTCCTTTATCATTTCTGATTTTGTGCATTTACACTTTCTTCCCCATTTTCTTAATTAGGTTACTTGTGATTTATCTATTTTATTGGTTTCCTCATATAATTAGTTCTATATTTCTGCTTATTAACTCATAATTTCTTCTTTTATCTTTACAAATTTCTTGCTTTCCTCTCCTTTATTTTGTAGTTCTGTTTTCTAACTTATAAGATATTTAATTTTCTTGTTTTCATCTTTCTTGTTTATTGATATCAATATTTAAGGCCTTTCCTCTGAGTATTACTTGAATCATTTCCTAGAGATTCTGATATGTAGTTCACTATCTTTATTTTCTAGATTTTCTGGAGTTTCTGTTTACTTTTCCTCCTTGATCCAAGCACTAGTTAATAGAGTTTTGAAAATGTCTAGGTGTTACAGAATTATTGATGTGGAGTTTTTTTTCCATTTTATTTTTATTTCAGTTTTAGTGCATCGGTGTAAGAGTTCACCAATAACCGTTCTCTCCTCTCTCATTATAACAGAACCCTAATATTTAGCTAGGCACATGGTTTATTAGAATAAAAACTACATATCCCAGCCTCCCTTGCAGCTACAGGTAGTCATGTGACTGAGTTCTAGCCCATGGGATTTAAAAGATGTTGATTTGTGGAACCTCTACGTGGTGGTTTTAAAAGGTGTGTGAAGGGCATGCCCTGCTTTTATTATTACTCCAAACTGCCCCTGTGACAAGGAACTTTACAGATGAAGTTAACACCCTAAGAATGACAGAGCAACAAGACAGAAGGAGTCCGTGCTCTTAATACTTCAGAACTCTGGGAAACCATACAGCAGAGCCCCAAGCAAACCTTGAATCACAAAGAAATATTTTTGTATTGTTCTACTCATTGTTATCTTGGCACTCCGTACACATAGCCAAATCTATTTGACAACTAATATGACTGACAGTATTTTTTTTTCTGCCTGGATACTTATTGGATTTTCCCTTTAATCCTTGAAATGCAGATATTTCACCTGGCTAGAGGTCTTGTTTCAGTAGCTTCACTTAAGGTTCAAAGGCAGTTTTATTATTTCTTTGACTATTGTTTGCTTTATTCTATTTACTGGGTCTTTATTCAACATATCTTTTCATTAAGGACATTCATCCCTTTATTCCTTTCTTGTGAACTACAGGAAAAAATTTTGAAACCTATCTTTTAAACCATGGATTCTGTTTTAATATGGTATTTAATCTATTTCCAACCTTCATTGCCTTTTTGAGTGCAGTAATTGTGCCTTTCGGCTGAAAACGATCTTTTTCACTCTCAGAATATAGTTTTTCAGATATACAGTGTCCCCTTGAATCGTATTGGGCATACAAATTGGAAATTTTCTAAAGATGTCTGCTGATTCTGGCAGGAAGTCTGTCTCAAAGGGGGAATATTTGCATTGATTTCTTTACTGTAAACTTCTGAGTCTTTTCATAGGCCCAGTAGCCTCTGTCCATGCATCTTTACCTTTGTCCATCTTTGCAAAGTGAGATGAGAACACTATTTTAATCTTCCAGGCCCAGATGAGGGTAACATTTGGTTTACTGAATTTTTAGTGCTGTTTCTGGGTTTTGTTGTCTGGGGGGAATAATAAGGTGAGACACTATGGCATATATATCATGGGAACGAACATCAGTGCTGTGCCAGTGAACCTTATTTCTGAAGCTGGGGTTGCAACAACAAGTTGGCTGGGGTGCTGCCCCTCGTCTCCATCAGGAATGGCTGGCCACACCAGGACCCAGGTGAGGCTGTGACACACTCTACTGAGACAGCCTCCAATGAAAGTTACAAGCTGGCACCTTGGCTTGCTGCGTGAGACACTTACAGAAACTGCTCTGCTCCCACCTACACTTCCCAGACCACCTCATCTTCAGGGTCTGCTTCCCTGTGCTTAGGTTATGGAGTTCTTATACTTGGGAAAGTCGTCTAGCCTGGTAGTTAAGAACATGGGCTCTAGAGTTAGGTGGGCTTGGCTTCACATCCCACAGCCACATATTAGCTGTGTAACCCGAGAGACAGATTCTTTGAGCCTCACCTCCCTCTTGTACAAAATGGGATCAATAATAGCACCTCATCCCTATGCTATGATGGAGGTTCACTATGAAGCAATGCATGTAACTTTGGCCTAGGATCTGACACACAGTAGATGCACAATCACTGGAAGCTCTAATGATTTCCAGGATTGCTCTTCCTTCTCACACAGTGCATCCCACAAATGGCCAACTCTTTCCCCAGACAGTTTCCTCCAGTACTGGTAGAAACTATTCCAGTTTCTAATGTATCAATGTGACTTTCCCCTGTTTTCCTGGTAACATGTGTCCTCTCTACTCCCCTATTTTACATCGCTGTAGTAATTTCAGGGAATGGGAGGAGGAGAGGAAGCAATTACGCGCAAAAAATCTCAGTTCACCACCTCATTCCACAAGCCTAACTGTCCACACAACTTTCAGCTTGCCCAGCCCAATCTTGCTGAGCCACAGGACTTGGCTTCCTGTCTTCCTGCGCTAGGACTCCTCGGGTTTAAGACCACACAGTTTAGTGGAGAGGGTCCCTCTCTTGCAGCCTTGGTCCTATAGTACCCCATGAGCTGGGCCATTCCTGTCCTACTTCCTTCCCATCTGAGCCAAGCCAGGAACTGGGGCAGGGATTCACACACCATCATTAGGATTTTCTTCAGACAAGGAAGGTATTTTAGAGAGAGCTGAGCAAAGTAATAGGCAAAGATTTAATACAACACCTTTTAGGCAGCACTGGGAAACTGGTGGAAGACATACAGGCAGAGATATAAGACCCAGAGCCAGTCACCCAGAAAAAAACAAAACAAAAGAAAAAACAACCACCACTACAACAACAACTAACCACTAATATTTGCTGAGTGCACAATGCACATTCCATCCATTTTTCCTCAGAACAATTCTATGAGGTAGGACTTTTATTATACCCATTTTACAAACAAAGGACCTAGGACCTTTGCCCTAGGTCCAATTGGTCCAAAGACTCAGGACCAATGCCCTGTCCAGGGTCACACAGCCAGCAAGTGGCTGATCTGGGAGCTCACCCCGTGTATGTCGGATTCCCAAATCCAAGCATGTAACTGCTACTCTAGATAGACTCCCATCCCAATCACTAAACCTTGACCAAATCTGTTTCTCACAATTGTCCCAACCATCTGTGGGGCACTAAAAGGACCAGACCCTTTGCGGGGGGGTTCAGGGGTACCCATCACCCTCCAGCCACTGCCAGCACCTCCAGGCCCCTTCCCTCCAAAGCTAAAGCTGGAATTCAGGGGGAGGCAAGCCTAGGACCAACGGCACCCTCTCCCAGCTACTTCTGTGCCAGCCACCACTGCAAGAAGCAACATTTCCTGGACCTGGAGCATGCACAGGAGGGTTTTCTGATAACATCTGACTTGGCTTTTAATTATTGGGAAGTGGGGATCCCTGGGTGGCTCAGTAGTTTAGCGCCTGCCTTCGGCCCAGGGCATGATCCTGGAGTCCCGGGATTGAGTCCCACATCGGTCTCCCTGTGTGGACCCTGCTTCTCCCTCTGCCTTGTGTCTCTACCTCTCCCTCTCTGTCTCTCATGAATAAATAAATAAAATCTTAAAAAAAAATAATTATTGGGAAGTGATTGCTGATTTACAGAGCAATATTTATCCAGCAAATTGCTAATTAATGCACTGAAATGAAAAATGCCAAGTGGTATCAAATATTTGCTTTTATTTGCAGTACCAAAATATTTTTATTTTTGGTGAGGAGCAGAATAGATGAGAAGGTGCTGAAGTGTTTAAACAGGGTATGTAAAGTTTAAGCTGAATATTAAACAGGGAGGAAGGCTGCGCTGGGAGGCTGGGGCTCTGGGGTGTTCTGCATACTGAGAGATGCTCAGAGGTAGTCCAGAAAGCAGCGTGCCTCAAATCTCTTCTCTGAATATAAAGCTCTTGAGATGCAAAGGGCACCAGTTAGCTACAGACTGGGGACATCTGGGTGAGCAGGATCATCCTCCCTAAGACTCTCCCCATTTCCTCATCTGCATCACCATCACCTTCACCATCTCCTCTCCCTTCCTCCTCCTCCTCCTCCTCCTCCTCCTCCTCCACCACCACCGCCGCCGCCGCCGCCGCCGCCAGCCTCTCCTTCATCATCCATTCATTCATTCATTACATTTTGTATACTGAATACAAACTATGTGCTGAACTTTATTCTGCTGCTGAGAAGATAAGTCCCTTGCGCATGGAGCTCACACTGAATTTTGACACCCAGTAAGCAAGAAAATAAATAGATAAGAAAATTTCCGAGGATGATAAGTGCTATCAAAAAAAAATAAATAAATCTGGGGAAGCAATAAGGAGTAGTTACTTCAGATTGGTTGGTCAGGGTTGGTCTTTGTTGGGAGGAAAAATGGCATTTTCACTGAATGACAGAGACAAGTCAACCACATAAAGATACGGGGACAGAGCTTTTCAGGGGCATGAACAGGAAGGGCAAAGGCCCTGAGACAGGAAGGGATTTGGGGTCGGGGCAACCAACACGCGTCGCCAGGAGCAGGATAGGAGAGGATTTCGGCCCTAAGTGGGCGCCTCATGAGCCTGGCGTGCCGGAGGAGCAGTAGAGGGGCCCTGAGAGACGAGTGATGGGGCTCTGGTAAGCCCTGGAAAGCTCCCTCTGGCCGCGGAGTGGAGAACAGGTGTCGAAGGACAGAGGCAGTTTTAACACCTGGAGCTGCAGGGTCCCAGCCAGGGTGCGGGCGCGGAGAGGGCAGACGGGGGATTCGGGGCGTGCTTGCGGATGGAGCCCTATCTTGTCACTGGGTCGCCTACGGAGCTGCCTGGGGCCAGGAAAAACGGATTCGAGGCGCCGCCCTCGGCCTTACCACTCCCTCACTGCCCTTTCATCATTATCCAAAACCCGGGCAGCTGCCGTTCACTGGGGATTTGCACGCAGATCCTTACTCCATCAACTGGCTTGTCTCGACAGGTCTAACAGCAGCGTGGAGTGAGGTGACACCACGCCTTGCGGCACTTACCCGGCCTTGCCCGTGCGTGAGAAGACTGCACGTGGAGCTGGAACCCGCAGGTACTCAGCGGCGAGCAGAAGTCGGCACGTGGACAGAGCCCGACGGCGGCTGCGCAGGCTCCGCCTCCAGCCCTGCCGCAGGCTCCGCCTCCAGCCCTGCTGCGCAGGCGCTCTCCAGCCCTGTCGCAGGCTCCGCCTCCAGCCCTGTCACAGGCTCCGCCTCCAGCCCTGTCGCAGGCTCCGCCTCCAGCCCTGCTGCGCAGGCGCTCTCCAGCCCTGCCGCAGGCTCCGCCTCCAGCCCTGCCGAAGGCTCCGCCTCCAGCCCTGCCACAGGCTCCGCCTCCAGCCCTGCTGCGCAGGCGCTCTCCAGCCCTGCCGCAGGCTCCGCCTCCAGCCCTGCCACAGGCTCCGCCTCCAGCCCTGCCGCGCAGGCGCTCTCCAGCCCTGCCGCAGGCTCCGCCTCCAACCCTGCCGCAGGCTCCGCCTCCAGCCCTGCTGCGCAGGCGCTCTCCAGCCCTGCCGCAGGCTCCGCCTCCAGCCCTGCCGCGCAGGCGCTCTCCAGCCGTTATTTGGAGGACAAGTGTCCGCCTCTGCTCCCTGCTCCCAGCTCGGGGAGGTTTGCGGAGGTTTGCATTGATCAGTAGCTCCTTATAAGAGATGATACATAGAAGGTTGTGTTATA
The DNA here is from genome assembly GCF_011100685.1 of Canis lupus familiaris. Classification (NCBI taxonomy): domain Eukaryota; kingdom Metazoa; phylum Chordata; class Mammalia; order Carnivora; family Canidae; genus Canis; species Canis lupus. The sequence goes on from NC_049230.1 coordinate 57,160,417, forward strand.
GTACAGGTTTTCTAACTCTGTTAAAAACAGAGGAACAATAGTAGATACTGGAATTATGTGTTAATACTTATTTAAGCTTTTATGATATTTAATCATCTAAAAACAATCTATGGACATTTTACTCTTAATTTTTATTTACTGAAAAAAATATTTTTAAAACAAGAAGGAAAACTACCTCTCTAAATACATTACTACCTCCAGGTTTTTGCCCTCACACAATCATTGTACTCAGTCGTCATGTCTATATAAAATTATTGTTTATGTATATTTTACATTTCATATAATTTATTATGTTGTCTCTATTTTTTTTATGTTGTCTCTTTAAAATCAGTGTTCCAAGGATCTAATAAACACTCATATCCTTCCTCTGCTGTTCAGTATTTGGTCTTTTTCTGAATTTTTTATGCAGCTGGAATCATTTTGATATGAAGTATAAGGTGTATCTAAATTACAAATTATTTTTTCAAGTCACTAATCAGTTTTTTCAACAGCATTTACTAAATAATTCATCACCCACTCATTGTTTTGGGGTGATTTCTTTATCATATTTAATTTTTACATATGATCTCATCCATTTCTAGGCATTTTATTCTAATCCATTAAAATCTATTTCTTTTTCCTTCATCAATATTCTTACTGTTCTGATTATTACTATTTTATGTTTTAACATCCAGTAAGTCTATATTTCAATGCTCTCCTTTTTCAGAATATTCCTTGATATTCTGACCAGTATTTGGTTTTTGGTTTTTTTTTTTTAAGATGAATTTAAAAATCATTTTATCAAGTTCCTTTTGCAAGATTGTTTGGTATTGCATTAAATCTGCAAATTAACATGAGGTAGTTTGACATTTTTACAATATTCAGTCTTCCCATGCAGAAATGTAGTATGCCTCTCCATTTATTCTGGTCTTCTTTTATCTCACCAATAAAATTTTGTAGTTGTCTTTATATAGGTCACACGCATTTCTCATTAAGTTTATTCGTAAGTATTTTTCCATTGCTTCTGGGAATGGCATCTCTTTTTTCATTACAGTTTCTGGCGGACTATGGTTAGAATAAAGGAGAGCATTGATTGGGGTAAATAGGTCTTGTCTCTGGACACTTTGCTAAATGATTATTTGTTTATACAATTTGAGTTGCTTCCTTTAGATGTTTGGTCCCAAATCACGTTGACAGGGAATACTGTTTGTCATGCTGGCATTAGATGGGGCTCCAAATATGACATCTGATAGACCTGGGGGGAGCCTGTTATAGCCTGCCTCACCCTGGCTGGGACTAGAACCTGCCCTGACCCCCACCACACCACCACCTGGTTCTTACTAAAGGCCCTAACACCCTCCCAGTTGTCCCTCTCCTCCAGCTAATGGCACCCTGCACTGGCTCTAGCCACTGGCAGAGGTCTCCTCTCAACCCAATAGGCTTCACATGGATCCAAGGTGCTGCCACCATATTAATCAAAGCTACAGTTACCAAATATCCAGGATATATCTGACCTCTTACTTAAGCCTTTACATACCTTTATTTTAATAATCTGTGAAGGGATATATAATTGGCCCGAGATTAAGGGTTTTTCTGAGATTGCACTGATATTAAACAGCTGATCTGGGATTCAAACCTGTGTTTCCTCTACTCCACCATGTTGCTTGCCTCTGTAGTATCCTTGACATTTCCCAGAGACTCTTGCCTCCCACCCATCAGACAGGCCCCAGAGACTCCTTGTCAGCCTGAACTCTCCAGGGTTCTCCATGTCACCAGGAATTCTAATATGAATCCCAGGACCCAGCCAGTTCTATCACCTCAATCTGGCCCCACCTGCTCCAGAATTAGTGTGTTAGGAGTGTTTGGGGACTACCTGGCAACTTTCCCCTTGAGGCACCCAAGTCTCCGACTATCTGAGCAAAGCTCCACCTCAACATTTATCGTATCAAAAGGTAAATGTAGTGCTACGAGTAGTAGTAACAATAGCAGCTAACATTACTTAGCTTTTACCATGGACCAGACACTGTTTAATGCATTACATACATGATCTCATTTATCTTCACCACAACCCTGTGAGTTAGAAACTATGGTATCCATTTTACAGGTGAGAAAACTGAGGCTCAAGCAGGTAAAGTTATTTGTCCAAGGACATTCCACTTATTAGGGGCAGAGGCAGAATTGAAACTTGAAAGCTTGCTCAGAAGTCTGTTAACTTTGCTTGAATGCTTTATTTCTGCACCTGGGACTTCCTTTATTGTTTAGACAAATAATGTTATAAAACAGTGGTCCCTCAAAGCAGCTCCACAAACTACTGTGTCTTCAGCACAAGCAGTGAGGCTGTGTAAGATTCAAAGGACCAGGCTCTGCTACACTGAGGAATTAGGCAGCCTAGAGCCTTTGTTTTTAGCAAGGCCCTCATGGGGTCTGCTAATGAGCCAGGTTCCAAAGAAGGGCTCCTCTGCCACTCAATGACATGGATGTTAGTTTGCTTTGTAATGAGTCCCATACTGATAAATATTAGTACAAAAAGAGCAAATGACTCAGCATTAATCGCTAAAGTATTTTTGTACATGTGGCAAGTGAGGAATTTCTAAACAAAGATGCCAAAATCACGTTCACTATTCAGAAACCAGTGGATATCTGTATGATAGAGTCAGTACAGGCTGAAAAGAAAAACAATATCCAATCCTAATGGATTTGCTGAAGGGTGTACACCAAATCCAAGAACCAGAATAGGTCACTCACCCAGAAGGCAAAACCATTAGTAAATCAGAGAATGGGAAAATATTCAACTTCATAAGTAATTTTTTCAAAAATACAAAATAATAAGATGCCTTTTAAAATCTGCCAAATAGGGATCCCTGGGTGGCGCAGCGTTTTGGCGCCTGCCTTTGGCCCAGGGCGCGATCCTGGAGACCCGGGATCGAGTTCCACATGGGGCTCCCGGTGAATGGAGCCTGCTTCTCCCTCTGCCTGTGTCTCTGCCTCTCTCTCTCTCTCTGTGTGACTATCATAAAAAAAAAAAAAAAAAATTAATTAAAAAATAAATAAATAAATAAATAAATAAATAAATAAATAAATAAATAAAATCTGCCAAATAATAAAATAAATATTTTAAACCTTGCCACAAAGTAAAAAGCATGGGCTTTGGAATTAGCCCTACCTGGGAGGATAGATACCAACTTCCCCCTAGCTGTGTGGCCTTAGGCAAGTGACATGATCCCCCTGAGTCCCAGTCTCCTCATCTAAAAGATGAAGATCATTGTGGTGGTTACCTTGGAGGCTGCTATATTAATTGATTAACAAATGAGACATGTATATCATAGGCCATGGCACTCAGAAGGCACTGGTTAATATGAGCTGTGGTTAACCCCTATACTGTGCTGCAAAATTGTGGCAAAACTGTTAAGTGTGTACACTGCCCATCTTTTTATAGAAAGCTGTGTCACAACCAGATGAAAGACTCAGACCCAGAACCCAAGGCCCAAGCCCCCACACAATTTTATATCAGGCCAGCCCCACCTACCCACAGTTCATCCTTCTCCTGCCACCGCAACCTTTAACCCCATTGCTGCCCCTCACTGGTTCCCATTCCTGCCCTAGGCACATCCTTCAGAAAAGGCTCCTAAACCTGGATAGGAAAATTGACTAGCTTCTAGCTGAAATACAGCATTTTTTTCCATTGTGAATGTAGCACTAGCAATACCCATGACTTTGTCACTGGCAGAAATCACAGATGTTTTCATATTACATTACAGTTGCTACAGATTTCTCAGAATAACCTTTATGCTTATCACTGCCTTGAAATCATGACAGTTATTAGACCCGCCACCAGATCCTGCTATTTAATACATTAATTTAAAAAAATGCATATATTGCTATACCACAAATTTTTGTGTTTTGTTTCCTTTCTAATCCTGTGTGTATTACTTTATGCATTTAAAAACCATTGTTCTGGAAAGGACCTACAGTCTTCCCCAGACTGCCAAAGGGCCCGTGACCTATAAAGGGTTAAGAGCTTCTGCCCTAGGACCTCTGCAGCAGGTCCCATCATTTCCTCCATTTTGCAAATGAGAAAACTGAAGCTTAGAGAGGATAAGTCACTTGTCCGAGAGCACCCAACTAATGAATGATGAAGTGTCCATTTGATGTTGGCATTCCCTGGAACCAATGCCTGACCTGTGCACCACTTACTTCCCTTGCAGCCTTGTTCTAGGAGGCTGAAAATGGCTCTGACATAGCCCTGGTACCCCAGAAGGGCCCAGAGCAATGGGGAGACAGATCTTTCTGTCAAACACATAAGCATTTTTCCCTACAAGTTGTAGCAGGTACCCTAGCCTGATTGCTCTTTGGGAAATGGGGGACTTAGAGTAATCCAACGCTGGGCTGCAGTGGACCTGAGGGTGAGGTTGGGGCATAGTGACTTTTGTGGCTAGCAACAGGTCGAGCTAGGGATGAATCCCTGCAGGCAGGCCCAAGAGAGGGCCCCAAGAGTCCAGACGGAAAAGAGAAGGTTGTGTCAAGGCCTGAGGGCTGAGGGGTGGGACAGAGAATGGGTGGGACAAACCTCCAGCTCAGTGCCTGCAAGCCATTTCACAGGGTTGTTAGAGATTCAGCAGATGTTTGTTGATTGACAGAACAAACAAAGGAACTAATGAACAAGTAGATTCAGCCTGAACCAGTCAAGGCTGGACTGGCCAAGGGTGTCCCATGGGACCAGAGTAATGTCCACCCTCCCAGCCAGTCATTAGGTCTTTGTCGTGCCAGGAGGACCTGGCCCAGGTCTCCTCTGTTTTCATTCTAGAAGATAAACTGTTACTCTCATCCTCAGGAAGCCTGACCCCTGGAGACTTTCCTCTGGGAGAACAGAAATCCAGAGTTGAGGGATCCAAGCCCCTCAGGTCAGGGTGGCAAAGGTGAGAAAAGAAATGTGAACCCCCTTGTACCCCAAGAGCTGACTACTTACTACTTGCCCCTGCAATAGAACATTTCTTCTGTGGAAGCCAGTTCTCAGTGTCTGGGCTCCAGACTGCCTACAACTGCCATTATCAATTAACTCATTCATTCATTCATCCATCCATCCATTCATTCCATAAAACTTGTTAAGAGTGTACCACATGCCAGAGAGCGTTCTAGCATTAGGGAGACAACAGTGAATAAAAAAGACATGGCCTTGGGATCCCTGGGTGGCGCAGCGGTTTAGCGCCTGCCTTTGGCCCAGGGCACGATCCTGGAGACCCGGGATCGAACCCCACGTCGGGCTCCCGGTGCATGGAGCCTGCTTCTCCCTCTGCCTATGTCTCTGCCTCTCTCTCTCTCTCTCTCTCTCTCTCTCTCTCTCTCGCTGTGTGCCTATCATAAATAAATTAAAAAAAAGACATGGCCTTCATTCTCATGGGCTTTAGGGGGTCTGAGTGACAAAGTGGGAGCAGACAGTCAAAGGACAAGTGAAGGAATGAATAAGAAGGGAGATTTTTAGATGATGGTAAGTTCTGAGAAGCCAATTCTCTCAGGGTGATGAGACAGCATGATCCCCCTGCTACCATTCACCTCTCTATTACTAGATACACAGTTTTGCAAAACATTTAAATCACACCTGAGGCCAAACCTCCCAAAGTTTGCAGAGATTAGTTGCATTAAATCCACCACCTTTCACTAATGCAAAAGACCTTTCTTAGCCTGGATAATCTTAGCGAAGAAGGAAACCAAAAATGATATCCAGGTCAGACCCAAAAAAGGAAAGACCTTGAATTGCACTGTTCTGGAAAGCACTTAAAAGGAATTGAATTAGAACAGAGACAAAAAAAAAAAAAAAAAAAAAAAAAAAAAAAAAAAAAAAAGAAAAGAAAAGAAAAAAGAAAAAAGAAAGAAAAGAAAAGAAAAAGAAAAAGAAAGAAAAAAATGGCCCCTGATTCCAACTCCCGCTGACACCAAGTTAGAAAAATAGCTGAAAGAAAAGGATGTAGCGCGTCAATCAAGATATGATCGTTTTATTTTTAAAAAATGAGAAGCCTTTTGTTTTAAGAGGAACAGGCTGGTAATTTGGAGGCGCAGAGGCAGCATCAGAGCGAAGAGCTTTCATATTTCCAGACAGAAAGGATTTGGCTGCTGATAGAGAAGTGGAGGGTTGCATAATGAGATCCAACTCTGTTGAGGTTCCCATTCCCAAAGAGAAGAGGGGATCTCAGCCTTCTGGCTGATTGATGGAAATCCAGGTAGGGCATGCCGAAACAGGTATGTGCAGTCTCTCCTGTGTTGGTAATCAAAGTCGGCTGAACGAGACCCCATCTTTTCTTTCTTATTCCTATGTACCAATTTGAAGAGCTCAGATGAAATGTGTTGCATTACACCGGCACCAATAAGTCACACTATCTATGTTGTGACACACCGAATATTACTAATTGTCAATCACAAACCACAAGTCTTGTCAAGGCGCTCCCTTCTCAACGGGCTGGTTCAAACCTGAAGTGATTTTTAATCAAGTGTTAATAATACAGCATCTGTCAGTGGACGGTGGGTATCAGGCAATCAGAAAAAGTGAACATATGACACGGCAAATTTTAATGTTTTCATTTTCCGTTCTTCCCAATTATCGGTGGGATTTCTGTCAGCCTGAAAAGTGCACTGACATTATTGCAGGTGAACTTCACCGTGGAAAGGGGGAAAGGCGGCTGTCAGGGCTCCCGGGGCCAGGGTACCCTGCCCCGCCCTGCCAGACTGGGTCTCCCCACCCCCTGGGAAGCGCCAGGGGGCCCGTGTGGGCCAACAGGGAGATGGAGGCTTTGCGTCTGGGGCAGGGGAGCCCCCTCCACCACCACAAGTTCACCTGGATATTAGGAGAAACGGTGCTATTCCCATCAGGGTGATACAAGTAGTGTGAGGAAGGCAGCTAAGCAAGAGCTCCTCATGCACACCTACTTTTGGGGTTCATATCTGTTCCATCCTCTCCTGGGGGAGCTTCCAACTCCAGTGAGTCCCCAGGAGCCAACTGGATCACAGTGCTCCAACATGAGCAAGGAGTCACTGGTGTTCCAATTTGCTTTTCCTTTTCCCTTTTTCCCATAACATATGCTTGGGACTACATTTCTACAGAACATACAAGGAAGGGACAAGGGGGAAAGGGATGGTATGTGAGGCACCTCATCGCTTGCTTCTGTGACCTTGCTCTCTTCTTCCTTAAGCCCTGTCTGGGGCCCTTTGTGAACTCAATAGCAGAAGTCTGAGGATTTCCTGCTATTTGGGCTTAGCTGTCTTGTGTCTTCCCTTCTCTTAGAGCTCAGAGCCAGAAGACACAGTGCTGAGTGTCTAGCCACCACCTACAGTTCTGATATTTGACCCTGCAACATCCTCTTGCACGCCCCCAGCAATGGGACACTCATTGCCATGTTGGGTAGTCCATTCCACTGTCACTCAATTCTGGTTAACACTTGTCTGTGACTTCTTCCCCACTTCGAGAGGGAACAGATGTGAATACTGCTCTTGTCCCTTGGATGAGCTGACTTGCTGCCCTGTAATGAGGTAACCCCTGCATATGGAGTAGCTGCTGAGTCAGCCTGCTGGATATACCCATTCAGCAGGACTCCATCCTGTCAGCCCTCAGTAGGCTTCCCCACCCCATCTGGCAGTGCCAACCACTGGTTCCTTCCTGAAGCTTCCTCCTCACCTGGCCTCCACAATGCTATAAGCTCCTTACTCCCCTACCCCATCCCTGGTTATTGCTTCTCAGTCCCATTTCTTTAATTCCAGGGTTCTTTACAGGCTGGCTCACTTCTCTGCTGACATCGTATATGGTCTGGGCAATTATATCTCCCATGACTTCTCTCTCTTTTTTTTTAACATCGACGAGTTGAAGACCCACCCCCAATTCCTCCTCTGAACCTTATCCAGGTCCATAAATGCCATATCACCCAGATATCTCCTCCTGGAAGTCCCACAGACACCCAAAATTCAATTTGTCACAAAGGGAATTTTTACACCCATCCTCCCAAAGAACTCTTCCCAGCTTGGTGAAAAGCACCACCACTGTGTCTCCAATTATCACACCATGAAACCAGGTGATCCTGGAGTCTCTTCTTTCCTCCACCCCCACGTCCAGACTGGCCATCACTCCACTCCATGTTGCCCTCCTACCTTCACCCCTCACCATCCTCCTGACCCTACCTCGGCTTGGGACTCAGAGTGTTTCCCCTGGGCTGCTAGAATCCCTGACTCCTGCCACTTTCCTCTGGTCCATCCTCTACCCAGATAGCCAGAGTTAATTTTCCAAACCCCAGCTCAATACCTTTCCAGGGCTCTCTAGAGCCTGTAGGAGAGAGTGCAAACTCTTGAGCCTCTGTATCTCATATGAGCAGTTGGACAGTAATAGCCATCTCATAGATCTGGGAGAAAGTAAATGATGTGATGAGTATGTAGCAAGCACATAGATGGTACTAGACAGTGTCCAGTTTCCCTCTTTGATCACCCATAGGGACTTATTTTACATGCTAAAGGGAATGCATTTGTTTCTCTATCTGCTTGTCAAATAGATGGTGAGAGCTTGTCACCTCAATGTATCCTGACGCAGCCTAGGTCAAGACTCAAGATCTGATTCGTCCTGTCTTCTTGAACGGAACCAGGTAAACCTTGTGTGTCATTCTGGGAAATCTGAAGCTAATCCAGTCCTCTAGCCTCACTTTATTAAAAACAACAATAAATTAGTCATCTATTACTGCGCAACAAAAGATTCCAAAACTTAGTAACTTAAAACAATGTACAATTTGTTGTCTCAGTTTCTGAGGGTCAGGCTCAGTGGGTGGTTCTGGCTCAGGTTCAGGCTGCCAGTTAGGGCCACAGTCAGCTGGAGGCTCAACTGGGGTTGAGGATCTGCTTCCAAGACTCACTCATGTGATTGCTTCTTACCCATGGGTCTCTCCAGAGATTGCTTTAGTGTCCTTGTGACACAGCAGCTGCCATCTCTCAGAGTGAATGATGAGACAGAGAAAACCAATATAGAAGCCAATCTTTTATAACTTAATCTTGGATATACCATCATTCTAGCATGTTCTATTGGTCACACAGACTGGTACAGATGAGAGGGCACTACACAGGGTAGGCCACACCAAGAGGTAGAGATCATTGGGGGCCATCTAGAAACCCGCCATCATATCTAGCTTGATCCCCATATCTGCTTCCAAGTGACACTTGACTATCTGCAAAATCCAGATAAATATAGCCTCAAAAGGCTTTTGTACCATTTAGGAAATAAACCCAAAGGAGGGAGAATCCCTCAGAGCAGCGAGGGTAGAAGTCCAGGTATGCCATGTGAGAATGTGTCTAATCAGTGTACAGCCCAAGGCAAGTATCAGCTCTGCCAGGCTTCAGTAGTCCCATTTGGGTGGATAATGGGTATGAACTAGATGAACTGAGGCCTCTGAGATGCTGGGACCCATGGGTCTTAGCTCTAGAATGGTGCTGCTCAAGGCCTTTAAGATGCTCTGGGTGATGGCAATATCATTAGAAGTTCTCTCAGGGCACCTGGGTGGTTCAGTAGTTGAACGTCTGCCTTTGGCTTAGGTCATGATCCTAGGGTCCTGGATGGAGTCACACATCAAGCTCCCTGCAGGGAGCCTGCTTCTCCCTCTGCCTATGTCTCTGTCTCTCTCTGTGTGTCTCTCATGGATAAATAAATAAAATCTTAAAGAAGAAGAAGGAGGAGGAATGGAGGGGGGAGGAGGAGGAGAAGAAATTGTTGTTCTCTCCCCTAAGGGACGACTTCACAGGGATCAGAATAGCCCCATCTAGCCCAGTTGTCACCCTCCATCACTTTGTTTTGAAGCCTCAGGACTTCAGCTTTCACAGAGTTCAGAGAGGTGACAGAGAAATCCTGGGGGTTAGGGAGGAGAACAGAAAATTATATTGTCTGCCAAGACCCCTTCCAGCCAGGCTTGCCAAGTCCCCCCCCCCACCCTCCGCCAAGGGTCTGACTCTATAGACTCTGAACCCTGGCCTGAATAGAGTAGAGGTCCCCAGAAGAGGGTCTGGAGAAAGTCTTGCCATCAGGGACCATTGCCATACCTGCCTTGGTTGCTCAACTGTGGTTCCCCAACACAGCCCCGTGAGGGTCCTCTCCAGTGCCCAAAAGAAACAGAGAGACACAGAGACAGGGAGTTCCACCTCAAGGAGAGCCCATCAGGTTTCTACACAACCTCAGATGGTGTCCTGTACATGCAAATGCGTAAGTCCAAGAGCACACATGTACACAGTCACACACACATGGCGCATTCCTGCACACTTACTCCAGACACATAGGACCTCATAATCCAGGCAGTCTTGGGGAGGGTGAGAAGCACTGGAGCACTTTAGGGGCAGAATAAGCTCAAGCTTAGTGGTCCATCAAAGCAGAGATACCTTAAAATAAAGGGAGGAGGAAATAGAATTTGTAATAAAAGTAATAATTAAGTATCATGGGAAAAATTAGAGCTTGGTAGAATTCTTACAGCCATCTTATTGTTTATGGTTTTTTTAATTTTGAATCTTATGTGCACCCTCCTTCCACCCTTTTTAGTGCCCTGATTAGGGTTCTACGAGTCCCAATCAGGTCTATGTGTAGAGGAATAATGCCTCACTCGACTTTGAATCCCGAGCTTATTGCCCTCTCTAGCCTCACATGCCACGCTGCTCCAGCTCAGCCTGGGGCAACTCATTCTGCAGAATGGGCTCATGCTGTGCTCCCAGGGTCCTTCCCTCCACAGTGGTCACCTGCTCTGAAGCCGCAGCTGCCACCTCTGAATAGAGTGCAAATGGATTTATTACACTGAGATGCAATTTTGCTGCCTGACCTTGGAGCTGACCCATCATTACTTACTAAGTTGAACCCAGACACCTCATTCTTCTGCTTGTTTGAATGAACCCTAATGGCTTTGAGTCTGTTGGGTGAGTTGGAGGAGGGGGATTCATTAAAGCACAAAGCCCTCTCAGGCATAGATAGGGATGAATCAATAGGACTCACCTGGTTGGAGGGGCATCGAGCCAAGTGCCTCAGCTATGTTTTCAGGGTCCTCTGTCTAGGTCTATTACCACTATCATTGGGTGTGTTGCTCCTTTAATGGTCTGGCCTTCCTAGAGCAGAGATCCCTTCAGTCCCACAGCAGAGATGAGCCAGGCTGGCATCTCTGAAGAGACTTGGAGACATAATGACTAAGAAATAAATAGAGGTTGCAAAGGACCTGCAAAGAACCAAACCTCTGAAGATTAGTTTTCTGGGTTTTTTTTTTTTTAGTTTTTTTTAAGATATTATTTATTTATTCATAGAGGCAGAGAGAGAGAGACAGAGAGAGAGACAGAGAGAGAGAGAGAGAGAGAGGCAGAGACACAGGCAGAGGGAGAAGCGGACTCCATGCAGGGAGCCCAACGTGGAACTCGATCCTAGGTCTCCAGGATCATGCCCCGGGCTACAGGTGGCACTAAACCACTGCGCCACTGGGGCTGCCCTAGTTTTGTTTCCAAACTAAACTCTTTGGCTCCCTGTTCCCTGGAGCCAGCTCCATCTCCTGCATATCATTTCTTCCAGGACAAGCCCCTACACACTGAGAACTCAATCTCTCAGACCCAGTAGAGTCTTTGGCCTCTGTTCTGGCCTAAGAACCTGGACAGCCATCAGCCCTCCCTTATCAGGTCACCAGCTCCACCCTACTTGGTGCCGGCTTGAGGTTTTGCCTAGGCACATGTCTCCTATACTCAAGGAAGCTGCACTGGTTGGGTCTTTTTTTATTGGAACTAGAAGAAATACACCCAAGTAAACTTAAACAGAAAAACAATATATAGTTTAAGGATCCAGAGATATCTCATAAAACCCAAGGTTTTCCAGGAGGACTCAGAACCATGGACGGGGCTTTCTTGCCTCCTATCTCTATTCTTTCTTCTTTCTCCCTGCACACTAGCCTTCCTGCTTCTCCAGATCATAGGAGAAAAGACAGCCACCTCACTTCCAGTGTTGTAGATCCAATTACCTACCAACATTATCTGACCTTTCTATAGTCTAATTCCAGATTCACAGAGGGGAGACTCTGACTTGCTCAGCTGTGGCCCATCACCTATGGCCAGAAGGCAGGACCAAGTAGCATCACTATGGCTCTGGGCAACCATGCCTGTGCCTCACGGAGCAGTTTCCAGAGAAGAGTAACCACTGTGACCTAAGAAAAAGGTTCTGCTGATATTAACAAAGCCAGGACAGAGCCAAGGCCACTGCACTGTTACCACTCCATGACTATCCCACAGCTATAGGGAGAAAAATACCCTTATGGGATCAGGAAGACTATTTCTTTGTAAGCTCTGATCATGTTGCCATCTTGTGCAATAAAGCTACCATCTCTACAATTCATTAAGGGGTGGTAGGATGGAGCTTCAATAAATATCAGAAATGCCATCACAAATGTTCAAGCTTGAGGAAAACTTAAGAAGTCATATGGATGATGCCAGTAAAGTGTGACTTGTCCAAGATCACAGAATAAGTAAGCAGCTAAGGAAGTACTAGGACATGTCTTTGCCATTCAGCCTGGTATGCTGTCCAATGATAGATAACCTGCCCTGGCAGGAAGGATTCTCTGTGACAACAGTGAGTTCAGAAATTTTGTCAGAGACCCCCAACAATTGTAGAGGCAAACTAATGATTGTGCATCTCAGTTGATGGAAATGTAAGGGCATTTTAAACCTGGATTATTAAGGGGAATTTAGCAGGGAAAAAGGTTGTACCAGAGCCTTGATTCAAGGATATGTCCTGCGTCGCCCTGTGAGCTGTGCAGGAAAAAGAGGGATCTCACACACACACACACACACACACACACACACACACACACACAGTGTGTGTGTACCAGTTAATCAAGTCTATAAACCCACAAGGGTTGAAGGCACCCTAAAGATTCCAGTTGGGATAGAAAACTTAGATTTCTCCTCTAAACTAAAAACCCATGTAAAAGTGATGATTCTCTGGACTCAGAGAAATCGGTCTGGTCCCAAAGAGTCAGGAATTTTCAAAGCAAAGCACACCATCAAAATTGATCTAAAACCCTCAAAAGGCTGCCAGCCTTCTTCAAAGAGATGGCAACATGCGGGAGCTGTCCAGAGTGCTAACCAGACTGGCCTTTTCTCTAACCAAGCCCCAGGCTCTCTTGGATCTGCCCTGAAACTTGCCCCATGGGTCTTGGTTCAGCAATAACCCTACAGGGTGTTGAATTCTGGAGACAATGGACACAGGTTGCCCCCAGTCACCCACGACCCCCAGTCACTCTTCCCTGACTCCTTCTAGGCTTCCCCCTCAGAACCATGCCCAACCTCACCAGAACAATGTCATGAATTTTTCCTCCTTGATGAACTTCAAAGTCTTTTAATGACTCTTCATAAAGGAACAGTGGGGCCAAAAGTTGAGCAAAGGAGATGATTAAAGTACCTTATTAAAAGCAGCCTTGTAGAATTCTCCACATGAAAGCAAGCACCATTATGAGGGCTTATCCTTATAAATGACGCTTCGCTTTTGCGAACATGCTGAAACCTGATTAGAGTGACAAGCACTGACTGATACTGCAAACCTGTTAATAACATGAAAATTAGAAGAGGCTCATGCAAAGAAGGGAGATTAATTTAGCCGGAGTACATCTCGCGCAAATTGCAAAGTTGTGAATATGTTCTCAGATAATGAGCCTTCCCAGTCATCAGCTCACTTGTCATTTTCTGTAATTAATGTTAAGGAAGACGCCTTCCTGATGGTTCGTATTACTCATATACCAAGAAAATTTCTTCAGAGAAATAATTTACATTTATTATCATCGGTCTGTTTGTGTGGTTTATTTCGCGCCGGAGTAATTTATTGCAGGACCGTTTGCCATGCCTTGATTAGTCGCTCGTCAGGACGGGATGTAATTTTTTTTGCTTGATGGCGATGTCTAAAACTTGACAGTGGTGTAACACTCCTTCTTGTCTCTGGGTGGGTTTTTTCACTTAAATAAACTTTGGGGCTGAGTGCCCCAGGCTGTCTTCCCATGGGGATAAGGCCTTGGCACACAGCTTACCCACCTATTTCCAGGAGCAGCAATGGATTCAACACTGGGGCCCTCTGGAAGCTTCTAGGCCATCTGCCTCATCTATGGCCCCGTCTGGAGCTTGAATTCAAGAGTTTATGCCATGCTTTTTCATTCCACTCCTGTTCAGGATGGAGAGGGGTTTGCTCCCTGCTCTCAACTCCATACTCGCCCTGCTGTTTCTCTTTTCCCTCAGACTACCTTCTATTGGAGATTTCCCTGCAATTGTTTTTTTCCCCCATACCTGGCTATATTTTTCTTTCATATGGCTAAATGTAAGAAGAAGTGCTGCAGACAAGATTTTGTTTCCAAGGCCAATGAAATCTTTAATTCCGTTTCGAATTTCACTCTCTGGCAACACAGCACCAAGGAATACATCCAAGAAACTCACATATCCCATCCCCATGTCTTTTTCAGGTCCCACCAAACCCCAGAAAGCTCAGGAGGGGGAGTGACTTGGCAGAATAAGAGGCTCTTATAGAAGGGATCTGAATCTATCCTAACAAGACCCTTCTTGCTCTGGGCTCATACCCTATGCATTCTGAGTTCTCAAGGAGCAAGGCAGCCAGGGACAATGGCTGTCTGGGACAAACCTTCTACCTTTCTCTCTGTCTGGTTTCCATCAAACTCAAATAAAATGGTCCTCATGGATACTTAGAGTGTACCATTCAATGTGCTGAGCTCCTTAGGTGCATCAGCTCATTGGATCTTTAAAACCAATGGAAGTAGGTTTTATTGAGACTGTTCTACATGTAAAGAACCTGAAATTCAGGAACATCAAGCAATTTGTAAAGGAGCTCAAGGTTCATGCAAAGAACAATGACCATCATGATCATCATCACAACTAATGTTGACCATGTGCTTAAGCGTCAGGTCATGGGTTTAGGTTTAGTATCATAAGAGATAGATATGACTATGATTCCCATTTTACCCACTGGAAAAAAATGAGACTCAGAGAGTGTTAACTCAGTTGATTAAAGTCTCAGCCGGTAAGCAGGGGAGCTGGATCTGACACACTCCAAATCGCATATTCATGACCCGTCCAGTCCAATGTCTCTCCAGAAACACTTTACCCCAGCCCTCTCAAAGTGATCTCATCAGAGCCCTTAGGCTTCTTTCCTCCCCCTCCCCTCAACCACTTCATTTCCTTCTCCAGGTCCAAACTTGAGAAGCATCCTGCCAATCTCCCCAGCAGGGGTGTCCAGGCCGTGAAATGCACAAACAGAGGCAGTTAGTGTGAGTTACTGACCCTTGCACTGCAAATGAGGCAAACGATACAGATCAGGGTTCGCAGACAGAGATAATGATTTTTTTTATTGGACGTCTTCATCCCGAACCAGTGGCGTGGCGCTGGGTCAGCCAGCAGTGCACCGCCGGTGTCAGTTAATGATAGTCTATATTTATAAAACGATAGTCCATCAAAGTGGGATGAATATTTTAGAAGCCGTGGACAAATCAAATTGTCTTTGTCAAATGGATGCGTGCTCTGGTGCTGAGCGTGTTTTATGACTCTTTCTGGGGTAAGAAGCAAAGGGTTCTTCTCACTGGCTGGAGTGTGGCTGCCTTCCTCATTGGGGCTGGGAGCTGAGGGCTGTGTTTCTACTATTTTAAAAAACCCAATGAGCTGTGAAGATTGACATTAGCGCCAGAGAATTGTACTTTGTTTGATGAAGTTAGCAAATAATGTATGAAACAACCTATGTGGTGTCTTTGTGCAAAAACACCCATTTATACTTGGAGAAATAAATTAGTTCCTTTGGAAGTCTGGGTAGTAAGGGAGGTCAGGGGGGAGGAGGCAGGCAGGGGGCCCTGTACTTCAGAGAAAGGAGATAGAGCAGGGGCAAGGAGGACAAGAAGAGGAGAAAGGAGGAGTGTCCTGGGCCTGGATACCTCCAGGGCACAAAGCTCCTATGCAAAACTCCTTACCCCAGAGTCAACCACTCCTGCTCTGTCACAAACCCCGCTGGGAAAGTCATGTTTAGCTTTCTGAGGTCCCATTTCTCCATGTGTCCAAGGGGGAAGCCTCCTCCATGGGGCCACTAGTCTGAGTCAAGCCTAGTCAAGCCTGACTCCCAGTCACCAGCACACAGCTGGACTGTAAATGAATGGGAATTTCTTTCCTCTGCCCTAAAAAATGGGGCCCATCTAGCAGGAACTCCAACATCAGTCTGCTACTATCTGAGCTCTGGCCTCCACCTACTCAGGACAATATTTGCAAAAGTAATAGCTGCCGTTTACTGAGGGTTTTTCACATGCCGGGTGCTGTGCTAAGCACTTTACACACACCTAATCTTCTCAAGGCTCCGTATCAGCACTGTCCAATAAACTATACTGTGAGCCACATAATTTTTAAAAGTAAAACTAGGTGAGATTACTTTAATAATATATTTTATTCAACCGAATGATACAAAATACTGTTTCAATAATATAATCAATATTAGAAGTACTGATGAAATATTTAACATTCTTTTGTTCATACAAGTGTGTGCATTTTACACTTATAGGACATCTCAATTTGGACCCGCCACATTTCAAGTACTTAATAGACTCAAGTTGCTAGTGGCTACTATATTTGACAGCCCAGATACAGAACACATTCATCATTATCAGAAACTTCCATTGGAGAGTGCAGTCCTAAAAGATATATGCAATTATTATCTCCATTTTCAGATGTGGAAAGAAACTTAGCAGAGCTCAGGGTCACCTGACTGGTAAGTGGCAGAGTCATGAAGCTGAGTTTGTCACCAAAGTCCATGCTCTTCTTAGCTATACCATCTCCAGAAGCACTCACCTCTGTCTGCCTCCCCTAGGGCTCCAGGTGCTGGCCAGCTGACCTCTGACCTCAACTGCTTAAGACATCCTAACCAGCAGGAGGCCTAGGGACATGGCAAAGAAAATATGTATCTTGATCATCTGCTGCTGCATACCAAATCACCCCAAAACTTCCTGGCTTAAAACAGCAACTATTTCATTTCCTATGATTCTGTGGGTCAGGAATTAGAGTGGGGCTCCACAGAGACAGCCAGCCCTGCTCCACCTAGTATTGGCTGAGGCAGCTTGACTGAAGCAAAAGTATCCATGATGGTGTCACCCACACAGCTAGTACCACAGTGTGGTTGGTTCAAGTGTCCGGGGGGCTGTCTGGGACATCTGGGGGCCTCTCTGCTCATGATATTGACTAAAACTTTAGTTTTATTTTACCTTTTTTTAAAGATTTTATTTACTTATTTATGAGAGACATAGAGAGAAAGAGAGGCAGAGACACAGGCAGAGGGAGAAGCAGTCTTCCTGCAGGGAGCCCAACATAGGACCGGATCCCGGGACTGCAGGGTCATGCCCTGGGCGGAAGGCAGCGCTAAACCCCTGAGCCACCTGGGCTGCCCGACCTTAGTTTTATTTATTTATTTATTTATTTTTTTAAAAGCATTTATTTTTAATATTTTTTTTCAATTTTTATTTATTTATGATAGTCACAGAGAGAGAGAGAGAGAGGCAGAGACACAGGCAGAGGGAGAAGCAGGCTCCATGCACCGGGAGCCCGACGTGGGATTCAATCCCGGGTCTCCAGGATCGCGCCCTGGGCCAAAGGCAGGCGCCAAACCGCTGCGCCACCCAGGGATCCCCCGACCTTAGTTTTAATTACATGTGTTGACTCATCTTCCAGCAGGATGACCTGCATTTGATATGGCAGCTGGTTCTTCTCTGAGCTTATATGGATGTTACATGGCCTCTTCAGGCCTGGGCTCATTAATCTCAAAATATCCTTTCTACCATATTCTACCGGTCAAATCAAGTCAGGCTGCTCAGCTCCAAGGGATGGAGAAATAGATTCCATCTCTTAAAGGGAGGAAGAAGTGTGCCTACAGGGATGGGAGGAACTGTTGATGGCATTATTTGTAGACACATTCGCACACTATGTCTCTGGGTTGGGGGCACCTTGGCCCTGTCTCACCCCTGCTGACCCTATGAGCTCTGTGCCCTGTTGAACAATTTACTGACATGTTGAGCAGAGAAACTTTCCTAGAAGAAAAGACCCATAAGCACACTGAGTAAGGGTTGGGGTAGGGATGTGGGGATGATGTGGTTTACTAAGCTCCTCCCTCAGGGATACCAGAGGTGAGTAAGAGTCTGGGAACCACCTCAGAGAAGGAGACAGGAATCACAAATAGAAGGTCTAGAGAGTCGTGAAGAGAACATGTGGAGAAACATCCACATGGAATCACAAATAGAAGGTCTAGAGAGTCCTGAAGAGAACCTGTGGAGAAACATCATTTCTCCACAAAGATCAGCAATAAGAACTATAGGAAACAAAATAGCCTAGAAGTTTCTTTTGGAGCAGTTAAGAAAGGGACACTTGGAGATAAGATGACTCAGTTCTGGGTGAGAGATCCACGGGCAGAGAGAGTAGAATAGGCTTGAAAGTAGAAAGCAAAGTGAGTACTGAGGTCCATGAGAAGAAATTTGAAGGTGCCTAGAAACTGGTCCTTGGCCTGAGAAGTAGACCCAGGACATGATCATTGGAGGGTCCATTATGTTCCTTGCCCTCAAGGAAAAATCATTCTTAATTAATACTTAACGCTTTCTTTGTTTTCTCCATGTAAGGCGTAGTTAAACATAATCATTTCTTTTAAACTCACTCCATCCCTCAATATGATTGCCTCCTGAGCCCAGAATTGCCCACTTGTAGAATGATAAGACTGGAATTGTGGAGACTGAGATACAAGGCGGGACCTTCTAAAGCCAGAAGCAATGTGTGTCCAAATCACGTTCTGAGCTTTAAGACCTGAGAGGTTAAGTGATAAGGAAGACGCAGACCAGGCCTGTGGCTCCTAGTCCTTGGGCAGACTGTGGACTTTGCAGAGGACCGGCCTCCCTCCTCTCACTCCACACGCTGCCCCGGATGCCCCTCACCCTGGACTGCTGGTTCCTGTGCTTAGAATGATCTCATAGCCATATTCATCCACTCTTTTTCTATGGACATTTGGCTGTGGTTTCTGGGTCCATAGAACCCCTGAAGACTCCTCGTTCTTACCAATTGCCTCCTCTGGTTTCTAAATCAGCTTCATTTCCTGACTTCTGATCTCCCCATCTCCCAGCACCTGGGCAGTGGCCCTGTGGCTCCATGGCTGACCACATTTACCACCCACCACCTACTTCCTTTTGGCTGAGAAGTCCCCACTCAGTGCTCTCTCTCTCTCTCTCTCTCTCTCTCTCTCTCTCTCACATACACACACACACACACACACACACACACATACACACACACCCCAATGGGAACCCAAACTCCCTACTCCATGCCTGGGGCAGAATGTTCTAGTTGTTATGAGTACGACTTTTGGTATAAATAGAATTGGATTCATATCTCAGCTCATCTTTTTAATTTCCTGTAGTATCTAAGCAAATTGCAGACCTTCCTGAGTTTCTGTTTCCCAATCTGTACACTGGATGGTAGTAAGGATAGGATGTGTAGGCAGTGTTCAGCAAAGTGCCTAACGCAGAGCAAGTACTCAATAAGTGTTAGTCATTTTCACAGAAACCCCTCACTCTTGATTCAGCAAGGACTGCTTGGAAGTCTAGAAAAATTATTAGAAACTATCTCATTAGGGCCACGTCCACCTGGCACAGGACCTGGAGCAGATGTGTGGTCAGTAAAGGAAAGAACAAATAAAGATCTTTCAAAATGTATCAAGTCCTTTCACAAAACACTTGGAAGGCAGACAGGGATGGCTTAGGCATCCTAAATGCTGTCTGCCAGTTTGAGAGGCAGAGAACCAGGAGTTACTGATTTGTTCTATTTCTTAATTTTTAAACTCTTAAATTCAAGTTCAGTATAGAAAATTCCAAATTTCTGTTTTTATCATAAATAATGATATGGTACAAAATTATACTAAAGTGAAAAAAAAGTATAATCAGCCTCATATACTCACCACTTCAATAATTTCCAACTCAGGAACAATCTTATTTCATCTGCAATTCCCACTCCTGACCCCTAGATAAGTTTGAATCAATTATCAGACAACTTATCAACTTACTTGATATTTCAATTATATCTATACAAAAAATTTCTAGTGACCAAATACAATTATCACACTTAAAAACACTAATAATGATTATTTACTCTGATAAAAACCAATTAGTGTTTATTTTTATCCAATCGCCTTATACATTTTTCTTACAGTCCATTTATTCTAAAATCCAAAAGTCATATATTATGATTGATGAATATCTCTTTGGTCCTTTTTAATCTATGGCTACTGCTCCATTATTTCATTTCCTTTGCAATGTTTTGTTGAAGAAACCAGATCATTTGACCTATAGAATATATCACTAGTCTGGGTTTTGCTGATTGCATCCTCAAGGTACCATTGAGTATGTTCCTCCATCCTATATATTTCCTAGAAGTTGGTAGTTGATCTAGAGGCTTTATAGGATTTAATTTTTTGGCATTACTACTTCATAAGTGGTGTTACATATTTCCATCAAAAGATATGTAATGTCTAGTTATCTTTTATATTCTTCTGGAGATGTTTGTAACTATTGAAGCTCATTGCCTAGATCCATTATTTCATTAAAGGTTGCAAAGTAGTGATATTTTTATCATTCCTTCTTCACTTATTAGCTGGATAACTTTTATAAAGAGAAATTTCCCTTTATCAATTAACTGATTACCAAATATGTTAATGGAAAGATGAATGTTTGCTTCTTTCCCTTCACTTACCAGTTTTCAAAATAATGCCAACATCCTCCAAAGGTGACCTATCAATTGCTTGGTTTTTTTTTTTTTTTTTAAGTGTCATTATGAACTCGTAGATTTAAACATATTTGATGTGTTTCAGTCCATTGCAGCTATTATCCCATTTCTGTTCAAATTACTCCCTCATTGGCCATAGGAGCCTTCAGGTTTGCTTCTGAGTCCTTTTGATACAATCTTAGGAGTCTTGGATATTCCTTTACTTTCTGGAAAGACAATATAGTCCAAGTTTATCTAGGACTTTCCTTCCCTAGACCTGCAATTGACAATTTCTCCAAGAAATCCTGGTTTCTTTTAGAGGAAAATGGTATTTAGAGACCATAATCTGAATACCAGGGGTGCTTAATGCTACTAAGTTGCTCACCATTTTTAGTACTTTTCAGTGGATAGAGATAGGCAATATGTTATCATTTTTTAATTTCCCAGATAAGATACATGATGAATTTATACTACTTACAATCAAATTCAGAACCACAAAGTTCTTGTTTAACTTCATAGATCTTATATCTGTATCCCCTTTCTCTCATGCAAAAACTCCTAGTCCTTGATGACACCACATAAATACTCATTTGCTTTATTTTACTAAATGCATACAACAACTTCAGAATGATAGGACCAACATTTCACCAACAACGTGATTACTAAAATTTATTTTAATACAAAATATGTACAGCTAAATTTCTGTGTTTTAAAGGAATAGAGTTTCTCTTTCTGTAATTATACCACCAAATGGACACACATTTTGGCTCATTTGTCTCATTTCACTTTCAATTTTTAGAGATTGATGTTTTATATTCATGTAAAATATTTACATGTTTGCAAAATAAAATCTAAACAAAGAATATGCAAAGCCATTTAGCTTCTAGCTCTGTCTCCTTTTCACCCTTATAGGTTTAAGAGGCCAATACTATTATTCCTTATTTCAAGATGAAGAAAATCTTGGATAGAGTAAGTTACTTGCTAAGGTCACACAGCTAGTAGGAAAAAGACTGAGGTTAAAACCTGAGTTTACAGAAATCTCAGGAAGACAAGATTTTATCTATCTTATTCTCTATCCTTTGCACCTATTAGTACAAAAACAATTGGTGAATCAATAAATGAAATGTGGGTTGACTACTTTTCTATTTCAAACGGTTTCAGAAATGGTTTGGGGGCCCATGGGAAGAAATCATAAAAGGTGGTTTTGACTGGCACCATTACTTCATAGAAGGCAGCAGGGCTCAATCTGGACCTGGAAGGTGGTTTCTGAGTGACTAGGCCAAAGTGTCTACTCCAGGAACACGGAACTAGAATTCCACCATGACCACTTTTTGTGTAAGTCGCTTCTAATTTTTAAAACTCTTGTGGCTAGTTAATTTATTATACTTCTATAGTATAGTCATCTTTTATAGCTGAACAGGTGCAAAGCTTGCTGTCTCAGATAAGGACAAGATAGGTAATGATTTTCATCAGAGACACTTTATGTTTTATTCCTACTGTGTGCTTATTGCCTACTGAGCCTGCAATCTTGTAGCTGACATGAGGTTGACCTGTTATTCCCACTTTGTGGGTCCATTGGTTTTCTGGAGCATTCCCTTGGCCAATGTATATCCCATCAAAAACTGTTCACTGAGCAAGTGATAGGTTGGCCAACATTTGAAGCCAGGTATACCTAATTCATAAGCCTGTGGTAGCCACACTCTTGGTTATGGGTATCCCTCCTGCAGAAGGGCTGGAGCCCTGGTTAGCTTCTGTATTGATGGAGTTTTCCAGGAAGGATCTTGAATCACATTTATGATACCAATTCCTGCTGCTGATCTCCAAGTGCTTGGGGGCCCTAGTCTCAGTGTGAGAGGCTTTGAAAGTCTTGCTTAAAGGGCTATTTCATCCATTGTCCAGAGACCTCTTTTCCTGGGCTTCTCTGATGGAGACTCCCTCCTGGGAGCATGGAGAAGAGCTTGGGATCTGAGGAGGAGAAGGAATGGCCAGAAGAATGGCTCTTCTCTCTTTTCTTACTATCTTTAGGGTGAAAACTGAAATAAACCAAACCTCCTGTGGCTGTGTGGACTCCCTCAAATTCAGAGCAGGTTAGTGATTCACACAATATGTCCTCTCTTCCTCACCATCTTGTCCCTCTCCCAAACTATGTCCACTGGCTAAGAACCTGGGCAGTGTGGTGTAGTAACATAACAGTGCCAGGCAGAGCAGTCCTAAACCTGAACCTCCAGGAAAGTCATTTCAGCCCCCAGAGCCTTACTTCCCTCACCTATAAAATAGAGATAAAAGGGACTCTCTGGAAAAATTTGTGGGGGAGTTAAGAGATGTCCCAAACAACCCAAGTGCCATATGTGGCCCCATCAACATGAATTCCCAGTTATATTGGCACTAAGAGCCCACTTGCCATTGCAAGATCATACACACACACATACACACACACACACACACACACACACACACGCATGCACATAAGTGCTCACCAGACTAACAAAAAAACACATGAGCAGTGTGCTTCCTGTGTGCCAGCCATTCTATGAGCACTTCACAAATATTCACTGATTTAATCCTTACAGCAGTCCCCTAAGCCAGGTACTATTAACACCCCTGTTTTGCAGAAAAGGAAAGGAGGTGCAGAATGGTGAAATGACTGGTCCAAGGCCACAAACCTGGGAAGCAGTGAAGCCAGGAATGGAATCCAGGCAGACTGATTTCAACGGCCAAAGTCCTGACCACAAGGCCTCCCTGACTTGGCTATGAGCTCCCTATTGGGTGTTCCCAAGTGCAAGATCCAGTGCTCTTGGAGTTTCAGCCTCCTCACCTCTCCCGCACAAGGAAGGTATCTACCACATGTCTCCTCTGTCACTCACCTATCCACAGTCTCCAGGGTAAAGCCCAGGGCATGGAATTCTCAGGGGGCAGGGACTGGTCCAGGGTGTCTAGTGGGGACAGGGAGAATGCCACACTGCCTCCCACAAGATGGGTGCTCAATTAGTGAAAACCCCATTCTTGTTGCTTTTGAAATCTCCAAAAGAAGCTAGGGAGTGACAGAACTGGGATTTGAACCCTCCAGCATCTGGCATACAAGCTCATGTCTTAAATCAGCCTGTGGAGAAGGAGAGAGGCTTCCCCTTCTACCATGACACTAGGTGATGTGTCCTTTGTCTCCAGAATGCTGTCCCTATGTCCTTCCCTTACTGAACATGCATGTTATTCTCCCACCAAGAGGTGGAGTTGAACCCCCATCCACTTTGAATCTGGGTTGGTCTGTGACAGCTTTGACCAATAGAACCTGGCAGAGGGGATGCTTGGCCAGGTCCAGGCCTAGTCTTTAAGATGACTGGCAGTTTCTGATGGAATGCTTACTCCTGAGAAGTCAGCACCATGTAGGAAGTTGAACTATATAACCTGAGACTTCCATGTTCTGAGGAAGCCCAAAGAGAAACAGAAAGTAATGCCTGCCCACCTCATTGTCCCCACCATCCCAGATCAGGTGATTGGCTTATGAGCAAAGAAACCACCATGGATATTTCAGCCCTTATAGATGCCATGCAGAGAAGAGCCGAGACCTCAGAAATGTGATTCCAGTAGGGCCATTCCAGATGGTCAAGCCACCCGAGCTGAGGCCCCAGACATATACACCAGAGAAGGGCCATATCCTCCATGTCCTGCCTAACTAACCCACTGGTGTCTTCCTCAGTTCCTGAACCATGAACGTAATTAACTGATTGTTTATACCACTATGTTTTGAGGTCACCTGTGTTCCTACAGTGTGAGGTGGTCAGAACTGTAGGAAAGCAGCATGACTAGCCTTGCAGCTGGGGTGCTAGGGGCCCTGGGAGGCAGCTTCCAAGGGGCTGTAGACCTGAGCCCTCATGGTAGCAGGAAGCAGAAGCTCAGCGGTTGGAGAAGGGAGTGGCTATGCCAAGCATGTGGTTTCAGTGCCATTGGGTTTCATTTCAGAGCAAATGTCAAGGACTGTTTCCCCAGGTAGCAGACAGGATGGCCAAATCCAATGTGAGGAACTTATTCAAAGTGTTGATTCCCTTTTTCAAGCTTTCCCAGTAAAGGTCTCCACTTTGCGGTTTCTACTCTACTCTCCTGAGGACAGAGTTGAGAAGGCCTTACTGGCTCAGGGGGCCCAATGGTACCTGAGCCTACTTCTCCAGGGTCACCAAAGCCCCCAATGTCCCTCAGGCCCTGAGGAAGCCCCCTCCTCCTTCATAACCACATTTCCTTGGATACCTAGTGGGAACCTCACATACCCTAGCTCTGGTGCACAGAACCCTTCTTCCTGCCATGTCAGGCTCCCCCAGAAGAAAGACAGATTCAAAGATCCAGAGACAGAGAGAAAACCTGACCACCAAGAGAGACAGATGGACAGAAAAAGAGATGTATGGGGGGGACAGAGATAGAGAGGAAGAATGAGAGTCTAAAAAAGAGAAACAGAGAAAGAAAGGAAACAGAAAAAGAGAGGAAGAGACAGCAGGAGATAGAGGCAGAAGCAGGAAATGAAGGGAAAGACCTGATGGAAGCAGTGAGATAAGCTGTAGAAGGGAAGAGACAAGTGTTTGGAGGCCGAGGGGAAGCAGCTCCATTTCCCCACACACCTGATTTGCCCTCCTCCCCTACCACCACCCCAGTCCCTGTCAACCCCCACCCTCTGCTGGTTGTTCACATCCCCCCACCCTGACCCCATCTCAGCTCTCACAGCCCCTGCACAACTGCCCCAGGGTGGAGCTGCCAGGGCCCAAACCTCCTCATGTGTGCTCACATTACCCAACGGATGTCTCCAGGCCCCTCCAATCCCCTGACCTCACCTCCAGGAGACAAACCACCACCCCCAGGGGGATCCTAGCAAGCTGCCCTCTGGCCATCTCTGCCTCACCAAGGCCAGTCCCAGGACAGGGACCCCCTGACACCCAATCCACCCTCCATGGCTCTGGGGCAAGTTCCCTGGGGCAGGGCAGCTGGGAGAGACAGAGCCACAGCAAGGGGCAGCAGGGGGTTCGGTTAGGAGGGTCCAGAAAGCCACCTCCTAGGGAAGGTCTCCCCCTTCTCCTCCCTCCAGCGGGTGGAGATGTAAAACCAAGAGGGTCCCCCTGAGCAGCCTCCATAATTCAGCCAGCCAGCGGAGGCCGATATTTAAATCATAGCTTACTTTGCTTTGTGTGAGGGAATTTATTAGCCTACCACATAAATGTTTTATTCATTAGGCTGCGTAAATAATGCATGCCTGTTTCCATGGAGACTTAACCCTTCCCCTCCCAGAGCCCTCGCCTGCCCTGTCCTCCCCACCTTTGTATTATCTTGCCACTTGGCTGGTTCTGAATCTGCACAACTAAAAGACCACCAACAATACACAATAATAACTATTATTATTACTATCCATCATTTACTAAGCCCTCTGGGAATCAGACACCATGTCCATCTCTTTACCCCCATGGTGTCATTGTCACACATACTGTCATCTCCCCCATATTACAGATTAGAAGACTACAGCTCAGGATGGAGGCAACACTTGTCCAGGGGCAGGTACAGGAGCCAGGATTCATACCAGGTATGGTTGACATCAAAGCCTAGTTCTTTAGACTATTGTCTCCTCTTCTCTGTCCAGCCCGGGTCCTCCACTCTGGAGGCTGCTTGGAAGCTCCTGGCCGACAAGCATTCTCCCCCTGTGCAGTCTTGCTCCGCTACATCAGGTGAGCGCTCTCTCTGCAGCCTGTGGAATCCCAGCTGCCCAAAGCTGAGGTTATGGGGATCCTCCAGATCAACCCCTGAGAACCAATGTGCAAACTGAGACCCAGGGTGACACGGGACTTGCCCAAGGTCATACAGCAAATCCTAGCAGAGCTAGCCCTCGAACCCAAGTTCTCTCCTCAGGCCTTGTGCTGTCTCTTCTAGAATCTTCTGAGGTCTCAAGGTGACAATGCCCCTCACTTTACAGACAGAAACTCTGAGGCATTGAGGTTAAGAGCCTGGTGCAGGGTCACTAGCAAATTGGCAAGGAGAGCATGCTGGGAGGCCTGGGCAGTCCCCTTGTTCCACCTGCTCACAACTCACTGCTCTGCTCAGTGAGCATGCTCGTGCCCAGGCCACCTTTGCCATCTCAGCTGCTTGTGAGGCCGCTTCCATGGGTGCCCACGTGGCCCCTGATGATGGCTGTGAGCTGAGGCCACCAAAACACCCATGACCATCATCAGGGATACCCTGCGCCACCACCACCCCCTCCACTGGCTTTCTCAATCCGAAAACAGCAAAATCATAGGTGAACCCAGAGCTGCTTGTGAAGAAACAGCCCAACCTACTGGTATTTGCAAATCACACCCTTAAATGCTGTTGTGCTTACTTTTCTCCAGCCCAGATGAAGGCTTGAAGTCCCTGATTCACTGGACATGACTCAAGAGCCTGGGAATCCAGCCAGGACTGAGTCAGCCCTTAATCCCCTCATCATAACCACTCCTCAAGCAGCCCTAGGAGGGGCACCTGGTTTGCCTCCTCCCCAGGGCAGGAACTTTAGGTTCACAGAGGTGGAGAAACCTGCCCAGGCCACACAGCTGGCAAATGACAAAACCCTGCAGCTTAACCCAGGTTGGAGCATCTGTCCTGCTTACCCAGTCACAGAGGGCGGAGCATGGGCCACTGGTGGGCAGCAAAGCCCATTACATTCTTAGTAGGGAAGTTGTTTCCCTTTTAACCATCTTCAGACCTTCTGTCCAGGTCAAGAAGGACGTCTCTTTGGTGCTGGCTTGTGGAATGCCACTCCAATCCCACAAATCGCCCTTATAAACAGAGATTGCATCCTGGGGTTGGAGCCCTCTGTAGGCTGCAGGTACTGGCTGGAATTTAATAACCATATTGCATTTTCATTATAGTTATTTTTATGGTTGCCTCGTTCATAGCAAGCAATGCTGGTTTTCCACTTAATAACAATAAGGGTCATATTATATCTAAGATATAGATGGCTCTTATGATTGGCCTGGCATTGTTCTGAGCTTTGAATATTTTCACTTACCGAATCACCAGAAGACCTTCTGGGGGAATCATTGTTATCCCTTTTGAAGAGATAAGGAAACTGAGGCACAGGATGGCCAGTACTGTTCCCAAGTCCTATAGCTAGTTAAGTGCCTGGGGCGATTTTGAATCTTTTATAACCACAGTGCCTCCCACAGTAAGGTCAGTTTTCCTCTTAAAATTAATTATTATAAGTGAAAGGCCAATTTGTAAGATGCACTAAGTAAATCATCAAATGGGGAGTATGTGGACATGCCCAAAATCATAAAGGTGTTTACAAACTCAGCACTGCCATGGCTTACACACCACTCTCCTAAGCTCCACCCTCTGGGCTCGCAGCCAATGAGAACAAGGCCTAGCTTGGGGCTCCGGGACTCCGTACACCTCGCAGGAGTGCCCACCTATCCTGAGCCCAATGTGCAGAAGGTGAGGGGAGAGCCATGACTAAGAGGCACCATCTTGTGGACTCCTCACAGCTACCCACAGGTAGGTCCTATCCTTGTGCCCATTTTACACACGAATGAACTGAAGCACATAGGCTTGAGAACTGCACCCTCTTTCACCAATCCACAGGGCACAGAGCCAGGATTTGAAGCCTGGCAGTCTGGCTTCAGAGCCCTTAGCACATGACCACTGTCCTACATGGCTCAAGTCATCACTGGAGCCCCTAGACTCAGCTATGCCTGTGGCCATTTTTCCCCTGGGCTTGTTCTTTATTCTAGCCAGTGATTTCCTATCCATGCTTAATTTGCTAGAAGTGGATTAAGTGTTTCTATACCTGCAAAGAAAAGAATAATGCTTCTCCCTTCCTCCCTTGGCTGGGAGAAGTTAGCTTGGTGGAGTCTGTGCATGAGCTCAGTCCAACACTTGGTGTCCTCGAGTGGCAGATGCATGATGGATGTGTCAGTGTCGGGACTAGAGTGAGGGGAGTGAGGCACCTAGGAGGCAAAATGTAAGGAAGCCCTCCTTCACCCTCTGTGCTGACCGCACTTTGCATATGGCAGTGAGGGCTTCCTTGCATTTCTCACTATGGGTGCTCACTCTTGTGTCCCAGGCATCATTTTGGTGTCTCCAGTGGATCACTTTCACAGGCATGACCCACATTTCCCTGGCACAGCACCTGTGCACAATAGTAGCTCTGGGGCTTGGCCAGGGGAGTGGTGTGCAGGGAGAGGTCTCAAGTTCCTGGGATCACCCGCCACACTCTCCTGTTCTTCCCTGCTGAAGTTTGTGTCCCTGCCAAGGGGTTGACCTGAAGCCAACAAGGCTGCAAACCCTCCTGACATCAAAGGACCCCAGCATCCCGTGCAATCCTCAGTGAGCTAAAGCCATGCAGGGCTAATGCCCATTTGGGAGAAAGGGTCTCTCTGGGCCCACACAGGTCAACCACCAGCAGCACCCACAGAACTTGTCCTTCAGTTCCTATCTGAATGCCACCTCTTCACAGCTCAGCTATGACTCCATGGTGCCCAGAGGTGACAGATACTCTTGTCTCTCACCCTCAGCCTATTCACACCAACCTCCTCTTTCCCCCTTAAGGCCACTGATAGATGCCCAGGACATACCTGAAGCCTGTAGCTTCAGACACACCCAGGAGTACTCAAACTGCCACCACATGCTCACCCACCATATACTAAATGATTTAGACTCTGTTCTAGGTACAGCAGCTCCTGGGGACAATATGGCACTATTCCAATTTTATAGAGAAAACCCAACAGAAAGGGCCAAGAACTAGTCCCAGGTCAGAGCTATTAAGGGGTGGA
This sequence comes from Canis lupus familiaris, assembly GCF_011100685.1. NCBI lineage: Eukaryota > Metazoa > Chordata > Mammalia > Carnivora > Canidae > Canis > Canis lupus. The sequence goes on from NC_049230.1 coordinate 57,189,948, forward strand.
CCTCAGGGGCAATACAAACCTGATTCTGCTGCACTCTACTATATGTGATTGAGAATGAGTCAGCCTGACCCCTCAGCTTCCCTTAATCAGTCAGCCTTCTCAGGGATGCAAAGCCATGCTCTTCTCTCTGGGGAGCATGAGAATCCTCAAGCCTTTGAGCCAGCAGAATCCAGGGCCTCCCAGAACTCTGTGCAATGGTTAACCTCCTCTTCAAATCTTCTTGCTGCAGGCACACCCCTTCCAATTCATCCTTCTACCCCAGCAGCCTCTACCTGCCACTACATTTCCCTACCATCTCAATTCTCATCTCTGATCCAAGTCTTCAGGTCTTTAACCAGCCCACATGGGACCCAAACACTGTCCAAACACCCAGAGGGGACCATGGTCCCACCTCTCGACCCCACTGCACAATCCTTGCTCTTTGGGGACTTTACAAATTCAGCCTCATGTCGCTTTTGAACCAACCTTGGTCATGGTAGGAAGCAAATCTGGAGGCCCAAAGTTTTAGAGCATCTTATCACCATCAGTGAGGTCTCAATGGGAAGGGACATCCTAAAACCTTCCCATTTCCATAGGCCAGCCCCACTGATGTGTCCAGTCCCATCCATGTTTCTCTGTTCATTCCAGCTTTCTGCTGGACATGGCATCCTTTCCTATCCCTGGTGAGGCCAGAAGCTCTGGCTCCTTATCTGATTCCCAGTAGGTGCTTAATAAACATTCACTGAAGTAAAAGAAAAGGAACTGGGCTGAGGAGGATTGAGGCACCAGTCCTAGCTCAGCAGCCCCTCCATCCCAAAGCTAGCCAGTATCCCCATCACTTGGAGCAAACCTGTTTATTGGTCCCTGGTCACACCCTCAGAGCTCACCCAATCATCACCTGAAAGTTCTCACACCATCTCACCCACCTGGAAATTGCCATTAATGGGAAATCCATTCTCCTCAAATGAACTCTGTGCTTCTTTCAACTTAGAATATTGGCGCAATCTTCCTTCCCCATGTGTCTGGCTCGTTCTTCATTCCTTACGTCTCTACTTAAATTCCTTGATCCCACAATCAATATTATGTATTTTATAGCTCCTGTATATATATTCTATCACTATGTATATATACAGTGTGCGTGTGTGTATGCACATATATATTATCACTCTGTGTATATATGTATGTATACATTGATATATATATATATATATACACATATCACATGATAAATATGTATATATATATACATACATATATCACCGTTTACCAGTGTTCTTGGAGTGGTTGTTTGATTAAAGTCTTACTCCATGAGGCTACCCCTCCCCCAGACCAGTTGCAATCACTGGCATGTACAGGCCTATAGAAAATATTTGATGAATGAATGAGTGAAGGGCTGTCCATAAGACCTAGTCCTAGGAAAAGTCTCTGAATAGCTGTACCCTAAAATCATCCCAAGAGACACCATCAGAAATGCTTAGGCCACGTTCTTAGGTGAGGCCTTCCTCTATGTGACAACTTTTCCAAGCCAGAAGGATCAGCTTTGTCTAAACTTTGTCTAAGGAGCTCACAGTTCTGACCACTTCTTCTGAGATGGTCTCGCTGCTGGGATAGTGATAGTTCTTGGGGTAGTGGTCATCTCCTTGCATTCCTAATTCAGGCCCTACATAGACCCAACCCTTGCTTCCCAGTTTCCTCCCTCTGACTACTACATTTTGTCCTCAGCAAGACATTGTCAGGGTCTCAGGGACCCTTTTAGGAGGTGCCATGGGTCAAATCTTGTTCCTCAAAAAAATATATTAAAACGTTGACACCTGGTGCTTGTGAATATGGCATTATTTGGAAATAGAGCTTTTGCAGATGTAACAAAGTTAAAATGAATGATACTGGATTAGGGTGAACCCTTAATCCAATTTGGGCCTCATCCTTACAAGAGGAGAGACAAATGCCATGTGAGGACAGAAGCAGAGATGGGAGAGACACAGCAGCAAGCCAAAGGGTATCATGGATTGCCAGCAGTCAGAGCTACAAGAGGCAGGAAGTATTCTTCCTTATAGCCCATAAAAGGAGCATGGTCCTGCTGGCACCTTGATTTCAGACTCCAGAGCCATGAGAGAATAGATTTCTATTGTTTTAAGCCACCAATTTTGTGATGCTTTGTTAAAATCACCCCAGGAATCTAACACAGAAAACTTCCTGTCCCTGTGGGTCACAGGCTACAAACTGCCATGGAGAAAGGGCTTGTTCTTTGCCCAGAGCCAGGTATGCATGCCCCTGCCAACCAGAGAATGGCATGGGTGCTATTATGTCTGAAATGTAAGGGTGACATAGCAGTAGACCGTCTGGATACAGAGCTGCTCAGGAAACAGTTCCTCACAGCACATCAGGGAATGACCTGAGGCCAGCATGTCTGTGGGCTATAACATGCTGTGAGCCTGTCTCTCCAGAGGCCATGCCATCTAGATGGAACACCAGTCACCTTCCCACCCCCCACCACTACCAGCCTCTTCGCTCAGCATCTCACAGAAGACTTCAGCCCTTGGGCCAAGCTACCAGCTACACAAAGCAGAGAAATCAGTTAGAGGATTTCTGGGAATGGTAGGGGCCCAGCTTAAGCTTTGTATGAAAGGATTAATTTGAAAAATATCAGCTACACCTATTGAACATCTACTCTGTGGCAGGTATTTTGCATGCATTATCCGAGTTCCTCCTCTCATGGGTATGGATCATCATCCCCAGTCTATATCTGCTCAGACAGTGGCTCAGAAGACTTTGGTTCAAGTTCCCTAGTTGATTATGATAGAACTAGAATTCAAATCTAGGACTTTCTGACTCAAGCCCATCATGTTGTCTTGATACCTCAGGAATAAGAAGGATACCCTCAGGACACTTTGGTCTCGGACACCTAAAAAATAGAGGAAACCTTATGAATACACATGGACTGAGATAGGTCAGTAACTCAGGACAATAGGTCACCTCAGGGCTGAGCTCAGAAAGGCATGGCATGGACCAGGAGTGGGGCTGCCTACTCATGTCAGCCCCTGAGGCTCCATCCTGCACAGGCCTATACCAGTGAGTGTCTGACCCAGTGGCACACCTAGGTATTCATAGCTAGAGTAGTGTTGGGAAACTGGCTGTTCCATGAACCTCATGTCCCACCTCATTCCTGGGTGTACCCATGAGCTTCAAACTGAAGTCTCCAGGTCTATCCCTCATGGTTTGCCATACTGGGCTCCTTCTGGGGTCTCAGGCTGCCTGCTCAGTTTTCCATAGCTCAACCCTTCTGGTCTATTCCTGACACCACCCCAATCCCAACATCTGCCCAGATCACTTTGGTCTTTGCAACAGACTGTCTATGAACTTGAACATAGTAGACAAGTCTAGAGGTGTCTGTCCAGCTCACATTCTTATTCTAAAGTTGCCCTTCCAAGGATGGGCCTGAGAGCCACATTCAAGAGACAGGAGAGTATAGTGGTCAGACACACAGATGTTACAATCAGACTGCCAGTTTCAAAGTCCAGCTCAACCACACATTAGTTGTTGACCTTGGGCATGTCACTTAAACTCTCTGTGCCTCATCTGTAGAGTGAGGCTAATAACTGTAGGGCCTGTCACAGGAGTGTTGTGTGAAGCAGAGGAATTATACATGTAAAGCACTTGAAACAGTATGTGGTAAACACTCAATAGATGTTCACTGTTATCATTACATCATTATAATTATTGCTATCCTTGTCATCAATATTATTATTACAATGACTCCAGCCATAGCTGATTGGGCCAAAGATGAACATCTGACCCAGTCTGGGATAGTCAGGTTCTCAGTCCCAGGAACATGGGATTTGTGCCCAGGACAGAGGGACATAAAGCAGTCTACATTTGCCCAGCAACATGGAAATCTAGAATTCTTAGCCCCATTTGTTCACAGATGTGGGGAACAAAGTGCAGAGAGAATGAAATAAAAGCACACAAAGATATTCAGCTCAGAGGCCATTTGGCTCCTGACAGAGAAGAAAGATGAAGGATGAGGTTTCCTGGGACCCAATGGCTCTCTCACCCTTCTTCAGACTGTACTTCCTGTCTTTGAACTCTTGCAAAACATCCTATTCCCTGAGGAAAAAAATATCCTTTGAGCAGAGCCAAATAGAATGAGTTTGGTTACTTGAATCCAAAAAGGTAGATGCTATCCCATCTCTACAGAGCAAAAAGAGGGGAAAACGAATGATTCTGGGAAAGAATTTGGGTCCTACTGGTGTGGCCATGAATGCATTTTTGTATGTCATGTTTACAGGGGAAACAAGGCCCTGATGTATCATCCATCCTCCCTGGTTGATTTTTCCTGGCAAATGTAGGTCCACACTGTCCCAGAAGTGGCATGAGGAACATATTCCTGCTGAAGGGGAAGGAAAAGATGGAAGTCCAGACTCAAACCACTTCTAGCCTAGCTTGGGAAGATCATACAACATCTTCAAATGGCCCCAGGCCCCACATTCGGCCACTGGCAGGCTTTGTAACCTAAGATGGATCACCTTTATTCCTTCAATCTTGGGTGTCTCATGTTCATTGTGAGGAGTGTATATCTTCCCTATCTCTGTCACAATGGAAACTCAGGGCGAGAGTTAGGGGCTCAGTGAGGACAGTGCCTCATGAATGGAAGGAGAGATGGTCATCCAGGAGAGAGATTTCTCCCACATCCCATGAGATCATCTTTCATGCATTGCTAGCTTCCTCAAGAGCCACTACTCTCACCCAAGGAGCCCCAAGCCCACCCTCCAGAGGAACTAACAGAAACTGTAAAACTTTGGGGTCCTGAGAACTGAGGTTGGAGTCCCTGCCTTCACATGCCTTTACCTCCAAAGGTCACCTCCAAGGGACACCAAGAAGGCTCAACACCCTGTCTCTACAGGCCTAGGCAGGGCCTAACAGACAGGAACAAAGTTAGCCTGGATCTCAGATCATGGTGATAAGGCTATGGGAGGCCTGCAGATCCATTCCTCTGTGCCTCCTCCATAGCCACCTGTGGTATCCAGAGTCTCCCTGAACTCAATGAACTTGACATGAACTCCTCCATCCTACTGAATGAAGAAGGAACACTTGTTCCCTATCTCAGTGAATAATATCTTTCAGCCTCTAGTCACTTCTGTGATGGACACTCATGATGCTTCACTCTCTCCCCTGCAAATAAAACCTGTTAGCTAGTCCCATATCTTCTACCTTTCAAACATCTTTCTAAGCTGTCCATCTTCCCATCCCCTCCTCACTGCCTCAGTTCAAAGGCATAGTATTGTTCACCTGGGCCTTCCTATCAGATGTAGATGCTTAATAAATCTTTTAAAATAAATTAACCTAATTTAAAGTCTAAAATATAAGAATTAGGGGCACCGGGGTGGCTCAGTGGTTGAATATCTGCCTTTGGTTCAGGTCGTGGTCCCAGGATCCTAGGATCAAATCCCCCATCAGGCTCCTCACAGGGATCCTGCTTCTCTCTCTCTCTATGTCTCTTCCTCTCTCTGTGTCTCTTATGAATAAATAAATAAAATATTTTTAAAAATAAAATAAAATAAAATGTAAGAATTAAGCCCTACCTGATCAGACTTAGGAACAGCTCAAAGTATAAAATCAGACCTCACATCTCAGTCCAGAGCTCAGAAACTAGAGCTGATGCTTAGTCTGGGACAAAATCCAGAGGGGGAAGCCCAGCACCCACATTCAGCCCATTTTTTAGTCTAAACAACCACGTATAGCTCAACCCCTTCTACCAACATCCCTTATTTTATTTTTCTCGAAGAAAAACAAGTGGCGATAGGGAGAGGGTTAACAGTTTATTCTATTTTTTCTGAGTGATTTTATCACTGTCGTTAGAACATTCATTGAAGTAAGTGAGGAATCCATCACAGGCTGACAGCAGTGTGCAGACTAATGGCTGTTAGATGGTAATAATTTTTAATATGATTTTTATTTCACTTAATTTCATATGTGCTTGACAAAAGGTCCCCAGTCACTGGGGAGCAGTGCGGAACTGGGAATATGCTCACAGGAAGGTCTATTAAGCCAGGTGCTGGAAATGTTTCAAAGAAACAACTTTGCCATTCAGGGGAAAAGTCAGAAACTTGGTCAGGTGAAGGGAGCTGCGTTTTGGCACAATGTCAGTATCAGGCACTGGCATGTCTACATCTCACAATACCATGAATCAGAGGGACAGGCACTTAAATGATGGGAATGCCACATGCATGCACACAGTCACACCAAGGCATAGATGTACAAGATGTATCGTATCTTGTGAGCAGACACACAATCACACCCAAAGAGCTACACTCCAAGTTTTCAAAAAAAAACACATATTAGGAATATTACACACATAAATATGCATATTGCAAGGGAGAGAGAGAGAGAGAGATTGACATTCATTACTTGATATGGCATGGAGTTTCACCCAAAGAGTGCACTTGTGGTTGCTTCTCTCTCTCTCTCTCTCTCTCTCTCTCTCACACACACACACACACACACACACAGAATCACCAAAGAAAACACACAGATTTATCCCTATGGAGAGTCACATCTCACACACATAAAAGTAATCACATACAAAACATCTCCATAGTCACTGAAATAGATGCACACATCCTACTGGATCTGTCCTACAGCCTGTTAATGGATCATTAAACCCTTTGGGATTTTCTAAATATTGTTCTTAACATTAGAGAAAGTGGTGGAGAGAGCAACACTTGTGCCCAAAGGCAAACCTCCAGAGGTGGCCATGGGGATGGAAGGAAGGAAAGTTATATTTTGTGTAGCCTCAGCTTCCCAGTATTACAGGATCTTCTGGCAGGAAGTAACGACAATTTGGTACTGGGATAAGTAAGGATGAAACCATATCTGACTATAGCCCATGTCTAACATGCTCTGCAGGGGGCAGGGGGGAATGGACAGAGTCTCAGTAACTTGCTGACTTGAGGCATCAGGTGTCCCCCCCCCCCCTCAGATATATATCAAATTAGAGTAACCAAGCCTAGATTCCCAGGTTCTGGGAGGGGAGGATCCTGGAAGCCTTAAATGGGGGGATTCCAACCATAGGAAGCCAGGCTGGTCTTGGGATTGATCCTACATCAGCATGAACTTGAACCAGAACAGGTGCCCAGCCTAGAAATCAAGTGGTCAGTAGAGAGAGAAGTGGAAGGAGGGAAGAGAAACTACAGTTCTTCGGTCCTATAGTTGTCTATCCACTAACCTAGACACAGAGGCAGAGGAAAGATCATAAATCCCCTGGGCAGGGGAAGAAAGCCCTTACTGTCACACCTTACTGACTCTCACTTACTCCAAGACAAGGTCTAGAGGAAGCTGAAAAGAGCTGACGAAGCCCCGTCTCTCCCTGGCTCCTCCTCTGGAGGAAGAATAAAACAATCAAACAGTGCCCCACAACACACAACCTGCTGTGCCAGGGTATTGTACAGTCCTGGCCACAGTCTGTGCAGGGGCCTCTTGCTGATGAACTGTCAGCATACTGTTCTTTCAGCTTGACTCTGAGAGTGTCTGTCATGTGGTATTAAGAGAGAAGACTCTGGAGTCAAGCTGCCTGAGATTAAGGCTCACCTATGCCCACTCATTAGTTTTGTGAACTTGGGAAAACTGCTTAACCTGTCCCTCTGTTTCTGCATCTGTAGAACTATAATAGTAAGTCCCTACCTCACAAGCAATTGTAAAGATTAAGTGAAAGAGTCTGGCTTTCAGAAAAGGTTACTTACCATTATTATTTTCTACAGGTTTCTTCTAGAAACACTGGAATTGGCTTCTCCCATGTTTTCTTAGCATAGAGGGGAATTCTTGAAGGCTGGGGCAGTCAGTCATCCCATGATGTTACTCTTCCTGAGACTGCCCGAAAGCTATCAGCACCACGGACAGCATCAATTCTCTGTCCGTGGTGCTGAGTCGTGCTTTTCTTCATTTCTCCACACCACACGCTTGCTCTTTCTATACTCTAACCAGTAAGTCCAGGGGGACACTTATCTGGATACTGAGACTACAAAGAGATCAAAGTTATTGATTACACTAAAATTCTGAATCTGAAGAAATCCTCTTATAGAGGAAACTGTTGAGTGGTCCAGAGGCAACCCTGCTCATTTGCCCTGGAATCACCTCTAAGCTCCCTTTCCCTGGATTGGTCATCCCAGGCCAGAACACTGAGAAATGATTTAAATGTCTTCATCCCACATTTATTAAGCATGAATGGTGTGCTGGGTCTGTGCTAAGCCCTTGACATACATTATTCCAGTTAATTCTCCAACAAACCAATGAGGTAGGTGCTCCTATCATCTCCATTTTGCAGATGGAAATTCTGGTATTAGAGAATCTATTGATTTACCCAAGTTCACACATACAGAGGTGGAGGAGCAGCATTCACACACATGTCTAGACTGCAAACCCCAGTAATTCTATCTATATTGATGACTTCTGTGGCCATTCCCATTGCTCAGACCACACAAAGAAATTCTATGAATATCTGTTGAATGGATGAATAACTCCAAAGTCAGTGTCCTAGCTTCTTCAGTTTCTGCTTCTCAACTGGGAGATCTGGTTCAGCATTAAGGTTGTTCCTTTAGACACAGATTCTCCCACATATTTCTACTAGTAGGACCTCTCCTTCCCACAGCTCCCACTGAGCCTGGCATATGCTTCATTGCTCCTCAGCAGGACTTGACCATCTCAAACCTCCCTAGATCAGAGACTAAAGGTTCTGGGATCTGAGGGTGCCTGGCTGGCTCAGTCAGAAGAGTGTGTCACTCTTTATCTTGGGGTGATGGATTCAAGCCCCACGTGGGGTATAGAGGTTACTTAAATAAATAATATGAAATAAAATAAGATAAAGGTTCTGAGATGTGGCTCCCTATATCCTGGAACAGCTAGTGCTGATGAGATTGCCAGGAGTATCTCTGCTCACTTTGACTCTTCAGCGAAGCTACTCTGGAAAGCAGTAAGTATTCCATAAATGGCAGTAGCCATTAAGCTTGTTTCAAGGCAGAGACAGGTCTTTGATGGGGATATCGCCCAGTACAAGTACTTTTGACTCACATAAAAAGATTCTGCTGGAGTCTCCATTTTGCAGTGTATGAGAAATTATTTTAGACTCATGCCTGAGAGATCCATATGTGGGTCACAACCATAGTAAGTAAGAGTCCAAACTTATATCAACAACAAACAACAGTAACAAATTACTGTTCACTGAGTACCTACTATGAATCTAGCAATATACTAGGCACAAGATACACAAGGTTAACCATACAGGGTCCTTGCCTCAGTAATTGACAGAAAAGAAATACAAGTCAATGGGCAACTTATGCCAGACAAGTCTTCATAAGAGATGACTGAAGTGTAAAGGAATTTGGGTTATCCCTGGGCCATGTTGGCTGTTCCCTGTCCCCTTGACATCCTTCCCCAGATCCCACATGGATCCACTCATCAGCTGTCCAAGCCCCAGACAGCATAGCCAGGTAGAAGCAGTAAACTCTAGTGGCCTTTAAAGGCGATGATTCAGGAGGTAGGCTTCTTTTTTTCAAATACTAGTTCTTCCACTTACTATAGGTGTGTCTTTGTACAAGCTATTAATCTCTCTATGCATGAATATTCTCATCTTCAAATGAAATAATAAAACTTAACTTATCACAATGGGTATTATAAAGGATTAAATAAGTCAATGACTATAAAGAGTATAAGACAGGGCTTGGCATATAGCAAGGCTATATAAAAGTACTAGGTGTTGTTGTTGGTGTCATCTTAGCACACAATCAGAGGTTGGCACCAACTTAGGGGAGGACTCAGCCCCACAGCACTCCTACTTTTGAGTAATTCCCTACCTAGGCCAAAGTCAGAACCCAATTAGAACCTTGCTTGCATCTCCAGATGCCCAGGAAACTCCCCTGTGCCTTTCTCCCAGTTTCCTGTATATTAACTACTTAAGCTGTCATTAATTGGATGCTTACTTTGCCAAGCACTTAGGATACATTATGCCACTCTACATCCTCACAATTCCCCCCTTTGAGGTGGGTACTATTATGATATCTACTTTTCAGAAGAGGATACTAAGGCTCAAGGAGGCTTAAATTCAGGCAGGTAACTCCAGAGCCCAAACTCTGACCCATTAAGCTATACCACCCTCATCCACAAAGTGTGTGAGGTGGCCCTTCCCCTTAAATCTTTCAGCACTGCCTCTACCCTTGGAACTTCCTCAACCCTCACCAGGCTGCCAAGTGGAACACAGTATCTCAAGTCCCCCTTCCTGTGGCCCCCATGATCCTGCTTACTTCTAAATTTTGGTGCTGATACTGATGGGGTCCATCTATGGTCACAGATGGGATGGTAAATTGGACCATGGCTACCAAATCTCTCTTAAGACAAGCCCTGGACATCTACTCTTATCTGCTGCCATTGAGGGGACAGCACCCCCAAGCTTCTTCTTTCAGACCTTTCTCCTTGGCAGAATGACTCCTTCCTCCAGGGAGGGATTATTAGAACAGAGCCATGCCTTTGTCTCCAGAGATATCTGCACTGGGAGGCTCCGCAGAGACATTTCCCAGGGACACAGCTTCATATAACCCTTAAAGTAGACATGTCCTAGTTTTGGCCACCCATAGCTATTCCTTCTTAGCTGGATGGGGACAATGTTACCCAGATAGCAGTCGATTAGACTTCCTGTACCCTACTCACTCTGGGTACAGAGTGATATCCACTTTTACCAACTGGGCACATAGCATGGCCTCTGCCATGCCACTCACTGCTACCCAACACACACACACACACACACACACACACACACACACTGTTTTAGATGAAGATATAGCTAGATCAAATCCTAGCTTTACCACTGTTTTGGGCCTGGCCCTTCTCTCTCTGGGTCCTCAGTTCTTCTACCTATAAAATGAATAGGAGAGCTCCATCTCTCAGAGACCATCCTGATCCAGCATGTTGAGCCTACAAGAGAGATCTGAGCCAATGTCATACTCCCATCCCCCATCCTCCTAAGGACAGCCCCAGTAGCTGGTGGAATAAAAGGGCATGAGGCCCAAGGTATACGTGAAGAAACCACTATTTCACCAAGCCCTCCTCTTCACTTCGTGTTTCTTCCCACAGGCTTTACTAGGCCAACTAAGAGGCAGTGTGGTTTGGGGGTTAAAAGCAAGAATTTTTTAATCAGGTAGAGCTGGGTTCCAAACTAAACTCTGCCCCTCATTGTCAAATTACCTAACCATGTTGAGCCTCAATATTCTCAATTATAATTGGGGTGAATAATACTTTCCTTCCTGGGCACTTTTGGGGATTAAACAAGATCACAAATGAGAAGAGTCTGACTCCATGCTCTTGGGGATAAACAATGAGAAGAGTGGCGGGCTCAGAGCATCCTAACCAGGGTCCCACCCTGCAAGGCTGCTCATGACTCAGCAGGGATCCCCACCCTCATCAGAACACTATGGCAAATGGGATACCCTTTGGAAAGCACTTCCTAAAAAGTTTAAACATAGGGTTATCATATGACCCAGCAATTCCAGCCTAGGTGTACCAAGAGAATCAAGAATACTTGTGTACTTGTACATAATACCAATGCAAACACTTGTACACACATGTTCATACCAGCATTATCACAGCAGCAAAAAACTGGAAGCAAGCGAATGTCAGCAGAGTGATGAACAGATAAACAAAATATGACATATTCATGCAGAGGAAGATTATTCTGCAGTGAAAAGGGATGAAGTACTAGCACATGCTATGATACGAACAAACCTCAAAAGCATTATGCTACGTGAAAGAACCCAGATACATGTGATATGATTCTACTTCCATGAAATGTCCAGACAAGGCAAATCTAAAGAGACAGAATGTAGATTAGTGGTTTCAAGGAGCAAAGGACAGGAGAGTGGAGAAGGACTGCTTAATGAGTGTGGGAGTTTCTTCAGGGGATGATGAATATGTTCTGGAATTAGGTAGTGATCAAAATTGTAAAAAAAAAAAAAAAAACCTAGTGAATACACTACTGAATGTATACTGAACCACTGAATGTACACTTTCGAAGCATGAATTTTATGGTATGTGAATTAGGTCTGAAAAAAGAAGACCAGTTGATGTGCCCTGAGATTCCTCTTCACAGACCCAAGGATCCCTGCAGAGGCCTCAGATATCCCTGGACCTTAGAGGAAAGGTGGCCACAGCCCTGATGCTCGCTGCCAGCCAGGTGTGGGCTGCCCTGGAGCAGGCACCCCTGAAGGCAGCACTGACGATAGTTGAGAGTACAGCCTGAGCATCAAGAAGACCCGTGTTGAAATCCTAGCTCCACCACTTATAATCTTCTGACCTCAGACATATGGTTCAACTTTCTCAGTCTTACTCCCCCCATCTGTGAAATGGGAAATAATAATATTACCTATTTCACAAAGTTGCTGTAAAAATTAACTCAGACCATCAGGTAAACCACCTGGCAGGGTGCTAGACACAGAATACATGCTAAATACATGTGGGCCACCAATATCATTGAACTCTCATTAATTAAGTCTTACCAACATCCCTCATGGGCAAGAGTTATTATCCCCCTCTTATAGCTCTTGCCTGTGCCCACCTCTGAGGTTGGGGGATGCTAGGATTTAGGTCCAGAAATCATCGGATCTATAGGGAATGTACCCCCAATGGGCCAGTGCAAGACTGTTGCAGACAAGCCTCTGAGATAAGCTGGTGGCTTGGCTGGGGAGTGGTAGCAGGAGGAATGGAGAGCAGATGTGAGAAGCGTTTTAAAGAATACTTGGCAAGGCTGGGTGACCACCTACGTCCCCGAGCTGGGGATGAAGGAAAAGGATTCAAGAATGACAGATCACCCCCAGGTTCTGGCTCGGTGACCGGGGTGGTGGTGGGGCTGGCTGGATCCTGAGTTCAGGGACACAGAGGAAGAGCCTGGAAAACCCAGGTCCATGTGAGAGCTCAGCACTACAGGCAGAGATGCAGAAATTGCCCTGATGCAGGAGGGAGGAGCCCCATGGGAAGTGGGGAAAGAGCAGGGCGGAGGGCTGGAGAACTGCCCCTGGGGATAGCTGCACTTTAAGAAGTCAACAGAGGACCAGGAATCTGAAGGTGCTGGAAGATGATCAGGGAGGCAGGAGCTCAGTGTAGTTAGGTACCACAGCATCATAGAAGGCACTGGAGGTCACAAAGAGAAGGGAGTCCGGGGTGCCTGGGGAGCTGAGAGATGGGGAAGATGTGTGTCCATAATAGCACAGATTTCCCCTCACAGAGGCAAGTGGATCTACTGAGCAGCAGAGGGGGATTGAGGGTGGTAAGCTAAGACCAGCCTGGTCAAGAGAACTGTGATGGGGGGTAGATGGGGAGTGAAGGGGTGGGGAGTGAGCTTTTGTTTTCATGACAGGAGAGCCCTGAGGAAAGATGCTACAAAGGCATAGGAGGAAAAAAGGGAGTGGCTACTGGCCAGCACTGACCAAACCTCGACCTTTCGAGCAGAGTTAGCCGCTTCCTCCTGGAGACCCCACAGTGCTCTCTCCATCCATCCCTCTGTCCCAGCGCTGATCACCTAGGATGAGTGTTGCTATCTCCCCGAGCAGAATATGAGCAGCTCCAGGACTCAGGACTTCTCATGCATTTCTGCAGCCCTGGGGCCTGGTGTCGAGGGAAGAACAGAGCGCCAGGCCAGCAGGCGAGCCAGAGGTCAGACAGGTGGACGGACAAGCAGGCTGGCAGGCGGACAGACCAGCAGGCAGCTGGAAAAACAGCCCAGGGACAGGTAGGCAGGGAGATCTCTCCCCCTCCCCCTGGCAGCGGCCCCACCCCCATGGCTGACAGGGCCAAGCCTGGAGCACAGATTTATCTCCCAACGCTGCCACAATCTGCTATTGGATTTGTAATCACAGACTCCAATGTTCACGGGATAAATATACTAACAAACTAATTGTTTGTTAGCTCTGAGGTTGGAGCAATCAACACGTCCAGCGTGAGATATGGGCCGGTCGCCCGCTTGAGTTCAGGCCACCCCAAGGTGCATGGGCACCACACGGGTCCGGGCAGGGTTCAGGCCCAGTGTGCAGGCACAGGCCCCAACATCAGAGCTAGGGGTAGCCCAGGCGGGAGGGCGCCAGTGTGCGCTGGCACGTAGCTGTCGCTGCCCCTGCCTGAGCCTCATCAGTGGCAGACATAAACTAACTCGGTTCCTGGGGACCCCAGAGGAGCAGCAGGAACTGTTTGGTAGAGAATTATAGCTGTGGGTGAAATTAGATGTACTCTGAGCCCCAAGGCTGAGAGAAATAAAAAGCATTTTAAATGGAGTGTAGAATTCATATTCCTCAGTCACCTTCCAATAAATAAATCTTGTACCATTTTTTTCTGTAAACAGTGGTTACACTCAGCTCCTATTGTCTCCATGTCCCATATGCCAATTGGACAGGAACAGGAAGGAAGAAGCCAGGGTGTGCCTGAGGTTTGGGGGCTCTAGAACCATGAGGGAGGGGATCCCTGGGTGGCTCAGTGGTGTAGCGCCTGCCTTCGGCCCAGGGCGTGATCCTGGAGTCCTGGGATCGGGTCCCGCATCAGGCTCCCAGCATGGAGCCTGCTTCTCCCTCTGTCTGTGTCTCTGCCTCTGTCTCTCTCTTTCTGTCATGAATAAATAAATAAAATCTTAAAAAAAAATAGAACCATGAGGGAGGTCCTGGAGATGCCCCTCAACTTTAAGGAAGCATTAGGAGTGTCCCCCCTAGGTCGTAACCCGGCTCTGGTCATCCCTCTGGGATCCCCAAGGCAGCATACCTGAGATAGAATTCCTGGTCCCCAAGTTTTGAGACCTAAGGGTCCAGGGCCAGAGGCCTGTGGAGGACAATGCTGCTCCCCTACCCCCAGGGGAAATGAAGGATTACACCGGGGCTGAAAGCTAGGATGGGAACTGCAGGAGCCTGGCTGGCCTCACCGTGGCAGCTTTTGTTGTCTCTGGTTTTCTTTTTAAAAGCCTTCCATGTGCAAAAACAATGCCTCCTCATGGCTTAAGGATGTGGAAAACACAGAAAATTGCAAAGAAGGAAATTATCACCTGCAATCCTACCACCCTGAAAAAAAAATCATTGTTGATATTTTGGTGTACTTCCTCCCAGACTTTGCTCAGTGTGTATATGCACATAAATAAATATATGTTTTACAAAATAGAATCCCTATACTTATTAAGTACCCAACATGTACCAGGTACTCTTCTAGGCATTTTGAATATATTATCTCTGAGTCTAACAAAAATACTACAAAAAAATTCATATTAACTATTAATACTAACCTGGATCATGAAGAGGGAAAAAAATACTGGCTCACATTTATTTGGCACTTGCCAAATGTGTACCTGGCACATTCTCCTGAGCACAAAGCTGCATGATCTCAGGGAATCCTCTCCGCAAGCACAAGTGTGGGAGGCAGCCCCGTTGTTACCCCTCCTCCCAGGCAGGGAACGTGTCCAAGGCCACAAAGAAGGTGAATGGCAGGACTACAAGGCAAACTCGGATTTGTCTGACTCAGAGGGTGACCTCAGCCACTCCTACCCCTGCCATTGCCCACTAAAGCCAGACCACAGTGGAAGGCCCGGCTTCTCCATTAATCCATCTTCTCTCCCACTTACTCCAGCCATTCTTCTAGGACCTGCAGGAATCATCCACTTCCATGGCCTAAGACTGAGATTTCTACGGCTGCCCTGTGCCTGCTCGGCCAGTTCACGAACACAGAGGCAGCAGAGAGAACTGGCAAAGAGCATGGGCTTAGGCTCAGACAGTCATGGCTTCTATTCCACCCAGCCTCTTATTAGCTGTGTGTCCTTGGGGAAGTCACTATGCTTCTCTGGGCCTTAGAGTCCTTAGCTGGAAGATGGAGATACTAAGAATAGTTACTCTACAAGACTACTGTGAAAACCAGAGGAGATCTTTTGGTGTAGCACCTGGTACAGTGCCTGGTACATGCATACTAAGTGCTCCCAAACCGAAACGCTAGCTATTGTTCAAATTAAGAACAAGACACCATAAAATGTTCAAGAAACAATGAGAGGGAAGGAAGGGAGGAAGGAAGGAAGGAAGGAAGGAAGGAAGGAAGGAAGGAAGGAAGGAAGGGAGGAAGGAAGACAGGCCACAAGAGCAAAAGTAGGACACTGGGACATATACCCCAGCTCTCCCCGCTCTCTGCTCCAGCTTCTTCTCCTCCTCCATTTAATTGGCTGGTATGTACCCATTATAAGGAATGCCAGGGAGCAGTGATTGAAAGTCAGAGGCTGACTCCTGAAAATCAAGGTAAAGAAAAGGA
Organism: Canis lupus familiaris; assembly: GCF_011100685.1. Classification (NCBI taxonomy): domain Eukaryota; kingdom Metazoa; phylum Chordata; class Mammalia; order Carnivora; family Canidae; genus Canis; species Canis lupus. The sequence goes on from NC_049230.1 coordinate 57,206,223, forward strand.
GACACTGGCTCCTTTGTAGAGATGTTAGTACAAAAAACATGACACTTCCCTGTGTATTCCTGAGGCCTGTCCTCTCGCTGCCCTATGACTCTCTTGTTCCTGCCCGAGGAGTCAGTTGAGATGAGAACATGAGTTGGGTGCTGTAGGTTGGTGTCATCTTTGAACTGAAAAGATCGTCCACCCAAGCACAGTGAGGAGAGGCAAGGAGGGCTTCGGACGCAGCTCTGCCCAAAGACCCGGGGTCACTCAGAGGCTCCTTAGGCAGTGGCAGCATAAGAGGCGTTCCTGGGGAAGGATGACAACAGGAGGAGCTGCAGAGATGGACAGGAAGAGGGGATGAGTCTGGGCTCAGAGGCCACAAGATCAAGTCCTATGTTGCTCCTGATTCCTATGAGACTCTCAACTGGTCCCTCCCCCATTCTGGGTCTCAGCTTCTCCCTCTGCGAAATGGGGTTGACAACATTCCATTGAAACAACAATGGTTGTGCCAATGGGAATGAATGATGCACAATGAATGGATGGATAAGTGAGTGAGTGAGTGAGTGATGAGCAAGTGAGGCCCTCCCTGAGCCCACGTCAGCAGCTGACTTGGGGTGGCCAGGACACCCTTCTTCCTAGGGCCCTTGGTCATTTATTTTTGGTTAATTAAATGGTAAGATTTTCATGTCTAATTATTTACTGCCAGCCAGCTTCATTACCAGTTCCCCCATAAATCACAGCAGGGGAGCCAGCTCTAGCTCCCCACCCCCATGCCCACTCCCAGGCCAAAGCCCCCAGCTCCAACAGAGCCAGCTTTTAGGGGACCCCAGGAGAGAGAGGCATTGTGACATTTCTTGTCCTAGATGGCTGTGCAAAGTCTTCTCCTGACCCCTGCCCTCCCCTACCGTGTACCATCTTGACATTTTGCAGCTTCCTACAACCAGTTTCAAAAAACACTTCATGGGACACCTGGTTGGCTCAGCGGTTGAGCGTCTGCCTTTGGCTCAGGGCGTGATCCCAGATCCTGGGATCAAGTCCCACGTTGGGCTCCCTGCATGGAGCCTGCTTCTCCCTCTGCCTGTGTCTCTGCCTCTCTCTCTGTGTCTCTCATGAATAAATAAATAAAATCTTTAAAAAACAACAACAACAACACTTTATTACCAACAGCCCTGTTCAGAAGACTCAGCTTCAGCATGTTGAGATGAGCACCTACTATGTGCTAGGTTCTTCCCAAGCCCGAGCTCACTACAGTGATTTGACCCACTACTACAGAGGAGGCTACAGAGGTCCCACAGCTGTCAATGGGGGAGTGAGGAATAGAACCCAGGTCTGACTCCAGGACTTCGTCCCAACCGCTCTGCCTCAGTGAGGAGGGAGGACAAGTGCTGGGGTCAGAAGGACCTGGATTCAAGCCCCAGCTCTAATGCCTACTAACTGCATGAACTTGAACAGTGCCTTCACTCTTCTGAGCCTGTTTCTCCAGTTATTGGGTGGGGACAGTAGTATCTCCCTCCCAAGTGCTATGAGCACTAGAGATAATGTGCCTGGGACATTATTATTAGCCCTGGGTACCCAGCCAGGCAGGGTGGGAGTTCTAGAAATGCTGGTACAGGAAGACCCCAAGAGACCCAGGTACGAAGGTATCCCTCTGCTTTAGCCTTTGCCACTAAACAGAGGAAAAGTAAGGGAGCAGGGTTGCACAGGTCACTCAAGACAACAAAGGGAACCACCTCCCCAATCTGACAGGAGATTCCAGGTGGCAGGCAGGGGTCCTGCATCCGGTCCCCACTCCACTCCCAGTCCCCAGCTCTCAGCCTGACTCAGAATGAGTGCTCAGTCCCTATCTGTTGGGTGATTAAATGAGACACATGAGAAGAAGTAAATGATCAGATGAATAAATGAATGAATATAAGAATGAAGACACAAAACGGAATAATAGAATGGAAGAGGCAGGAAGAGGCAGGAAGAGAGGAAGGGAAGAGAGGGAGTGGGGAGAGGCCAGGCAGTGAGGGTAGGTCTGCACAGAGTAGCTCCCCAAAGGCAGCACAGCCCCTCTATCTGGTTCCTCTGCTGAGGCATCCGTGGCAGATCTGGAGCTCGGGGAGCCTTCTCCTGGCAGCCTCGAAAGCCAGGCTGGGGGAGGAGGTGGGTTGGCTTTGCCAAGCTCTCAGCCTAGTCTTTAACTATTATATTAAAGCATCTGCTTTGCCATTCACGGATCAGATAGCATTTTACCCCTGAGATATTTGATTTTATTACTTTCCAGGGAGAGGGCCAAGCAAGTGTTCTTATTGATTTGCACATTAAATATATTAGTAATAAAACAACATCTCCGTAAACCAATTGTAAAATCAATATTAATTGGTACCAAAATATCACAAGTAGTTGAATTACAATTAAGGAAGGGGGTGAGTCCTGCCTCGGGGCAGAGGGTGCTGAGGTCCCAGAAGGTAGAGTGGTCGGGGGACCAGACTTCAGTGTCAGGCAGACCGGGGTCCCCTCTCTGAGCCTCTGTTTCCTCATCTGCTAAATGGGGTCGATCATTCCAGAGCTGGAAGAGACCATCCTAAGGGTCAGCATCACGGCCACAGGAAAGCCCTTCTCTCTGGCTGCCCCCCGTGCTAATCAACAGCCCTGGTTCTCCCAAAGTGCTCAGGGTGTCCCCAGAGGAGTTCCACACTGGCCCTAAGGACCAGTCCCTCAGATCCCTGGAGTCTGTGTACATGGGTACACGTGGTCTAGGTTGTTTGGTTGCCAAACTCCTTCAATAACCATCATATTTATTTGTCGTGACAGCCCGGTGAGAGCACTCAACTCTCACCCCCATTTTACAGATAAGGAAACTAGGGCAAGAAAGGGCCCCAGCCTATGCCTGCCGCCAGCAAGTGGTGGGGGGCTGGGCTTTGAATTGAGATCTGTCTGACTCCAGAGCCCACACTCATCTCCTCCTCCTGGTCAGGGATGCTAATGGGGCACTGGCAGCTCAAGCACATGGCTGCAGCCACCAACACGTATCCCTGGCTCTGCTGCAGAACCCAGACAACAGGCACAGTGGCCCTGTCAAGGCCACTTGCTCCACCTCTGCTAACTACTGCACTCCAGGTACATCGTGCATGTTTTGGGTTTCCTCGGCTCTTTAGAGATGACAATGACAGTACTAATATGAATACTAGTGACATATCACATGTTGATGAAGGGCCTTGCACTCTGCTAAACACTTCAACCACATTTCCTAATTCGATGGACTATGTGGCCTACCGGTTAATTGTGCATTTTCCAGTCAGAATCACCTCAGTTTAAGGGCACCTGGGTGGCTCAGTTGGTTAAGTGTCTGCCTTTGGTTCAAGTCCTGATCCCAGTGTCCTGGGATCAAGCCTTGCATTGGGCTCCCAACTCTGCAGGGAGCCTGCTTCTTCCTCTCCCTCTGCCTTTGTGCTCTCTTGCACACTCTCTCTCTGTCAGATAAATAAATAAAATCTTTAAAAAAAAAAAAGAATCATCTCGGTTTAGATCCCAGCTCTGCCACTATGGGCTGAGCATTTGTGTTTATCAGTCATGGCCACAGCAATGCCGTGTAACAAAGTACCTCAAAATTCAGTAACTTGCAGCAACAAATGTTTACTCTCACACTTTTGGGTCTGCAAGTTCACTGTAGTTTAGCCGATCTGGGCAAAGCTTGGCTTAAGAGGCTCTGCTTCAGACTGAGGATCAGCCTCAAGTCTGCTCCATGGATCTCATTCTGGAACCAACAGCTACACAGGGCGTGTTACCATGGAAATGGCAAAAGAGCAAGACCCAAATGAAACCACAGAGGCACATTCAAGACCACCACAGTTCATGTTGTGTCCCCAACATCAGTGGGGCAGGGAAATACCCACCCATGGTAGTAGTGGGACTAAACATTGCTGAACCCTGAACTGTCAAAATGAACTTGGACCTCTGTTTATTCATCTGTAAAATGGAGATAGTACCTATATCTACCTTTTCAAGTTACTGTGGGGATCAATAACTTATCAGGGTACTGCGGGCATATACATAAAACACTTAGCATATTGCCTCTCATATGCAAGTGCTCACACCGGGTAGCTGTGCTCAGCTGTAGTAGGACTAGAGTAGCAATCACCCCAGATTTAAAGCCAGTTACCAATTCTCCAAGTGCAAATTTGCCCACCCCCACTTCATCCCCACCGGGCTTGGGGATGCAACTTGTACCACTTCCCTGTTCCAAACCAGATCTTGCTGCTGACACATCCTGACCCTTCACCAGCTCAGCCAGCAGACCCAGTGCCTTGTTGGTTGCTGGGAAGCTTGTGGTGGCTTAGGCTGACCAGAGGCTGAGCCAGCAGTGGAGGATTTGGAGTACAAGACCTCCCAGAGTCCACGCTTTGGTCTCACAGAGGCCTCCTGATTCTACAGTGCTTTATTATCTGGTCCCCAGCATGTTGGCCACCTAGAGAGGTGGGGGAAGCTGGCATCCTGGGCCCCCGTCTTCTGGACCATTTACTCACTGGCTGATTGAGAACAGGTCAAGCGCCCCACCCAGAGCTCCCCCCACCCCGGGAAGACTCAAGAGAGCTCTTCCCTGCCCAGTGCCCACTGGACCAGATCAAGCCCATTTCAGTCTCTCCCGGTCACAGCAAGTGTCTCATGGCTCTTAGCACAACTATGGCTCAATGGTTATCGGACACATGTTCAGATTCCACCTCTCTTTTCTGAAGACAGCACCTCAAAGGCAGAGAGCCAGTCCATCTTATCACTGGACACTACCCAGTGTCCAGTGTAGTGCCCGGCGCACAGTAGGACCTCAACAAACATGTTGCCTGCAGGCATGAACCTATTTGGCCACCTCTCACCAGGCATCATTTGGTTGCAAGAACACAACTGACACACACTCAAATAAGGACAAAGTGGCTGGGGGCGAGAGGGGCAGTTATTGACAGAGCCCAGAAAGTAGAGGGACAGGAAACCACATTTCATGAGGATTTTGGATCTGGACAGAAAGGCTTGGTACCAGAGAGCAAACCTGCTACCTGCCCGCTCTCAGAGCTTCTGCTTATTTTCCGAACTCTCTACATGGCCTGGCCCTGACCCCACACAACCTCACACACCCACCAGGGGCCAGCCAGAGACGTGTTGCAAAGCAAATTCCCAATTCCCAGGAGAGAGACTCTGGTTGGCTCCAGCTGCTGGGGGTCAGATGTCCCCCAATGCCATTGCTGCCAGGGCAGCAGCTAGATGAGCAGAGGGAGCAGATCTCAAAAGGTGGCATTCCCTCCAGCTTCAGTTCCCACCTTGGTGGAATGAGAATAACAATACCAGCTCCTGGAGTGGTCAATGTCGAGTGCCCTAGCAGACAATTATTATTCTTATTGTCACAGAAGCTGCTACGGGTGGTGCCATGCTCTGTACCAAGGACCATGCTGGGACCTTTCCCCACCTAGTCTGAATTACATCTTCAGAACAATCCCGTAGGAGCAGGGTAGGACTCCGTTGCTGTCACTTGACAGAGGAGAAAACTAGGGAACAGAGAGGGCCAGTGACTTATCCAAGGCCACAGAGTGTTAGGATTCCACAGTAGGTCTCTCTGCCCAACACAGGCTGCATCTTCATACCCTTGCTCCCTTTCACTAAAGGGTATCCTGATATAGAAGCTGCACCCCGTGGAGGGCAGACCTGAAAGCCCTTTGCAAACTCCAAGGGCCAAGTTGGTCACACTTGCTGAGGACTCTCATCACACAAACATGAAATAACCCCTATGGGGTTTCCCCGGGGATGTGGCTGTCACACCCTTGATGCTTCCCTGGTTTCTTTCAGGTCTGTGGCTCCCCTCCTGGTGGCGCCCTTGCCACGGACTCCTGGGCAGAGTCCACACTCAAAATGTACCATCTCTCAGGGTGATACAATCACCTCCACCCTGATCAATGGATGGCTACCAACTCCCAATCATCCCATCTAGAGGAACCACAGCTGATATGCCCATCCTATGGCCCAAATGACCCCATCACCAACAGATGCCAACTGGGAGACTTGGCTTCCACCTCAAAGAGTCCTAGAGAGGGGTCGGCTCTTCTTTTTTCTTGTTTTATTGGTCCCAAAGACTACCATTTCTCTCTGCTGACAGCCCAGGCCAGAGAGAGCAGATTGCAAGGGAAGAAGGAAAGCTATAGAAGGGGCATAGAAGGACACAGAAAGGCACTGACCACCTGCAAGCCTGCAAGTGGTACACACTTCATTTCTTAGCTATGAAGCTGAGAATCTGGAGCTTTGCTGAGCTCCAGCCTCATTCCTTGGGGCCTTCCAACTCCCCTCCTGGCTAGAGAACAGGCCAACCCAGCTGAGTATCAGGGCCCCTCCTCCCCCATGACCTCTGGAGCCTTAGAGACCTCAGCCCCAGTGTGCTGGGATTTGCAAGAAAACAAAGTGCAGGAGGTCACAGGACCAGATCCACCCTCAGCCAACACTGCTCACAATTCCCGCCCATACCTGTTTGTGTATACACTGTATGTGCACACCTCTGCATGTGTAAACAGGTGTTTATTTGCATGCATATACCCATGCTGGGGTATATGGAGTGCACACACAAGTGAGTACACAGACATGAGTGTGTCTGTGTGCATAAGCACACATGTGCATGCATACAAAACTGCCCTTAAAATCTATGTGCTCTCATGTGCTGGAGGTGTGTGCATCTGACAATAAACATGCTTGTTGGCCTGGCGTGTGTGCAGATGTAGATACCTGTGGGTGCACACAGGGTAGGCCCTGAACCTCGCATCTGCTCACCTTCCTCCAGCTAATCCCCACTCTACCCAATTCCAAGACAGCGCTAAGATGAAAAGGTTTAATACAGTGATTTGCTATTAATTACTGTTTTGTTTTTTGTCTTTTTGCTTTGAGAACTGCCACCTCTGCAGCAGCTACCAAGTGAGCCTAGATAAATAATTCTAGGCACTGTGATTCAAGAATTAGGAATTCAAGAATTCCTAAGAAAAGAGGAACATAGGACACCCCGCTCCA